>NC_071998.2:24775077-25088053 GCF_028885655.2 Pongo abelii | reverse complement strand
AAGACACATAATTATCAGATTCACCAAAGTTGAAATGAAGGAAAAAATGTTAACGGCAGCCAGAGAGAAAGGTCAGGTTACCCACAAATGGAAGCCCATCAGACTAACAGCGGATCTCTCAGCAGAAACTCTACAAGCCAGAAGAGAGTGGGGGCCAATATTCAACATTCTTAAAGAAAAGAATTTTCAGCCCAGAATTTCATATCCAGCCAAACTAAGCTTCATAAGTGAAGGAGAAATAAAATACTTTACAGACAAGCAAATGCTGAGAGATTTTGTCACCACCAGCCCTGCCCTAAAAGAGCTCCTGAAGGAAGCGCTAAACATGGAAAGGCACAACCGGTACCAGCTGCTGCAAAATCATGCCAAAATGTAAAGACCATCGAGACTAGGAAGAAACTGCATCAACTATCGCGCAAAATAACCAGCTAACATCATAATGACAGGATCAAATTCACACATAACAATATTAACTTTAAATGTAAATGGACTAAATGCTCCAATTAAAAGACACAGACTGGCAAATTGGATAAAGAGTCAAGACCCATCAGTGTGCTGTATTCAGGAAACCCATCTCACGTGCAGAGACACACATAGGTTCAAAATAAAAGGATGGAGGAAGATCTACCAAGCAAATGGAAAACAAAAAAAGGCAGGGGTTGCAATCCTAGTCTCTGATAAAACAGACTTTAAACCAACAAAGATCAAAAGAGACAAAGAAGGCCATTACATAATGGTAAAGGGATCAATTCAACAAGAAGAGCTAACTATCCTAAATATATATGCACCCAACACAGGAGCACCCAGATTCATAAAGCAAGTCCTGAGTGACCTACAAAGAGACTTAGACTCCCACACAATAATAATGGGAGACTTTAACTCCCCACTGCCAACATTAGACACATCAACGAGACAGAAAGTTAACAAGGATACCCAGGAATTGAACTCAGCTCTACACCAAGCGGACCTAATAGACATCTACAGAACTCTCCACCCCAAATCAACAGAATATACATTTTTTTCAGCACCACACCACACCTATTCCAAAATTGACCACATAGTTGGAAGTAAAGCTCTCCTCAGCAAATGTAAAAGAACAGAAATTATAACAAACTGTCTCTCAGACCACAGTGCAATCAAACTAGAACTCAGGATTAAGAATCTCACTCAAAACCGCTCAACTACATGGAAACTGAACAAACTGCTCCTGAATGACTACTGGGTACATAATGAAACGAAGGCAGAAATAAAGATGTTCTTGGAAACCAATGAGAACAAAGACACAACATACCAGAATCTCTGGGACATATTCAAAGCAGTGTGTAGAGGGAAATTTATAGCACTAAATGCCCACAAGAGAAAGCAGGAAAGATCCAAAATTGACACCCTAACATCACAATTAAAAGAACTAGAAAAGCAAGAGCAAACACATTCAAACGCTAGCAGAAGGCAAAAAATAACTAAAATCAGAGCAGAACTGAAGGAAATAGAGACCAAAAAAACCCTTCAAAAAATTAATGAATCCAGGAGCTGGTTTTTTGAAAGGATCAACAAAACTGATAGACCACTAGCAAGACTAATAAAGAAAAAAAGAGAGAAGAATCAAATAGATGCAATAAAAAATGATAAAGGGGATATCACCACCGATCCCACAGAAATACAAACTACCATCAGAGAATACTACAAACACCTCTATGCAAATAAACTAGAAAACCTAGAAGAAATGGATAAATTCCTCAATACATACACTCTCCCAAGACTAAACCAGGAAGAAGTTGAATCTCTGAATAGACCAATAACAGGATCTGAAATTGTGGCAATAATCAATAGCTTACCAACCAAAAAGAGTCCAGGAGCAGATGGATTCACAGCCGAATTCTACCAGAGGTACAAGGAGGAACTGATACCATTCCTTCTGAAACTATTCCAGTCAATAGAAAAAGAGAGAATCCTCCCTAACTCATTTTATGAGACCAGCATCATCCTGATACCAAAGCCGGGCAGAGACACAACAAAAAAAAGAGAATTTTAGACCAATATCCTTGATGAACATTGATGCAAAAATCCTCAATAAAATACTGGCAAACAGAATCCAGCAGCACATCAAAAAGCTTATCCACCATGATCAAGTGGGCTTCATCCCTGGGATGCAAGGCTAGTTCAATATACGCAAATCAATAAATGTAATCCAGCATATAAACAGAACCAAAGACAAAAACCACATGATTATCTCAATAGATGCAGAAAAGGCCTTTGACAAAATTCAACAGCCCTTCATGCTAAAAACTCTCAATAAATTAGGTATTGATGGGATGTATCTCAAAATAATAAGAGCTATCTATGACAAACTCATAGCCAATATCATACTGAATGGGCCAAAACTGGAAGCATTCCCTTTGAAAACGGGCACAAGACAGGGATGCCCTCTCTCACCTCCTATTCAACATAGTGTTGGAAGTTCTGGCCAGGGCAATTAGGCAGGAGAAGGAAATCAAGGGTATTCAACTAGGAAAAGAGGAAGTCAAATTGTCACTGTTTGCAGATGACATGATTGTAGATCTAGAAAACCCCATTGTCTCAGCCCAAAATCTCCTTAAGCTGATAAGCAACTTCAGCAAAGTCTCAGGATACAAAATCAATGTACAAAAATCACAAGCATTCTTACACACCAATAATAGACAAACAGAGAGCCAAATCATGAGTGAACTCCCATTCACAATTGCTTCAAAGAGAATAAAATACTTAGGAATCCAACTTACAAGGGACGTGAAGGACCTCTTCAAGGAGAACTATAAACCACTGCTCAATGAAATAAAAGAGGATACAAACAAATGGAAGAACATTCCATGCTCATGGGTAGGAAGAATCAATATCGTGAAAATGGCCATACTGCCAAAGGTAATTTACAGATTCAATGCCATCCCCATCAAGCTACCAATGACTTTCTTCACAGAATTGGAAAAAACTACTTCAAAGTTCATATGGAACCAAAAAAGAGCCCGCATCGCCAAGTCAATCCTAAGCCAAAAGAACAAAGCTGGAGGCATTACGCTACCTGACTTCAAACTATACTACAAGGCTACAGTAACCAAAACAGCATGGTACTGGTACCAAAACAGAGATATAGATCAATGGAACAGAACAGAGCCCTCAGAAATAACGCCACATATCTACAACTATCTGATCTTTGACAAACCTGAGAAAAACAAGCAATGGGGAAAGGATTCCCTATTTAATAAATGGTGCTGAGAAAACTGGCTAGCCATATGTAGAAAGCTGAAACTGGATCCCTTCCTTACACCTTATACAAAAATTAATTCAAGATGGATTAAAGACTGAAACGTTACACCTAAAACCATAAAAACCTTAGAAGAAAACCTAGGCATTACCATTCAGGACATAGGCATGGGCAAGGACTTCATGTCTAAAACACCAAAAGCAATGGCAACAAAAGCCAACATTGACAAATGGGATCTAATTAAACTCAAGAGCTTCTGCACAGCAAAAGAAACTACCATCAGAGTGAACAGGCAACCTACAGAATGGGAGAAAATTTTCGCAACCTACTCATCTGACAAAGGGCTAATATCCAGAATCTACAATGAACTCAAACAGATTTACAAGAAAAAAAAAACAACCCCATCAAAAAGTGGGCAAAGGATATGAACAGACACTTCTCAAAAGAAGACATTTATGCAGCCAAAAGACACATCAAAAAATGCTCATCATCACTGGCCATCAGAGAAATGCAAATCAAAACCACAATGAGATACCATCTCACACCAGTTAGAATGGTAATCATTAAAAAGTCAGGAAACAACAGGTGCTGGAGAGGATGTGGAGAAATAGGAACACTTTTGCACTGTTGGTGGGACTGTAAACTAGTTCAACCATTGTGGAAGTCAGTGTGGCGATTCCTCAGGGATCTAGAACTAGAAATACCATTTGAACCAGCCATCCCATTACTGAGTATATACCCAAAGGACTATAAATCATGCTGCTATAAAGACACATGCACACGTATGTTTATTGCGGCACTATTCACAATAGCAAAGACTTGGAACCAACCCAAATGTCCAACAATGATAGACTGGATTAAGAAAATGTGGCACATATATACCATGGAATACTATGCAGCCATAAAAAATGATGAGTTCATGTCCTTTGTAGGGACATGGATGAAATTGGAAATCATCATTCTCAGTAAAGTATTGCATTCTCAGTAAAGTAAAAAACCAAACACCACATGTTCTCACTCATAGGTGGGAATTGAACAATGAGAACACATGGACACAGGAAGGGGAACATCACACTCTGGGACTGTTGTGGGGTGGGGGGAGTGGGCAGGGATAGCATTAGGAGATATACCTAATGCTAAATGACGAGTTAATGGGTGCAGCACACCAGCATGGTACATGTATACATATGTAACTAACCTGCACATTGTGCACATGTACCCTAAAACTTAAAGTATAATAACAATAATAAAAAAAAATCAATCTAAAAGAAGAAAAGAAAGATGAGAAAAGGGAAAAAAAAAAACATGTAACTAGTTTTATTTTTCCAACAAAGCCAATCTATAAAATGTGTAACATGAAATTATTTGAAATATAGCTCAATAGATAGAAAATAAATGGTTTCTTTCATTTCCTAATACACTAACACAAAAGAATACTAGTTTTAAAAAAAATAAAAAGAACATGCATTGGACCTAAAAAAAAAAAAAATTTTTTCCTTTCATCTTTTACAATGAATTATTTAAACAACCTAAAATTAATTTGAGAAATAAGGTAAGGTGAGGCTATAATTTGATTTTTCCCATATTGATCTATTTTTTATTTTTTTATTTTTTGGGGTTTTTTTGGTTTTTTAGAGATGGGGTCTACTATGTTGCCCAGGCTGGTCTCAAACTCCTGAGCTCAAATGATCCTCCTGCCTCAGGATCACAAAGTGATAGGATTACAGGTGTGAGCCACCACACCCAGCCCTCCATACTAATCTATTGTTGCAGCACAATTTATTGAATAATCTTTCCTCTTTTCAGATATTTGAGCTTTGCCATGCATTTATTATACACATATCCATTTGTCCATTTCAAACTTATCTGTTCTATTCCAAATCTATTTGTCAAGTCTTTTTTTCCCAATCATACACTCTTTTAATTACTTCAATTTTCTATTTAAAAAAAAAATCAAACAGTGAATAGTATGCAACTCCTCTTGCATACTATTTCTCACCACCACCACCACCTCCTTGACATAAACACACACACACACACACACACACACATACACACAACATCCCTGGATATTCTCATCTGTTAATTTTTCCAAATAAAATTTAGAATCATAATGTTAGCACAGACCCGAGGCCTCCAAGGCAGGGAGCTGGCAATGGGGTAAGAACAAGCCATTTCCCACCTTCTCTTGAGCAAATTGTACTGCTCTTTTATGCACGTTGAAGCAAGTAGAGTCTGCAAATTGTTTTTTTTCAACCCAACTTCACTCTTCCTACAACTTTTGGAAATCTGTATTTTCAGAAGCTTTTCTCAAATCAAGCAGAATTTGTTAGCAAAACCTGTTCTAGCTAAGCCTATGGTGAATCTGTTAGAAGGTAATGGGTGGCCATGCTGTGTGCAGGAATTTCTAAGAAATAGCACTGCTTAATCCTATCACCTATGATGCTTATAGCAATGGCAAAATTACTTAGATATTTAAAGGGAAAAAGTCGTCAGAGACGTACCTTTTAGGTGAATGGTTTTACCATAAAAAGCTGACTGCCTTGTCTTGGGTTAAGAACACATTTTTAGTTACATAGATTTCCTCCCTAATAATTGTTGGAATATTGGCTAAATAAAATATTCTCCATAGCAGATTTAAATCACACCCAAAACTGTCCATTTGAGTTATGAGTATTCGTCTTTTTCTTTGTGTTTTAGGCATTTTCTTGAGACACTGGGTAAAGATGGAGGACTGCTAAATAGAGGCCATTTAAACCACTTTAATTGTTATTTCGATGAGGAGTTGGAAGGAAGTATGTTGGGTACACTGCTAGGTAATCTACCACTGCGTGACCCACAAATGCAGACATTGCGTAAGTTACATTTGCACTACTTTTAACTAGCACTGGGAAAAGCCTGGCTTAAGAGTAAAAGAAAGGCCTAGAATTCAACAGACTTGGGTTCTAATCCTGACTCCACTTAATACTATTTGAAAACCCTGGGCAAGTTTATTTCCCAGCTCTGTGCCTCGGTTTCCTTGAATAGAATGTTAGGAAACTAAAACTTATCTGGTAGGATTCAAGAATAAGAGATAATGCATAGAAAGGACCTTGGACAATAGCTGGCACAAAGTAGGTACTTAATAAAAAGCCAGTTATTAATGCCTCAAAGAATATGAATGGTCTGTATGTCCATATCATTTCCAGCTTAAGAACTCACCTAAAAAAAGTAAAAAGGTAGGAGCTTTGTTGAGTGGAGAAAAAAGATGCTAGATGATTCTGTTAGTTTACAGAATTTCTGCCTAGGAAATCAAATTCTTGCCTCTGGCTTGAAGGGCATCCAAGAGCCCACTCACTGCAGCTCAGGCTTGGCACAGTCGTGGGAACATCCCCCCTGCCCCGCACTGAACACACTCACTCGGGAACCAGCCTACGAGATTACTTTGGGTGAAGTGCCGCTTCCTAGAAGCCAAGAGCAGCCATGCAGATGCTGCCCCCAGTGCCCCTGCTGGCATGGGAATCCTTGGCCATTGCCAACCCGCTGCCCAGGCTCCCCTCCACAGTCCACTGAGCCACATCTGAGTGGAAGAAACAAAACAGCCCACATCCGTGCGTGCAGCCAACAGAGGAAACAAGCCGATCAGCAGTTACCACTGAACAAGAACCCCTCATAATAATAAGGGCTACCGTGCATGTGCCAGACACCCCCACCTGGCACTTTTCGTGCGTCTTCTTGTTTAATTATCACAATAACCCTGTGAGATGGGTATTGGTTCTGTACCATCATTTTACAGAGGAGGAAATGAGGTTCAGAGAAATTCAAAGTAGCTTGTCCAACATCCCATAGCTGATAAGAGTCAGAGATAAGATTACAACCCAGATCTGTTTGACTCCAGTGCTCAGACTCATTCCACCATACATGCTGGCTGTCCCAAGAGCCCACGTACAGAGTTCTCTGCTTGGGATTCAGAATCTGACTCAGAGACTCTGACCTAAAAGGAAACTTTGAGATTCTCAGTTATTACAGTATGTTCTCCAAGCCCACCCTTGTACACTCTGCCTTGTGATACTGGGGATGGGACCCTGCACAGCCCATTTCTCCTTTGCCAGCTGCTCTCTTGAGGTGTTTTCTAGGGGTGGGGAGTGCTAAAGGGATACCTAAAGGAGGGAGACGCCATCGGCTGCTTCCTGCCTGCTTCCCATTTAGGTCAGCATGGCCCCAGAAAGGTTTTTTCTTTAGAACTCCTATAGCAGTCTGTTGCCACAGCACAGGGATTCCGATTGCAGTTTTCTCAGCACCAGCCATGTTGTACCACTCTCCTTCCCCCTCCCCAGAGGCATCAGGACCCACCTGAGCTAAGAGGTGCATCCCTTTCTCCAAGTTTCTGAGTTTTAATAGTCACAACTTCTTCACTCTGTTCCCAGCCCCTGCAGCTGTTTCCTCTGTGGTTCCTTTGTGCTCCCTGATTGCCTTTCCAGTTCTTTAATTCCTGGTTAATAATGAATTGTATCAACTTCTCTTTTAAAATAACTGGCATGGCTTGTCTCCTGACTGGACTCCATTTTACACAAAGAATCATAGTCTACTCTAATGCCTTTCAAATGAGGAGACTGAGGCCCAGAGAAGTTAAGTGACTTGCTTAAGCTTGCACGCTCAGTAAGAATATAAAATAATGTTGCTACTATTTGTCCTCTTAGAATGTGCTATAACACCATGAGATACATACCACCATCCCTATCCCTACCCACACCCTCTTAGAATGTGCTATAACCCAATTACATACATACCATCATCCTAATAAAACAAATGCAGAAATTGAGGCTCAAACATCATGTGATTTCCCTAATGTCATCCCTTAATGAGTAATAGAGGTACAATTTGAACTGAATTAGCCTAACTGTGAAACCAGGTCTCTTAACCACTATTCCATACTCAGTGTGTTATCTCCCCATCCCTCTGGACTGGATAAATGTCTCTGCATCTTCAAGGGCTGGTGGAGCTCCTAGCTGTGGTTTCTCGCTCTCCTAGAACTGCTCACTCTTGAAGCCAGTAATCTTTTCTTAGCACCTACTGGCACAGAATATAAAATCTAAATATTGTCCATCTACTAATATTTCTTTAACCAAGTCCCCAAACCAAAAGGGAAGAAAGCAGCTATCTTTTACATGATATTATTGTCTCCCAAGCTATCTGGGAATCTTCAGGATGATTAAAGTCCCTCTCATAGCCAGTTGCAATGATTCTAAATCCTGGATGATTCACAGAAAAAAAAAGGGGGGTGGGGGTGGGGAGGACTACTTGGCAATTAGGAAGGAGTAGGATCACAGTTATGAAAGCTATAAATATCTTTCACATGTCTTCTGTAGACTGGGCTGCAAAATAAGAAAGTTCCAATGTGCTATTTATTAGTTATCAAAAAGCACAAAGTTGCACTTCAAAAATATCAATATGTCTCTCTCTATTACCTCTTGACAGGTAAAGCCCAATTAGGAGCTTCCAAGAAGCTGGGTTTGGAGTCCAGCTACTTCCTGACTGAGAGCTCTGCTGAACACTGCAGCCAGTTAATCACAGGAGGAGACTG
The DNA here is from genome assembly GCF_028885655.2 of Pongo abelii. NCBI lineage: Eukaryota > Metazoa > Chordata > Mammalia > Primates > Hominidae > Pongo > Pongo abelii. The sequence continues at coordinate 25,079,252 of NC_071998.2, read as the reverse complement.
GATAGCTCCCATGTCAGGCATGCTACACGGCCATGGCAGGAGGAAGAGCTGCTTGCTGTCTACTAATGAGTCAACCTGGATGCCCAGCGGGCTCTGCTGGTCTCAATGCCCTTGTTTGTAGGAAGTATCCTCGGGATTCACCTTAGTTGCAGCCCAGAATGGAGGTTAAGTCAGGAGCCATCAGAGAACGTAGGAGGCCTTGCCACCTTGCGAGGGTTGAGCCTACCTACCAATCCAGGAGTAGAGAAAAAGACATTGGCCTTTTCAGGCATCCTGAGCTTTTGTGGGCAGCTCCGTTGAAGCTCTTGAAAGCTCTGCTGCTTTCATTTAGTAACTATTTATGGATTGCTAACTAGGTACCAGGCACTGACAGTATTACGCTGTTCAAGTCAATAAACATTTGCTGAGTACCTATATGTACAAGCACTTTACCGGGAAGAAAGGACTTACACCTAAAAAAGGTGGCCTTCCAGACTCGTGTGATTTCCTGCTCATCTCAGCACCCTGGGTGTCACGGGCTTTCTCAGTGCCCCGCAGCAGGAAGCAGTTCAATTTACTAGAAAGAGCAATAGACAAGGAGCCAAAGTTTATGTCTGGGCTCTGCCACTCACCCCCTGTACGCTTTAGGCAAGTCACTGAACCATCCCACCTCAGTAGTTTCATGTGCAAAAAGCAATCTGACAGGCTAAGATCCAACAAGACAAATCTAAGGATGATTACTATTGAAATGTATGGGAGGAAGGAAAAGAAAACAGGTATTTCCATCCTATTTAATTCAAACGTTATATCAGACAAATGAAATTCCCTGTGACTATTAAGAAAGACTGGCTGGGCATGGTGGCTCACGCCTGTAATCCCAGCACTTTGGGAGGCCAAGGCGGGCGGATCACCTGAGGTCAGGAGTTCGAGGCCAGCCTGACTAACATGGAGAAACCCCATCTCCACTAAAAATACAAAATTAGCTGGGTGTGGTGGCACATGCCTGTAATCCCAGTTACTTGGGAGGCTGAGGCAGGAGAATCACTTGAATCTGGGAGGCAGAGGTTGCAGTGAGCCTAGATCGTACCATTGCACTCCAGCCTGGGCAACAAGAGCAAAACTTCTGTCTCAAAAGAAAAAAAAAAGAAAAGAAAAGAAAGACATGGGGAAAATTGAAACACCAAATCAGCCCTAGAAAAATGTGGCCATAGATAGATGGATAGGTTTATTTTCAGGGCTACTCCAGTTAATTTTTTTGGTATCCACCTCATTCAGTGCCCAAACACGAAATGCAGCTCCTACCCTCACCCCCTCCAGAATCACTGGATCCCAGCCATGGGAGGGCTGGCGAGTCCATCTCATTCAGTCTTCTGCACCCACAGGACGCCCAGGCACCAACATCCCGGAAGAGGCCTTCCAGTCTTCACTTGAATACATTCAAAGGTGAGGTGCTCATTGTTTGGTAATATAGCATTCCATTTTTCCCAGCTCTGATGAGTAGAAAACATGAAATCCAAAACCATCCATTGGTCCTAGTCCAACCCCCCTGATGCTACCTGAACTCATCTAACCAACCTTCTCCAAGGCAGCCTTTGACCCAGTCCCTCATTCTCCTCTCCTTTGTAAGAACTCCTTTAAACTGCTTTGGGGTGCAGGGTGGGGTAGGGGGGCATTCTGTTAATAGGACCCAACCCTGACATTACTTGTGTCCTATTAACAGAAATGAGTTCTTCCTCCTACTTATTCAGAAGTTGACACCAGGCATAAAAAGATAGGCATGACCTTTTCAGCCAGACCCTAGGGAACAGATTCTAAAAATATCTCTATGTCCGCAGGCATCATGGCCAGAGCTACCACTATGAATAACCCTCTATGCTCCCTGGAGACCCAGGTGACAAGAAGAGACCTGCAGGCCAGTTTGCAAGTCGGGGTGCACGGGGAGTCATCGGCCAGGACTGGCCTTTGTCTTCTAACAGCTGAGGCATGGCCCAGGGCAATAGAGGCCCCATCCATCCCTGAGTCATGAGGTGGCCCAGAGGAGAAGATGAGAGGAATAGGAGAATAGCAGGCTTTGTCCTTACTATAATCGTAATAATTTCCCTCAATATTTGAGAATTATAAGCAAGGACTTGTACTCAAATTACCTTAGGATTAGACTTAAATAATGTTATAGTATATTGATTAAAATATCATATCTGGCTATACTAAGCCCAGGTCACTGGGTCGTAGAAGGGCTTAATCCCACAAGTATTATCAGTTAATAATACAAGAACAACTAACAGTTATTGAGCCAGTCACTGCTTTATAGTTTAGTTATAGTATCTCCACAACAACCCTATGAAGAAGTATATAATAACTCAGGGACGCACGGGATCTCCATTGCCCTGGGCCGTGCCTCAGCTGTTAGAGGACCAAGGCCAGTCCTGGCCAATGACTCCCCCTGCACCCCCGCATGCAAATTGGTCTGCAGGTCCCTTCTTGTCACCTGTCTGACTCTCCAGGGAGCACAGAGGATTATTCATAGTGTTGGCTCTGGCCATGGTACCTGCGGACATAGAGATATTTTTAGTGTCTCCTCCTTCTCATTTTATAGATGAGGAAAGTCAAGCTGAGAGGAGGTAAGTAACTTGACTAAAGTCACACAACAGTGACTGGGCCCATTAACTCAGAGCCTGAGCTCTTAACCGAGAGGCAAAAACGAGAAAGAATGAAGCCATCTTCCACAGCCGACAAGTTATTCAGATCAGACCAGGGTCTCTGTTTAAATGCCATCCACCACTCCATGTCTGCTTCTCCTGAGAAGGAACCAGGACAGGCTCTCACAGATGTGGAGTCTCTAGAGGCCTCTGGTCCCAGCAGCTCTGCTGCCTGCAATCTAGGCTCTCCCTCAGCTGCCCAGTGGTGTTATGCCTGGATCCCCAGGCTCCCTGCCCCTGCTGCCACCTGTGCCTGCCTGTCTGTGCATAGGCACTTGTTCCTCCAAGACTGGACTAAGCCCCTGGACCCTTAAATTCAGCAGATCCACTTGGTGATTCCCAAACATCAGCCAGTCACACGCTACCATCACAATTTTTAGAGTATCTGTGGACCACTATTTACTTCATGTGTTTCTGCAAAATAGCTTGTTTGTTTGTTTGTTTGTTTGTTTGTTTTGAGACAGAGTTTCACTCTTGTTGCCCAGGCTGGAGTGCAATGGTGCGATCTTGGCTCACTGCAACCTCCGCCTCCCAGGTTCAAGCGATTCTCCTGCCTCAGCCTCCAGAGTAGCTGGGATTACAGGCATGTGCCATGACACCTAGCTAATGTTTGTATTTTTTAGTAAAGACTGGGTTTCACCATGTTGGTCAGGCTGGTCTCGAACTCCTGATGTCAGGTGATCCACCTGCCTCAGCCTCCCAAAGTGCTGCGATTACAGGCATGAGCCACCACGCCCGGTCTATTTATTTTTACTTAGCTGTGTTTAAACAGTAATATCTGTGAAATCACAAGCTGATATACTGGTCAATTTTTTTCCAATATGCATGAAAATGCACAACAATTAAAGGGTTTTATTTTTTTAATTTCCCATCAGTAATACCTAAATCACTACTGGCACACACTGCCTTATCAGATGCACAAATCTCTTCTACAACACTGTAAACTGTGATCAATCAGCCATCCCTCCAAAACTCTAGTGAGGGGACTCACCACTTTCTGTTACCTAAACATTTCCTTCCCAGCTAGATGATCCAACAGCTCTGGAAGGGCATCAGGCAGGGCTAAAGAGACCAATGGGATAAACCATAATTTTTGCCTTTTTTTTTTTTTTCCAGAAAGAACCTCATGAGGGAGAAGGAGGCTTCAAAGTCAGAGGTAGCTAGAATTTCAGCTCCACTACTTATTTTAAGTTCCTGAGCAAGTGGCAACTTCTCTGAGCCTGTTTCCTCATTTTCCAAGGGGATTATAATACGCACCTCAAAGGTTTGTGCTATGGGCGAGATCACATATGTAAAGTATCTAGTACAGCTCTTGGCACACCACAATCACCCAATAAATATAAATTCCCTCCTTTTCCACAAGAAGAGTAAAATAACCCGGCAATGCTGACGAATGGCTTTCCTTGGTAAGAATTGTCCTGGCTAATCTCCTAGAAGCATTCCAATCATTCACTGCTCTGCATATGAATTTGGGGCAGTATTTTTCTTCAAACTTGGCTGAGAGCCTGATTATCTTCCAAAACAGTGAGTGAGGATGTGATCATTCTGAAGATCAAGACAGAGTTTCTATGTTAAACAGCAGAGCGCTCATTATTGGTTTTCTGAGGGTAACAGGTTTCCATTACCCCAAAGGAAAAGCTGGCCTGCCTTCAGGGGGCACAGTAAGCGGCAGGGTGCTAACCTGGGAGGGACCAACCCTGAGACTGGCTGGATGTTTGAGAGAATTTCAGCAGAAAAGCATCAACCATCACTGTCAAAAGCGCTGGGGTCAGGCCAGGCGCGGTGGCTGACGCCTGTAATCCCAGCACTTTGGGAGGCCAAGGCGGGCGGATCACCTGAGGCCAGGAGTTTGAGACCAGCCTGGCCAACATGGCGAAACCCTATCTCTACTAAAAATGCAAAAAATTAGCCAGGTGTGATGGCGGATGCCTGTAATCCCAGTTACTCGGGAGGCTGAGGCAGGAGAATCACTTGAACCTGGGAGGCGGAGGCTGCAGTGAGCCGAGATCACACCATTGGGCTCCAGCCTGGGTGACAGATTGAACCTCCATCTCAAAATACATACATACATAAAAAGCACTGGGGTCTTTGAACAGAAGCTACACGGCTCCCAGAAAAAGTGAAGCCCGCACACAGGCAGTCCTAATGAGTTGGTGGCCAAAGCCTTATCTGCATCCCTTTTCACTCACTAGTATGTGGCATTAAGGAAATTTTCTGCTGAGCAGAGTGACCTTGACATGTGATTTCTTGTGCTTTTCTGGGTATATGCAGAGCATTATAAGAAGTAATGATTCCCAAAGAGCCCATCTAATCTGACAATTTTCATCAGCCTCCAAGGGGAGATTTTACCTTTTGCTCATTTCTCAATTTTTTTTTTTAGTGTTACTATAAAAAAGAGAGGAAGAACAAGATCTATAACCTTTAATATGTCCTTGCAAGAGTTAGAGGTATGACATAAATGTTCTCTTTCACTCATCTTTGCCACCAGTCAGCATTTCTCAGCAGGTGGATCAAGTATACAACTGGTCGAACTTTCCCCTTTCCCTAAATCTTAAAGATACTCTGCAGGCATCAAATGTGAGTTTGGCAGAAAAACCATGGGTTCTAGACTCTTAGACTACTGGGACCAAATAACATGAATCTAGGCTATTGGATCCTGACCACTCTAATCTCAACCAATGTTGAGTCCACATTTGGGAACATGAGTTGTAAGGACCCTAGAAATAAAACTCTGATTCTGGTTATTTACAAACCTTCTTTGATATGAACAAAATCTATCATCCACCTTTTACCCTAAAACATCTTTTGTTTCTGATACTGAAACCACTAAAAAAAAAAAAAAGAAAAGAAAAGAAAAGATTAAAATACAGTTTAAATGCTTTACAGTAAAAATTAATAACATTCAGCACAAAATCAATACTTAATTATTCATCATTAGCTATATTAAGACTACAAATAAGATGACAGTACTCGTTAGTAAAGCCAATTGCAATTGGTTTAATAAGGACCTCAATTAGAAAGCTGTAAAAATGAAAAGACAAGGATTTGATAATTCAGTACAATTTTTAAAACATAACCCAACTATTTCAGGTTTGTCAAAATCCTTAATTTTGATACATTGCACATTTCAGCTTCAACATAAAGACAAATATTTTGGGTTTTAGCCCTTTAAAAACTATTGCTGTGCTTCCTCTCTTCTCTGCTCCTGCCTCTCCGGAATCACTTTTTTTTTTTTTTTAAACAGGATCTTGCTCTGTCACCCAGGCTCTAGTACGGTGGTGTGATCATGGCTCACTACAGCCTCAACCTCCTGGGCTCAAGCCATCCTCCCACCTCAGCCTCCCAAGTAGCTGGGACTACAGGCACATGACACCACACCTGGCTAAATTTTTAATTTTTGTAAAGACAGAGTCTTGCTATGTTGCCCAGGCTTGTCTTAAACTCCTGAACTCAAGCAATCCTCCCACCTCGGCCTCCCAAAATGCTGGGATTACAGGCCTGAGCCATCACACCCATCCTGAAATCATTCTTTTATTTTTTAATTTAAATTTTTTTTGTAAAGATGGGGTCTCATTATGTTGACCAGGCTAGTCTCAAGCTCCTCGAGTGATCCTCCCACTTCAGCCTTCCAAAGTGCTGGAATTACCGGCCTGAGTTATGCCCAGTCTGGAACCATTCTTTATTAATCTTGGGAACTCCTTTCCGTTCTTTTATTAAAATCTGCAAGGAACTATGTCTCCCTCACACACATACACACATTTACTCCACCCCCACAATCAATGAGCTCTATTATCAATCCCAGAGAGAAAATGCCAAACCATGGGCTTTTTGTTTCAGAATACGGTAGCCCCCAATTATCTGCAGTTTTGCTTTCCAAGATTTCAGTTGCCCACGGTCAATCCTGGTCTGAAAATACGAAATGAAAATTTTCAGAAATAAACAATTCATAAGTTTTCAATTGCACACCATTCTGAATAGCGTAATGAAATCTTTTCCGTCCCACTCAGTCCCGCCCAAGATGTGAATCCTCCCTTTGTCCAGCATCTGCACACTGTAGACGCTCCCATTAGTCAGTTAGCAGCCAGATCAGTTATCAGATCAACTGTCATGGTATTGCAGTGCTTGTGTTCAAGGAACCCTTATTTTACTTAACAATGGGCCCAAAGCAAAAGAATAGTGATGCTGGCGTATTGTTATAAGTGTTCTGTGTTATTATTATTGTTGTTAATCACTTACTGTGCCTAATTCATAAATTAAACTTTATCAGAGGTATGCGTTAGCATGTTAAGAAGTTCTGCCATGGCATTTTGTCTGTACGTTTTGTTCTTTTAGCATAGATTGCGCTCCTCCCTCCATTAGTCATTAAGGTCTTTGACATTAGATGTATAGGAAAAAAAAACAGTGTATGGAGGGCTCGGTACTATCCTTGGTGTGGGGTCTTGGAAAGTATCCCCCACAGATGAAAGGGGATGACTGCATACTATATAAGTTTTGGGGGATAACTGGGCCTTTCTAATAATAGTTTCTAGAATAATGTTTTTTATTTTTTAGGAGAGACAGCAAGAATGCTTTGATCTGCTTATAATTATTATTTACTGGTCTATTATGTATTAAATGGGGCTCTGTGCTGGACTGGACCATGAGTGATTATCCTTATCTGTATGACGTAAGTGTCCACAAAGTTTCAAGTTACCAGATTCATTGGTAGTCATTGATATGGTTGTGTGTCTGGGTATTTTGTTCTTTTAGCATAGGCTGCACCCCTCTTCCCTATTAGTCATTAAGGTCTTTGACATCAGATACTCCGCCTTTTGTAGAATAAGATTAAAAAGTACAGAGGTCTACACATAGTGTGGCAGGAAATGCTCACTGGAGTTTACTGCTTGGGGCAGAGATAAGATTGAGGCCATTCAGCTACAAATAGAATGCACTGCATGCCCCATTCCCTTCACTGAGGCTCTGTTAGAGGCAAAGAAGTCCCAGCTGTCAATTCTGAAATTCCCAGGTGCACCAATCCCAGATTTCTTTAACTATTATTAATTACTGGCACCTCACAACTCATTGCCCCACACCAGTGCATCTTAATAGCATGGCTGAGAACCATGGATTTAACCTACATGTTTAAGGTCAACCAAATAATCCATTTGAAATCTAGAAATATCTACAGATCCAGATGCCAGTGGCCAAACGAAAAAAATCCCCAAAAAGCAGGACAGACAGTAATGGTCAAGTTCAATGTGAACCTTTCCAAATCCGAGACTGGACCTGCACTCCTCTCCAGCCCAAGAGGAACTGGGGCCTGAGATGGTCTTCTCTGAGCAGAGCTAAAGTATAGTGGGAAGCGCAGTAGACTCAGAGACCAGAGAACTGAATTCAATCCAACCTCTGTCACCAACTCACCAAGAGGCAATGCTGAGCGAAGAGGTCGTGCAAAAAAAAAAAAAAAAAAAAAATGGACTTTGGAGCTAGACAGAACTGGGTTCAAATCCCAGCTCACTCAATTACTCTTCTTGTAACCCAGGGCAAAGCACTCCAGCTTTTTGTGCCTCATTTTTCTCGCCTGTAAAAAAAGGGATAATAACATTTACTTATCAGGGATTCGTTATAAGAATTAAATGAGACATATGTAGGCACTCAATAAAGGTCAGTTGCTGCTGTGTGGCCTTGGAGAAATCATTTAACATCTCTGCACCTCAGTTTCCTCTTTTGTAAAGTAACAGGAATGGGTTACATAATTTCTAGGACTCTTAACAACAGGGAATTCTGAGATCATAGACCTCAGATCTGAGATCCTAGATGTCAGATCCTAGCAAAGGATAATAAACATAAGGAATAAATAACTAAGGAAAATGCGGCACGAGGGGTTGATTAGATCTTGCCAGAATGGTTATGGTGAAAGCAATACAGACCAAGCAGATTGGAAAGGCAGCTATTGCCCAGGCACTTACAGAAAGTAGACGTTCCCCAGGGAGCTGGGTACGGGGAGTAGCTCTCAGTCCCCTCACACAAGCCATTTCCACAGACGGAATAAATGGAGAGAAAGAAAAAGAACATTACACCCAAAAATATTTTAAGACCATAAGAAGTAGACTCCATTAAAACAAATGTTTTAATGGAGCAAAAAGCAAAATGGACTGACGCTTAATTTTGATGCTGATTCTGTCACTAACTTGGTTTGCAGTTTTGCTTTGGCTACCAGGAAGCTCACAGTCAAATTTATTGTTCATGTTTAGTAACCCTTTAGAAGCTCTTATAGCCTACATGTTATGACTGCAATTCCACTTACCCCTTTCACTCAGCCATTGTACTTGATTTTACATAATCACAGCTTTGTGTTTTTTTTTTAGATTTTCCTATTTCATTGTATCTATTCTTGTAATCCACTTGAATTACTTTATGAAACAAGGCAGAATATAAATAAATAGAAATCATTTTGTGAGTCACTCAACTACTTTACATGTTCTTTTCCTGTGTTTAAAATAAGAGTTGGGGACTCTGTCCAACATTCCTTTCAGCTCTAACCCTGTTAATTCTAGTCTTTCATTTATGCACCTCAAAGGCCATAATATTAGGTGGTCTTTATACAGCCTTGACTTAGTAAATATAGACAGCACTGGGCTCTCCAATACGTTTTACTTGTTCCTTATACGTTTATTAGGAGTCACTTATGCTCTGGAACATTATTGTCAGTAGAACTAATGAATTTTAAATGACTCATTTTGAAGATTTCCTTCCATCCTATAACTATTAGTTTCTCCATTAGTATCCTTAGAATTGGAGCTATCACTCTAACACTTGAATAGGGCTGAATGTTTGTATAGAAACTATTAACTTGACTAACAGTTTGAAATGATCCCACTTTGATCTTTAGCAACCCTATGTGATAAGTCAAGCTGGGGACACATCTGCATTTTGTAGATAAGGAAAGGGAAATACAAAGAGATTCAGTGACTTACTCAAAGTCACACAAGTGATAATCAGCGCGAGGATTTCAACTCTGATCTTCTGACTCTACTCCTTGGCCCTCTGCAACCTCCCAGCCTCAATAAAAGACTGGGAGGGGATGCTTCCAGGTCACACACCTCCTGTGACAGCCTCTTTGTTATGTTGCCCTGGAGAGCCACCTGCTCCAGTCCCATGGAGTGCCATAGAATTGTCTTATCCCTCTTTCACATACAGACCTTCTACTTTTGAAAGCAGTAATCCTGTACCCTTTAAATCTTTTATTCCTGAGCTAAACATCAGAGTCAAATTCCCTGAGAGCTATTTTATCTGTGAGGCACACAAAACTCAGTGGCTAGGGTCCATTGCTTTTCAGGGGCCTATGGGGAAAAAAAAAAAGTTCCAAGCTACAGATGACAAAATTGAAATTAATAGCCATTTAATTAACTACCTGAAAAATATAACATTATGTCAATGTCATTGTTAAATTTATTATTCATTTATAAATTTATTACAGGTGAGAACATTTGTAGATTAGATTCTCTTGTTTTGCAAGAATTCCTGAGTAGGCACACTGATTGATTTCTGCCTACTCAGGAGAGTAGACAAAGACAATTGTAAATTGAATAATCATGTATAGGCAAATAACTTCAAAGGCAAAAATATAAAAATCCCTTCAACATTTTTATGGAAAATTTTACATTTAATTCAAGATGTGGGTGCATTTTAATTTGTTTGATCTAAGTGATAATGCCTCCAAAAGAGTGTACATAAAGCTTAAAATGGTCCTGAGTCTTCCACGGCCTAAATTTCTCCATGTAGGCCAAGATAACTTTTAGTAAAATTGCTCCTTGTGGCTTCACAGTTTATGTAATTTCTTCTAGTTGCTGAATTTAACTAGTAAATTGAACCCCATTTACATTTGTTTGGAAGAAAATGAAGTTTCTAGGAGCACTCTGGGTCCTGCCACAGTTCCACCAGCATGACCTATCATGTGTCAGAAGCCTCCTCTCTCCACACCACACAAATCTAATCTCTTCCAGACATGATGAGAAACTGCTGTAACTCTGGCAAAAGAGCCATTGAAGTCAGCCACATTGCCAAGGGCACGGTTTTAATTGCCTCAAGGAGCCCTGGGGTGCACGGGCAGCACCCTAAATATATTGTAGGTTAAAACCATCTTGCATCCAGACACAGACTGTTAATTCTGTTAAACTTCTATTCAAGTGATATGCCAGGTATCAAAAATGGGCAATTCTTTAAAGGTGCAATGGCTCTGTGAGTGCTGCTTTCACAGGGCCTAACGTGAGACCATCTGGCACGAAGGCTTCATCTGTGATGCCCTCAGAAGTCACCAAGAGGAAAAGCTGGGAGGATCTGCTTGTGAATTCCTAGGGCTGGTAATGATGACAAACCTGCTTTCTAGAGGGCTGGGCCTATGGGTCTTGGCTTCAATCCCAGGCCTGCGGGAAGTCATGGGGAGCTGGATGATTGAGGCAATAGTACTGATGGTCTCTGCCAAAGCCACAGCCAATTCTAGAACTGGCTTCCCTGCTGGGAAGATGAAAGCCTGAGTTTTATTTGGGTTCTAGGAGGACCTCCAGAGTTCCTCTTCCTGAGGCAGGAAACAAAGCAAGCTCTTAAAGGGGGTGGGGTAGGGAACATGGGGCTCTGCATCAAGGTGTGTGTAGAAAAAGCTTCTACCCAAAGCTACTCTGTTCTCAGAGGCTCAGCATCCTGAATGAGGATGCATTTGCCTCACAAAAGCCCTGTCTCAGTCAAGCCCTTTGGAGTCTATCCAAGGTGACCACCTGCCCTATCTTCTAAGTCTACTTGTTCCATCTCTGTGCTTCAAACCTGAGTTTGCCTCTGTCCCAGCCCTTCAGACTGATGTTCAAATCAGCTTGGGTCTAGTCCCTGGCTTCACTGATGCTGTCTGCAGGCTTCCCTGTACTCCCAAAGCCAGTCCTGACTCCAAAACCCAGCCAGGCCTGCAGAGCTTCACCATCTCTGGTTGTCCAGGCAAAAACTCTGAATGCTGTAATGCAGAGATCACTAGAGCTTCTATGTAGAGACTCAGCCAAGACCCTTGAAGAAGGGAGACAAGTTTGGCCGTGAAACAATAAACCACCTTTAGAAACTCAACAGCACTTATTGGGTGCCTGTGGAATGGTGCTAGGCACTGTGGGTACAGCAAGCTCTGCCTTCACAAAGCTTAGAGTCGCCTTCAGACCTGCTGAACAGACACTCTGCTTCCTTACCTTCTGCTGGTAGCATGGTGTTTTGGCTTCCAGGGCAGCTTACCTCTTTCCAGTTCTGATATGGGCAATAAGAGAAGTCACACCCGTGTGGACCAACACCACCGGGAATAGCAATAAAACAAGGGATCAGACAGCCAAGGTACATTCCATCCCTTCCAGCTGATTCTTTCTAGTTTATGCATTGTTGCTCTGGGAACCCCAGGATCTATGGGTACCTCCAGCATAGATCCATGAAGCTGCAGCTGTAGAGCAAAAGGAAAAAATATATAATAGACGATAAATACCCTAGGGCTGTTTGGTGTACTACACGTTGAACTTGATCTTTCCACTGGAATAAGGAGAAGTAATTTACCTCATTAGACAGTACATGGCAGCAAGAAAAATACAGCTCATGAACCATATTTATTTTCCATTAATCTTAAAACAACATCCCTCATCCAGATTAAAATACTCAAAACCAAGGGCGTATGATTGATTACAGAGAAACATCCCTGAATCATGGGGTTGACTCCTGGAGGGGTAAAACAAGGAGACAGATTATTTGCTCTCTTATTACAGATTCCAAGATAAAACTCCTCCCACCTATGACCATGGATGGATACTGGCATCTCTGAATCTTTCAAAGCTTGGAATATCTAACTTAAATCTTTCCACAGTATCATTTAATCCTTATTCTCTTATGCTACCCTCAGTGATATTAAATTTTGAAGATTAATACACATCATTTAGGTGGTAGACCTTAAAAACCAAGAGCTGATTTAACATTTTTCAATCTTAAATTATCCTTAAATTGGGAACTTCATGGTCTTCTCTATATTTACTGTGATCAGGTGTGCCTCACTTTGTAGAATAAATGCATCCCAGAAGGTTCACCTTTAGAGTGAACTTTCCCCCTCTGAGAGTCCTATAAAACCAATCCCAAGACAAAATGAAACCATCTTCAATGATGAAATCCTTTTTTAATCATGCATTTTAAAGGAGAAATTTTTGATAAAATAATAATACACTTATGAAAACAAAGTTTCTTTTGTCTGGCAGGATCACTTCTAGAGATAAAGGAAAAAACAGCAATTATATCTTAAGAACAGAACATCCTAGACTAAAAATTCACTCAGCTTTTATCAAATCTCTTCACTGTCATTGTACAAGAGAATAACAGGAAATTCTCTTTGGGTGCCCAGACCTTGTTTCCTAGCAATCTATGGAGGCTGAAGGCTCTTAAGAATAAGCAATAGAGCTAAGACCGGGGAAGGGTAGAGACCAAGGTCCCAAATATGAGAGGAAGTGGACCAATGAGGCAATCATGAGAAGGGGGCCTCCCTCGTGTGTGTTCAGTGTCACCTGTTATCCAATTTAAAGTCAGGCTTTAGACGTTATATTATAATTCCTTTAATCAACCGGAAACCACATATATCCATAAAGGTTGAGAAGAGGGGACAGAACAGGTAAGAAAAAAAGTAACTGTTTAATAAAAGAGAGCCCAAAAGTTGAGTGTTATGAATCAGGTTGTAGAGGAGCCAGGAGTTCAGTACCTGATCCTACCCTAAGATACCAGTTGGAGAGAAAGAAAGAGAGAAAGTGTGTGTGCGTGTACATGTGTGTGTGCGTGTACATATGTGCATGCCTGTATATGTGCACACACAAATAACAATGTAATAACAGCCTCATGACTTTGCCAAGGGTTGATACAGACTAACTGAGAAGAAAAGATAAGGGAGAATCGGAATGCAAATCTAAATGTACAGCATATTTTCGCTGATGTAAAACTAAAGAACATCTACCAAACTTTAACTGTGGTTATTCCTAGGATTGTGGATAATTGTGGATGGCTTTTCTTTGCAAGTTTTGTATTTTCCTGATTTTTACAATGAGCATGTATCTTTGACTTCCATGTATAAAGATGAAATGTTTTATTTTAAAAAAGAAAGAAAAGGTTTGAGATCAAGGAACAGCAAGCAGAGACAAATTCGCCTGAGAAGAGAAAACCAAGAGAGGAAAGAACTCCAAACTCCACCAAGAAGCTGTGGATGAAGTTGGTAGAGAAAATGTTAAAATCCACCTAAGAGGCTGAGCCTAAGCAGAAGCCAGGGTTGGGCCTAAGGAGGGCTCTGGAAGTGAAACAAAGCAGGAGACATAAAAGTGGTAGGACTCATTAGTGCAGCTCTGTAGCTGTAATTTAACCTGCCTGTGTGTATTGGTATCATCCAAATTGCTTCACACTTTAATAAAATAGACCTTGGACCTATATTACCAACTGAATGTGTGAACTCAAGACCCTCTCCAGAAGGGCATATGAGGAGTGGAAGAGAAAGACAACCACACCAAAAGGTGCAATCTAGAGAGGACAGCCCCTGATGCCAGTGGAAAGAGGCCATGACAAACAGGTCTCAGGAGTACACTGGTAGGGACCCAGAGCAACAGCTTCCAACCCAGACAGACACCCAGACGCAATAGCATCCCGAAGGCAGACCCAGGTCTGGAGTGAAGGAGACTCTGCAGACCACCTCCCCCGCCCCGCCGCCCCAGTGTGAGAATTGCAATTCAATCTTTCTTTCCCAGTGACTGTAATACAATCCAGGACACAACAACCTAAAAGTGGACCTTTAAGGGATGTATATGATGTACATGATGAAAGAAAAGCAAGTCATGTATGTTAGTTCCCAGCATTTCTCCTCCTCCCATGCTTAACAGAATTTTGTTTGGACCCTTCTCACCCAACTTCCACCCATGGACCATCTGCTTTGTGAAATAAGCCCTTTGGGGCCTGGTAATGCAGAGGAAGGAAATTGGGGAGTAGGTAAGAAACATAGGGTCTAGAGCTTGGGAGGGGGGTATGGAGGGTTTTGCTGGAGGAAGGCTGGGTAAGGGAGATGGAGCAGCTTCAGTGTGAAGGAAATAGATGAGAGAGAAAACGATACATGGAAGGCATATTTCTGTGGTCTCTTTATCTCCCCTTGCAGAGTTCTAGAAAGGCAGCTAGATGGCTGAGATATTTGAAATTACTTTTGAAAACTGGACTGTATTACTTTAACCACAGTGCTCTGAGACCGTCCCACAAGGAACAGCCTTTTTAAGGATTGAAAGTTGATGAGGCACATCTCATTCCTGTAGGGACCTTGGGGTTCAGGGGTGAAGTTAACTAGAGTCCAATAAAACCACAGCAAACAGCTTTACTTCCTAAGGTTCTTGTGTGTACTGGCTAAAATAAGGGTCCTTAGCCCTTACTGTTTCCCCCTGGGATTCTTTTGCTAACAGAATTGTCCCTGAAGCTCCTAACTCTGAAAGCTGCTCAAATTTCTCTGACAGTACAGAAAGTATAAAAGTGCATGGTGTTGAAAGTGATGGTAGAAAAATTATAATGTCTTCCCTAAGCTTGAGCTGTGCAGAAATGTCTACTCTGGGTATATTTTAAAGAATGAATAACCAAATCTGAAATATTCTTATATCTAGAGCATGGTGCTTGACAATCTTATACATTGGTACTCTCTAATGTAAGCTCTTTAATAAAATCAAGTGTATTTAGCTGTATCAGTAGGAATAATGTGCTATTCTTTGTACACTAAGATAGTGCTACTAATCTTATATGCATTTAGCCATATATAAAAGGTGCACCCTGGTACCTTCTGGAGGTCCTAAGAGCTCAATAGTAAACCCTGAGTCTTGGTGAACAGTCAAGAGCTAAATGGTAGCAAACTACTTCCTTGATGTGGTACAGGAATATTCACTGCATAGTACAGTCGAGGCAAAAGATAGCAGGAATGTGGTGTGCGCTACCATCACACCTCCAATGACCCTGACAGCCATCAGGAATCCACTGATACAATCTTTCCTGCTGAACCAGGTATAGTCCCAGAATCCTTATTGCAGCTCCCCAGGCAGTCAGAGCTGGCACATGGGAGGAAATCTATTAGCCATTCCTACTCTGTGAGATGATTAAGGCCAAAATGTTAATTTGGGGATGAGTAGGGATTTTAGTGTTGATAATGCAGAGACAAACTGATAGCAGAGTTGGCCTTCTGCAAAGGTCATAGACAGGGCATGTACAAGTGGCAGGTGGCAGAAAAGGTCCCCCTGCACATAATCATCCCTTGGAATCCACAAACCTCTCCCATTTTACCTCTTGGTGTTAGGCACTGAGTGTTGCTGTTCAAACAAAGGAAAGAGTACCAGTTCAGGAAACAGTAACAGTCTGAGCTATTGCCTTTCATAAACACCTTAGTTCAAATTAAATCTTCACATCAACAAGCCAGATACTTGGAAAGACCCTGAAGGATTAGGATTCAAACTGGATCTGGTTTGAAGAAGCAAATGAGCATGGATTAGTCAAAGAAGGTGCCAAGGGCTGGGTGCAGAACACCGCTTCCCACCCACAGCTCTCTGCAGGATCAGCCTTGGAACAAGGACGTTCTCCTTTGTAAACTGAGCATCAAATACTCAGGTGGCGATCAAAATTCCATAGTAAACAGCTGATGAAAAACATCTGATGAGGACTTTACCTTTAGTAAATGAAATTAAAATTTAAGACAATAAGTTTATTTTATCTTACTTTTTAATTAGGTTATAACTGGTGCAACCATGTACTAAGTCTTTGAAGAACTCAAATACTTATGCTACGATGGCATAAATAGGGCCAACAAAAAGGTCATAATAGTAGCATAAAATACCTTTCACTTCACACTTGATTTCTGTAGTACAATCTTAAAGAAGGTCACTACTCCAAAAATAGTCAAGGGATTACTAATTTACCAATATTAACATCTTTTGGCATTCAAATCATTTGCTTTGAAGACTATAATGTCATAATCCTTACTCGCTTTCTCTTCTCTAGTTGTTAATTTATCTGACTTTCCCAAGCTTCATGTATGTATAATTTGAGCAATACTCCAACATCATTTTCTCCAACTTCATGAAATCCTGAAATGTTTGCAAGACATTTTCACTTCAGAACCTATTTTTACTGATTTTGCATTTATACTATCAGATGTTACAATACCCATCAGTAAAACTGACTGGAAAAAATGTGTTGATAGGTGAAGAGATGGAGGTGCTAGCATTAAGCAGGAGGATATTTGAGAGAAGACAAATTGTACAAGTTAGTGAATGATTATTCTCATGTGATGGTAAATTTTGCTTCCCTATGAAACTACATAATCTTTGTGAATGAGACGATAAACACTCAGATATTGAGGATGCCTGTATTATGCAACCCTCCTTCCTGGGCTACTGCTGACTGGATCAGAGAGGGACACCTGACCCAACTATATCAATCATTTTCTCTTTCCTAGAAATTTGAATATATATACACACACACATATATATATATCTGTGTCTTGAGTCTTGATTGGGTGCAGTGGCTCATGACTGTAATCCCAGCACTTTGGGAGGCTGAGACAGGAGATCACTTGAATCACTTGAGGCCAGGACTTTGACACTAGCCTGGACAACGTAGCAAGACCTCATCTCTACAAATAATGTAAAAATTAACCAGGCGTGGTGGCACACACCTGTAGTCCTGGCTGCGCAGGAGCTGAGGCAGAAGAATACTTGAGCCCAGGAATTTGAGGCTGCAATGAGCTGAGATCATGCCACTATACTCCAGCCTAAGTGACAGTGAGGAATTTGAGGCTGCAGTGAGCTAAGATCATGCCACTCTACTCCAGCTTGAGTGACTGAAAAACAAGAAAACTGTATCTCAATCCCAAATATATATACTATATATGATCTCTGAACTTTTTTGACTATACATCTCTATCAGTAAAAAAATTTAACTACATACTTTCAATAGATATATTTTTATTTACAAACTGTATTCATAATTACATTTATTGATAAATTATATGAATAAAATTTTTAAATCTTTTTTAAAAATATAAAAGAGGAATGAAAGTATTTTTGTTGTTTTTTGTTTGTTTTTATTATTTTTCTTTGAGTGAAGGTATTTTTAATATTTTTAGTTTATAACTAATAAAAATGTATTCTCTATAACAAAATTATAAATATTTTAATTTTAAATACTAATTTATTATTCATTGTTTTAAAATACTTCATTTAATTCTATGATGCAAAAATTCACATTTGATGCTGTATAGGTTCAGTTTATTCCAAGAGTTGGTTTTAATGGCAGTACAACTGAAAACCTAATTCAGAGTGACAAACAGGTCCAAATGAAAAAAAAGATACATCACTGGCCAGGTTTTTTATTTTTTAATCCCAACCATTATGCAAAGGTTTTTGTTGATATTAGGTTCACAAATTCTTACTTTCTCATGTCAATCAGTTCTCAAAAACTAATCAAACTCACTGACTTTCCTGGAGATGTTTACACAGTTAGAAAATTCTGTTTTTTAAACTACCAACATCATTTTTACGGAATTAGAAAACAACCTGTTCTAAACTATATATGGAACCAAAAAAGAGCCTGAATAGCCAGAGCAAACCTAAGCAAAAAGGACGAAACTGGAGGCATCACATTACCTGACCTGAAACTCTACTGCAAGGCTATGGTAACCAAAAGAGCATGGCATTGGAGCAAAAATAGACACACAGACCAATGAAACAGGATAGAGAACCCAGAAATAATGCTGCACACCTACAACCATCTGATCTTTAACAAAGTCAACAATAACAATGAGGAAAGGACTCCCTATTCAATAAATGCTGCTGGGATAACTGGCTAGCCATATGCATAAGAATGAAACTAGACCCCTACCTTTCACCTTATACAAAAATCAACTCAAGATGGATTAAAGACTTAAATCTAATATCTACAACTATAAAAAACTATTGGGGTGATGGCTCACCCCTGTAATCTCAGCACTTGAGGGGCTAAAGCAGGAGGATCACTTGAGCCCAAAAGTTCAAGACCAGCCTGAGAAACATAGGGAGACCCAGTCTCCACGAAAAAAAAAAAATGTAATTAGCTAGGTGTGGGAGGCATGCACTGTGGTCCCAGCTACTCGGAAGGTTGAGGTGGGAGGATTGCTTGAGCCCAGGAGGTTTAGGTTGCAGTGAGCCAAGATTGTGCCACTGCACTCTAGCCTGAGTGACAGAGTAAAACCCTATCTCAAAAGAATTAAACAATAAAACTAGAAAAATCCTAGAAGAAAATGTAGAAACATCATTCTGGACATCAGCCTTGGCAAAGAATTTATGACTAAGTTTCCAAAAGCAAAAATTGACAAGTGGGACCTAATTAAACAAAAGAGCTTCTGCACAGCAAAAGAAACTATCAGCAGAGTAAAAAGATAACCTATAGAATGGGAGAAAATATTTGCCAACTATGCATCCAACAAAAATCTAATATTCAGAATCTATAAGAAACTTAATTCAACAAGATAAAAATGAATAACCTCATTAAAAAGTGGGTGAAGGACATGAACATTTTTCAAAAGAAGACATACATGTGGCCAAACAAGCATATGAAAAAATGCTCAACCTCACTAATCGTTAAAGAAATGCAAATCAAAACCACAATGAGATACCATCTCACGCCGGTCAGAATGGCTATTATTAAAAAGTCAAAAAATAACAGACGTTGGCAAGGTTGCGGAGAAAAGGGAACACTTATACATTGTCGGGAATGTAAATTAGTTCAGACACTAAGGAAGCAGTTTGGAGAGTTCTCAAAGAATTTAAAACAGAACTACCATTCAACCCAGCAATCCCATTACTAGGTGTATACCCAAAGGAAAATAAATCATTCTACCATAAAGACACATGCACTTGTATGTTCATCACAGCACTATTCACAATTGCAAAGACATGAAACCAATCTAGATGCTCATCAACATTGAGTACACATGGACATAAAGATGGAAACAACACACACTGGAGACTACTAGAATGGGGAGGGCAAGAGAGAGGTTAAGGGTCAAAAAACTACCTATTGGGTACTGTGCTCACTACCTGGATGACAGAATCATTCGTACACCAAATCTTAGCAACACACAATTTACTCAAGTAACAAACCTGCTCGTGTACTCTCTGAAACTAGAATAAAAGTTAAGAAATAAATAAATACATACATACATACAGAGCAAATCACATAGGTTGTGTTTAAAATTTTTTAAAAGAAAACTGTGGTTTTTGAAGTGCAGAACTATCAAGATTTTTATGGATGAGACTCATTTTTCAACAATAAAATTGCATAGTAATAGAAACAATGCCAAACATCTATTTTCAAGATGTTCTTTCCATAGGAAGAGTTCTTTCGAAAAGCAGATATAATACTTTCTCTCTCACTAACAAAACATCATCTTTTCTTTGAAGAAACAGAATAAACTTATTTTAAATAGCTGTTAGTATTACAGAAAAGGTCAGTGGATTTAGAATAAGTTTCTTCTTGAAAAAGAAAAGTATATAATTCATCTTTAAGAAAGGCCATCCTTTTTTTAACTTTTAGGTTCAGGGGTACATGTGCAGGTTTGTTACATAGGTAAATTGCATGTCATGGGGGTTTGGTGTACAGATTATTTTGTCACCCAGGTAATAAGCATAGTATCCAATAGGTAGTTTTTCAATCTTCACCTTCCTCCCACCCTCCACCCTCTAACAGGCCCCAGTGTCTGTTGTTCCTGTCTTTGTGTTCATGTGTACTCAATGTTTAGCTCCCACTTATAAGTGGGAACATGCAGTATTTGGTTTTCTGTTACTACATTAGTTCGCTTAGGATAATGGTCTCTAGCTGCATTCATGTTGCTGCAAAAGACATGATCTCATTATTTTTATGGCTACATAGTATTCCATGGTGTAAATGTACCACATTTTCTTTATCTAGTCTACCATTGATGGGTATCTAGGTTGATTCCATGTCTTTGCTATTGTGAATAGTGCTACAATAAACATACACGTGCTTGTGTCTTTATGGTAGAACAATTATATTCCTTTGGTTATATACCCAGTAATGAGATTCCTGGGTTGAATCGTAGTTCTGTTTTAAGTTCTTTGAGAAATCGCCAAACTGCTTTCCACAATGGCTGAACTAATTTACATTCCCTTTTCTCCATAACCTTGCCAACATTTATTATTTTTTTACTTTTTAATAATAGCCATTCTGACTACGTGAGATGGTATCTTACTGTGGTTTTGATTTGCATTTAGTAAGGTTGAGCATTTTTACATACGCTTGTTGGCTGCATGTATGTCTTCTTTTGAAAAATGTCTGTTCATGTCCTTTCCCCACTTTTTAATGAGATTATTTGTATTTTTCTTGTTGAATTGTTTAAGTTTCTTGTAGATTCTGAATATTAGCCTTTTGTTGAATGCATACTTGCAAATATTTTCTACCACTCTGTAGGTTGTCTAGTCACTCTGTGGTTTCTTTTGCTGTGCAGAAGCTCTTTAGTTTATTAGGTCCTGTTTGTCAATTTTTGGTTTTGTTCCAATTGCTTTGGGTATCTTCGTCATGAAATTTTTGCCAGGGGCTATGTCCAGAATGGTACTTCCTAGGTTGTCTTCCAGGGTTTTTATAGTTTTAGGTTTTACATTTAAGTCTTTAATTTATCTCGAGTTGGTTTTTGTATATGGTGTAAGAAAGAGTTCAGTTTCAATCTTCTGCGTATGACTAGCCTGTTATCCCAGCAGCGTTTATTAAATAAGGAGTCCTTTTCCTGTTGCTTTTGTTGACTTTGCTGAAAATCAGATGGTTGTAGGTGTGTGACTTTATTGCTGGGCTGTCTATTCTGTTCTATTGGTCTATGTGTCTGTTTTTGTATCAGTGCCATGCTGTTTTGGTTACTGTAACCTTGTAGTATAGTTTGAAGTCAGGAAATGTGATGCTCCCAGCTTTGTTCTTTGTGCTTAAAAAAGTTTTTGCTATTTGGGCTCGTTTTTAGTTCCACATAAATTTTAAGATACTTTTTTCTAATTCTGTAAAGGATGTCATTGGTAGTTTGATAGGAATAGCATTGAATCTGTACATTGCTTTCAGCAGTATGGCCATTTTAACAATGTTGATTCTTCCTGTCCATTCAATGAGCATTTAATGTTTTTCCATTTGTATAATCTTTGATTTCTTTCAGCAGTGTTTTACAATTCTTATTGTAGAGATCTTTCACCTCTTTGGTTAGCTATATTCCTAGGTATTGTATGGAAAGACCATTCTTTTGCCACAAGATGACCAAAAAACTTCTTGTGACTTTGTGTAATCAACCCTCTTATTTTTACAAAATATTGGGGTGATTCTGCTACTAAAGTCCTTGTTTTTATAAAATTAACCACATAAATGACCTCCAGTGACTCTTTGTACTCTTTTGACTTCAAGTCTTTTCTGAACTAGATTGTCTATGAATAACAGTGAATGGATTTCACACAGGGAGTTTATACTCTAGTCTTACCCTTGAACTATTTTTATTCCAATTATAGCAAGTACTCCATTAGCGGTTACACATCAGCATAAAACATTATTTTATTAAAGAGTTCATTTCTCGTCTGACAATGGCTGACAGCTGTGTGTCTGTGCATTGACCTGGGCAGCAGAAATGCCTCAAACCGGCTGGGCGCGGTGGCTCACGCCTGTAATCCCAGCACTTTGGGAGGCCGAGACAGGCGGATCACAAGGTCAGGAGATCGAGACCATCCTGACTAACACAGTGAAACCCCGTCTCTACTAAAAATATAGAAAATTAGCCGGGCATGGTGGCAGGCACCTGTAGTCCCAGCTACTCGGGAGGCTGAGGCAGGAGAATGGCGTGAACCCGGGAGGCGGAGCTTGCAGTGAGCCGAGATCTCGCCGCTGCACTCTAGCCTGGGCGACAGAGCCAGACTCCATCTCAAAAAAAAAAAAAAGAAATGCCTCAAACCTTAGAAGTTCAGTTTCAATGGGTCATTTTGCCAGTAGCAAACAAGATGTGAGTGAACATTTGTCCAGCGTCAGGAATCTAAGAGCCACATTTCCCACTTGTCCCCTTTGCAAAAGAAAGAAGCTGTTTTATTAACAGTAGAGACAGCTGTTACATTAACATGTGAGAAAGTATCAATTATCATGACAAGAAAGTACAGAGCAAAAAAAAAGTGAGAAAAAATGATCACTGGTGGAATTATTTAAATCTTTTCTCTTTATCAGGGCTACTCTGCAGCAAATATCCTGTAATCACTCTGAAGAGCTCTGAAAATGGGTTATTTAGCTTCCTAGTCCTATGATCTAATGCGACCAGATGGAATTTGCCCTTTAAAAAAATCCTTTTCTCTCTTTTGTTCTCAAGTAATATCACAGTAATGATGAGCTGGATACCCAAAGTCTAGTTATTAGTTTTAAATGCTCAAATGGCTCAGCCTACCTACACTCTCAAAATCATCTGATTCACTGGAGGGGATTAAGAAAATGTACTGGAGTGTTAGAATGGATTTCCAAAGGAATCACATATTTACCTCAAATCAGAGGTTCTTGGCCATAGCTACAAGCTTTGGCTCTTATTCTCACCTTACATGAAATATTTTGGGATGTTTCTCACCATTTCAAATATTTGAAATTTAATTTCAAGTAGCTGAATAGAAATGACATTTCCTAAATTAAAAAATTAGCACTAACTGTATGACACCCTTCATACAAATACTTTTTAATCTTAAAATAAACAAAGTTCCTCTGACTACAAATGAAATTCAAATCAGAAACTGGAACACCACCTCTAGTAGGCCAGTCTTTCCTTGCCATCCCTGAGTGAGTGGGGTCTCTGGTAAAGGGTATCAATCCTACATATATGTTATTAGCAGCATTGCTTTCTGTTTCTTAAGATAGGATGACAAGAAATCTTGCTTTTTCAAGCCTGTTTGGAGGTGACAGTATTCAATTCAGCACACATGTTGAGTTCCTGCTTTGTGCAAAGACTTGGTCTCAATACTGCGAGGGCATAGAGTTCATAATCAGGAAAGAAGAGACATATTCGTTTAAAAAAATGATGCTAGGAAGCTCAATATTATGAGTTACTAACTATTGAAAGGGTTTAGTTCCAAAATTCTAAATTATTAAATTATAACATTTAGTCAGCAGAATAATCCAGGCTAAAAGCTAAACTCACTTTTCTCCTTTGATCAAAACTAAAATTTCTGTAGGTTGAAAGTAGAGAGGGAAAAGGTATAAGGACACAGAAAAGACAAATGCAGTAAGTATACTTTACTATTAATTGAGCTTTTAACTCTTTCATAGATATTATCTAACTCTGCGTTTGCCTTTTTGAAGGGGCACAAAATGGGGAAGTGGAGTGACTCAGGGCAGATGGTGTTTTAATGACAGGTCCTCCAGGACAGCACTGGGGCTGAATCATCAGGATCTACTCTCTGGTCTTGACTCAGTCAGGTCTGACAGCACTAGACCCAAGAAGAGTAGCCTTTCCATGACAAACTCATACTAAACGAGCCAAACCAATTCCTAAACCCAGAAAGCCAATCTATTCATCCCGCATCCAAACCACACCTTATTCCACAGCAAATTTAAGGCCACTTAGAAATATGTGGGCAAGCTATCAGAGAAAATAAATCAAAAATTTAAAAACAGAAGAGTCAAATAACAAATAAAAATAAGACAGCAAGATGGCATTGGGAGTGAAGTAAGCTCACAATGTATAGAGAGAGGTATATGTTCTTGCAGAATAGCCTCCTTATAGCTGGAATCACAAGGCATATACAGTGAGTTACATGGTGCCACCATCATCGTATCAAGATACCAGAGAAGCCAATCAGAAGATTATTCAGAACAAAGGAAATATAATGGGCTGGGGAGAGACATTCCCCTAAACTCTAGAAAAACCTGAGATCTGGTTCCTCAAAAAAGACCCACAGCCACAGTAATTCAGTCTCCACACCCAGGGTTCCTCCCTGGACAGTGCCACAGACCTGCTTCTCTGTACCCACTTACTTGGGTTCACACTTCCCTTCACCGATACATGAGGGATCACTGAGGACATAAAGCAGCCTCAGGCACTCCACGAATTCCTCATATGAGTCTTAGACACTCTTTGTCTAGTCCCATCTTTATCTTTGTCTTTCATCAGACCAATCCTTCAAATGTATTAGGTAAAATACACTAGCTATGAACTAGATAGATGACTTTCTCAAAGACAACAGAAGTATTTGTAATCCATCAGGGATCTTGGAATAGGTTAAAATAAGAAGAGTGGCTCCAGATACGAATTCTCTTTAAGAGATCCTACTGCCATCAATAAGACATACTCTAAGTTTCTGCACAAAACTTAGCATGCCCCTTGACAGTAATTCATCCAGTAGGAATTATTAGCTATTTGGAATTTCTAAAGAAGTGGAATTTCTAAAGAAGAAATGCAAAATAGAAAAAAAAACAACCCTATGTCCAAATATATCTATTGTCAAAAGATATCCATGTTGTTTATAAAAACAAATAACTAGAAACAATCCAAATGTCTAAGAATTGAGAATCTGATAAGTAAACTACTGTTTCGATTGAGTGCTATATTATACATCACTAAAATGATGTATATTATTTTACATCATTTTAGTGATATAGAAGTATATACAGAACTTCTATACTTCTATACATAGAAGTATATACAGAACTTCTATACTTCTATACATAGAAGTATATACAGAACTTCTATACTTCTATACATAGAAGTATATACAGAACTTCTATACTTCTATACATAGAAGTATATACAGAACTTCTATACTTCTATACATAGAAGTATATACAGAACTTCTATACTTCTATACATAGAAGTATATACAGAACTTCTATACTTCTATACATAGAAGTATATACAGAACTTCTATACTTCTATACATAGAAGTATATACAGAACTTCTATACTTCTATACATAGAAGTATATACAGAACTTCTATACTTCTATACATAGAAGTATATACAGAACTTCTATACTTCTATACATAGAAGTATATACAGAACTTCTATACTTCTATACATAGAAGTATATACAGAACTTCTATACTTCTATATATAGAAGTATATATAGAACTTCTATACTTCTATATACAGAAGTATAGAAACTAGTGTATACATTAGAATTGCAACTTTTGGAGCCAGGCGCAGTGGCTCACACCTGTAATCCCAGCACTTTGGGAGGTGGAGGCAGGCAGATCACCTGAGGGCAGGAGTTCAAGACCAACCTGGCCAACATGGTGAAACCTCATCTCTACTAAAAATACAAAAATTAGCTGGGCATGGTGGGGGTGCCTGTAATCCCAGCTACTCAGGAGGCTGAGGCAGGAGAATCGCTTGAACCCAGGAGGCAGAGGCTGCAGTGTGCCGCGATGGTGCCACTGCACTCCAGCCTGGGTGATAGAGTAAGACTCTGCCTCAAAAAAAAAAAAAAAAAAAAGAATTGCAACTTTTGGAGAAAAGCTCCTGTGCACGGGATAAAAAGGTTGAAAGGAAAATCAATCAAATGCTAACAATTGTTTTAGAATTATGGGATCATGAGTAATCTTTTAAAATCTATTTTACAAATTTTGTTTTACTGTGGTCCTATTATGAAATATAGGTAAACAAATAAAAACATTCAGACTAACTTAAAACTTACGATACATATTGAACAAGTCTTTAAACTGTTGTAAATAGATAGATAATTAGATAGACAGATAGAGATCATAAGAAGGCTGTGTTCGTGAGGATATAGGAGAATATCTCCCTGGGAATCACTTGCAATAGGGAGAAGGAGTAGGGAGACTCACAGCAGGGTAGGAAGTGCTACAATAGTAGATGGGGCTGATACAGACAGGAGACAGGGAAGTACTTGGTAGAAGAGGGCAGTTCCCTGGCAAAGGCCCCACCCCCATGCCTGGAAACCCACAGCCCTAAATGGGAACAGGCATTCCTATTTTCAGGCCCATATGTTGCCTTTTGGCCTGCCAAGTCCTCTGTCCTGTACCCATATAAACCCCAAGCCCCAAGCTCCATGAGCAGATGAGCAGATGAACAGAAGAGCAGAAGAGCAGCAGAATGGTGCAGCAGAGAAGGAGAGAGGAGAAGGGGCATCTGAATGTTGAGAGGAGTTCAGCTGGGCATGGTCGGAGAGGAGATCAGCGCTAGATGGCCAAACTCCAGGGGAAGATCATCTTCCCACTCCATCTCCTTTCTAGCTCCCCACCCATCCCACTGAGAGCAACCTCAATCACCCAATAAAATCCCTGCTTTCACTGTCTTTCAAGTCCATGTGCGATCTGATTTTTCCTGGACGCTGGACAAGAGCTCAGGATACAGAAAGCTGTCACACTGGCCCTCTGCCTTGCAAAAAGGTAGAGGGTCCACTGAGCTGTTTGATATTTAAGCTGTACATGGATGGCAAAGCTCAAAGAGCGCACTGTAACACACACCCACCTGGGCTTTGGGAGTCACAGGCATTCACCCCTAGAGCTTCCATGGCACTGGAGGCCAAAAAAAGCACTTGCCCCAGCTCCTGCACCTGCCCATCTGCATGCTCCCTGTCCCATAAGGGGTTTGAGTGCTCACAGTAGCCAAACAGACCAGCCACACCCTGTCGCACGTCCTGTAAGTGGGGACAGGGAACTCCCATTTTAGGGCAAAAGCGCATATATACTATATACTGCCTGTTTTATTATTCCAACTTTTTTTTTTCTTGCTGGGATTACTTGAGATTTTTATTTTCTGATTGGCATTTCCATGGACTTGCCAAATTGTCTATAATGAACTTACACTACTTTTACAGCTGGAAAAACAAATTCCATTAAACAAAGAAACAGAAATCCAGGTGAAACTGTCAGCCCTACCATCTGCAGCATTTGGGGGCCCATTTCTGATCAGAGCCCACTCCTCTCTGCTCATTTGGGATCTCCTGGCTTGAAGGCACCTTAATCCTCAGCACATCCTATACAACTTCATTTTTACCTGAACATTGATAAAACCAAGGTGCTACACTATTTAAAAATCACTGCTTAGACCAGATAATAGTAAATACAAATAATTTCCAAATATCTCTCCAAAGTCATTTCTCAAAATAATCTCTACTAATCCCTAATGGAATCAAAGTAGTCTAGGACTCCCTCCCATCCCCAGCCTCCTGTCAAAGACTTACTTCTGAGGGAGTTGAGAGATCTTCAGTTGTAAAATAAAAGATAATAATAAATCTAAGATCCTATCTGATTCTCCCTGCTTTAATTCCTGGCCTTTAAATGCAACATCTGCCACTAGAAAAGAAAAAAACAAAAGTAAGTTCAGTTCATCTGTCATATTTCTGCCTTCTCCATTAAAGGCATCTATTTTACATATCATCTTGAGACTTGGCACTATTCAGAGAGATTTAAATAGACCTTGTATTAGTTTGCTAGGGTTGTCATAACAAAGACCACAGACTGAGTGACTCAAATAACAAATTTCTTTTCTCACAGTTCTGGAGGCTGGAAGTTCAAGATCAAGGTGTCAGTAGGATTGGTTTCGTTCTGAGGCTGCTCTCCTTGGCTTTTAGATGTTTTCTTCTCCCTGTGTCTTCACATAATCTTTCCCTTGTTCATATCCATGTCCTAATAGTATCTTTTTACAATACCAGTCATATTTGTATTAGGATCTACCCTAAGACCTCATTTTATCTTAATTACCTCTTTAAGGGCCCTATCTCCAAATATAGCTATATTCTGAAGTATTAGGGGTTAGGACTTCAACCTACTAACTTTGGAAGGACACAATTCCATCCACAACAAACCTGAATCCTACTTTCTAGAAACTTTCCATCTAAAACAACATGGATGAACAAAAACCAAATTAAGCAAGCACTGAGGAACTCCTGAATGGTGCTTTGGTCCAGTGCAATTAGCACTAGGATTATGGAGACTTTCATTGCTGATATTTTACCCTTAATTTAAATCATGTCATGAACCATGTCACACAGGAATTTCTAGCATTATGCTTTTCTGTTCCTAAATCCAACATCACCACATGGCACCATAAGCTCTCAGATCCTTCATGTTGGGCCCTGAACTGCTTTGTAACTGACCTTTGATCCTCCCAGAAGGCATCTTCTGAAGTCTTACAGAAAGCATGATTTAATCACTCCATAGACACACACACCCACTGTGTAAATAGGCCCCTTCTCTGCTACAGGCTTAGGAAACAAAAACAAGACTACTTCACGGATTTATCTGTACCTTCAAATAGCCGTAAGTTGCTCAGAAATAACAGCAGAAGGGAGAGGAAGCTCTCCCTTCACTATACACTTTTTCGGTGTCTACTGAATTCATAGCATAGCAAAGGTATCACAGGTGAGACAAAGTGAAAAGGAACATAGCCCAGACTTCCAACTACCGGAGGACTTGACAGCCTGGCCACCAGCACACCTCCAGAAGAAATTCCCATTAGGTTTTGTGCTTTTTCCCTCCAGAAAATAGGTAGGTCGTAAGGATGCTCATGAGATATCTTTCCCCAATTCTCATTGCCTTATCTTTTTAAATACCAATCCTTTATTTGGACTGCAAAAGTTTTTCGCTAATAGATAGCTATCATTCACTAATAGGTGGCTGTATTTAAAATACAGATTTAAACAGAAGATATTTTCCCTACAAGATTCCAAGAATTAGTTAAGGAGAGTAGTTACGATGCAAACAACCTATTGTCAAAAGCATCATCAAACAAAGATGTCTGAAATTGTCATCCTGATAAAATGACCCACAATAGGAATCTTCACAGAGCAAGTTTTCTTCCCCTCCTCCCAATTCAGTATATCACATCTCCCTCTCCAACCCACAAAAATCAATTTGCAGAGATAAATTTACATATAAATAAAAGTATGCCTGCAGCTTGTAAGTTCAATCAATAAAGCCACAAGCATTTGTTAAATGCTTCCTTTATGCCTAGTTATGTTTTAAGTGCTCGGAGGTACAAAAGAGCTACATGGAATCTCTTTGGATTCATTTAAAACCTATTTTGTTACATTGAAAATGTATCAAACGTTCCAAAGAAAAAAAAAGAGAGACAAAGCCTCTTCAGGAACCTTTTCCTTTTGCGAGCCTTTGAAGCTCATGTTAAATAGAAGAGTTTTTGAAACTTAGATTCTTAAAGGGAAAAATAATAGGTTGGCCTGAGGTTTGAAAGAAATGTTGTAACAGCCACTGTGAGGCATTCTTCAGGGAAAATAGTGCTTTCAGTGTTTATAAGTTATTCATTAGAAAACTCAGGGTCTAGCTGGCTGACACTGTAGGTGCCAAGGCAAAACTTTCATCCTCACTGGAAGCTAGGAGCTATAAAGCCAGGTGTGGGGTGTGATGTGTTTCTGGAGGGCAGTTCTAAATCACAAGAACATAAAGAAAGGGAGAGAGAACAAGAGCTAGAGATAGTGCCAGCCTTGCTGTTTTGTCCATGAAAGGAAATGCTACATGTCAGAGGAAGAGCTGCTCGGAGAACTCATTAGCAGAGGGATGAAGCAAGGAGAAGACCTCATTTTGAGAAGATAATCACAAAAGCTCAGAGCCAATACCATAATTTTTAAACTCAAAAACCAGAACTGTACAGCCTTAAGACTCTGATGCAAATAAGATATTCAGAGTTAGAGACCCAGAATTATTAAGTAGATGATTATAATGAGAGAGTGTGTTTGAACATTTTTATTATGTTTAAAGATAAGCGATTACAGACGTCCCACCTTTTGCATGGTTCTAATGTGTACAAATTTCAGTTACCATAGTTTAGTTAAATAACATCAGTCACCCAACAAAACAACTCAAAGTGCAGTTACCACTGTATATAATGGTGAGTAATCACATAAAGTACAAACTTTGCGCTAAACTAAGCCCACAAATCACCATATCAGTAACAGATGAGCATCATGATCAGTAACCAATCACATCACTTCTTTCAAAGTCTGTCAGTGACTGGTCACCACGCATCTGTTATTCGGTTCAGGAACAGACAATAAAGCATAGAGTTGTATTGCCTTCTTGTCCCCAGTGATAAATTCATATAAAATTTTACAACAAATCTGAAAGTGCAGCAAAGAAATGAAAAGTGGTAATGTAGAAAATTGAAATTGGTGTGATAAGATTTGAAAATGGCAACATCAAAGCAAAGATAGGACAATAACTAGGCCTTCATGAAGCTAGGGTATGAACTATGCTGACTAAGTTCACTGAATATAAAAAATGAGGTAAAGCAGCTTCCACATATTTCAGCTTAAATTGCAGTAGGAAGAGAAAGCCACATGTGGTTGAAATGGAGTGCTTGCGTCTGCTTCTGTGTTCGCAATTGGTTCCTTCCAGTGCGTTCTTGGTCTCACTGACTTCAAGAATGAAGCCAGGGACCCTGCGGTGAATGTTACAGTTCCTAAAGATGGTGTGTCTGGAGTTTGTTCCTTCACATGTTCAGATGTGTCCGGAGTTTCTTCTTTGATCTGATGGGTTCGTGGTCCATGCTGACTTCAGGAGCGAAGCTGCAGACCTTTGCAGTGAGTGTTACAGCTCTTAAAGGTGGTACAGACCCAAAGAATGAAAAGCAGTGAGATTTATTGCAAAGAGCGAAAGAACAAAACTTCTACAGTGTGGAAGGGGACCCGAGCGGGTTGCCACTGCTGGCCAGGGTGGCCTGCTTTTATTCCTTTATTTGGCCCCACTCACATCCTGCTGATTGGTGCATTTTACAGAGAGCTGAATGGTCCAGTTTTACAGAGTGCTGATTGGTGTGTTTACAAACCTATAGCTAGACACAGAGCACTGATTGGTATGTTTTTACAGAGTGATGATTGGTGCGTTTCCAAACCTTTAACTAGACAGAGAGCACTGATTGGTGCATTTACAATCCTTTAGCTAGACAGAAAAGTTCTCCAGGTCACCACCCGATTAGCTAGACACAGAACACTGATTGGTGCATTTACAAACCTTTAGCTAGACACAGAGCGCTGATTGGTGCATTTACAATCCTTTAGCTAGACAGAAAAGTTCTCCAAGTCCCCACAGGACCCAGAAGCCCAGCCAGCTTCACCTCTCACTTTGAATCGAGGGCTGCGATAAAACATAATCTCAATCAGTTCAGCTAGCATCCCAAAGTGTGATCGTTGCCATGCTGAAAGAAAACAGTGATTCTAAGGAAGCCAAAGAAACTTCTACTGCCAATAAAGACTCATTTCATCATTTCAGATGCCAGAATGAATGATTAACGGTAAGCTATCTGATTAAGTAGCTGGTGAAAATAAGTATTCTGCCGTGAAATTTGAAACAAGATTTCAGGAATTAGTTAAGGAAAGTAGGTTATGATGCTCTCAAACAAGAGAGTGGCTGTAACAAAAGCACGAAGATGTCCCAGAGAAAGGGATGCTGGCAAAAATGTCAGGTTAAAGAAACTCTCAAAGATATTTCACAACCTTGAAAGTGCAGAGGATAAAATGTTAAAAGTGAACCCAAACTTGAAAGGATGATGACAATTTGCCAAGGAATAAAAAAGGATGAAATACTGGGAAGGGCTACAACGTGGACAAACCTTGAAACATTATGCAAAGCCAGTCATAAAAGACCACTTACTATCTGATTCCATTTATATGAAATGTCCAGAATAGGCAAATCTATATAGATACGGAAAGTAGATTAATGGTTGTCTAGGGCTGAGGAGGGTATGATGAGAGGGTAGGAGGGTAAAAGATAAAGGGTCTGAGATTTAAACTGTCTGTTTAACGTTATCAGAGAGCTGTCAAAAATATCCAGAATTTGAAAGGCTAAGATTCCAAAGAAAAAAGAAGCTGACTAAGTGGGTCCAATATTCTGTATACCTCTTTTGCCTAGGAGGCATTAATGACTCCTAGGGTGGCCAGGGTTGTAGGGAGGCAGGGAGAGGGTTGCTGAGAAGGCAGGCAGAGAATGAATGCTAAGAGGCAAAGAAGCTGGCAATCTTGTGGAGCTGGGTTGGAGCCTGCCAAGACAGCCAGGACCTACATAGCCAAGATTCCTGAAGAGAGGAGGCCTGGGGAAGACAGCCTGATACTCAGTAACTTTCCCTTCAACACTGAAAAAATAGGAATAATTATCTAGCAAGACTAATAAAAAAAGAGAGATCAAGCACAAATTACATAAGTAAGGGAACAAAAATGGCCTCACTACAAAAATGGCCTACACCCCACAAACATCAA
The DNA here is from genome assembly GCF_028885655.2 of Pongo abelii. NCBI lineage: Eukaryota > Metazoa > Chordata > Mammalia > Primates > Hominidae > Pongo > Pongo abelii. The sequence goes on along the minus strand of NC_071998.2, from coordinate 25,046,329 downwards.
AGAGTTACTAATGGGATATTAGAACAACCTTAGGCCAATAAATTTGGAAAATTAGATGAAATGGACAAACTCCTGGAAAAATAAAACTTATTAAAACTGCCTCAGAAAGATCAGAAAATCTGAATGGTGCTTTAGCTATTAAAGAAACTGAGTCTATCATTTTAAGTCTTTCCACAAAGGAATCTCCAGATCCAGTTGGTCGTACTGATGAATTCTTCCATTGAGGAAGAAGAAAGACTAATACTAAGAAACTTCTCCTAGAGAAAACAATCTATAAATAAGGGAATTGATCAAGTTTACTAGTAAACAAGATCAATGTACAACAAAACACCAAAAATAAACTACTAAAAATGAAATTTGAGTCCGGGCATGGTGGCTTACGCCTATAATCCTAGCACTTTGAGAGACCAAGGCAGGGGGATTGCTTCAGCTCAGGAGTTCAAAACTAGCATGGGCAACATGGCAAGTCCCCATCTCTACAAAAAATACAAAAATTAGCCAGGCATGGTGGCACATGCCTGTAGTCCCAGCTACTTGGGAGGCTGAGGCAGGAGGATGGCTTGAGCCCGAGAGGTCAGATTACAGTGAGCCAAGATCGTGCCACTGCACTCCAGCCTGGACAACAGAATGAAAATGATATGATAGTGGCTCTCATCTGCTCCCCTCACCCGACCACTGGGGCAGATTTTAATTTTTTAAAAATAATCATCTGATGCTGAATTTAAAACTTTGGAGGGAATCAAAAGAGAAGGTCTTGCACTTCTGTTATCCAACAGACATAAATACTTGTGTGTTTTCCTTTTAGGCAGAAAACAAGAACAACATTCCTGGCATTCAACTGCAAGGAAGCCCAATACCCCGGGTGCCATAAGACTTCCAGTATGCCTGCCTGAGCTTTGAAAGAGAGGCGAGGAAGCCAAGTCATCCAGCAGATCGGACCCACAAGCTCATCCTCTAGTTTTTTTCAAGGGGCACCATTCCTGTAAGAAAAACTTTCTTGGGCTTGGCTGGAGAATCTTCCAGAAATGTAAACAAAAGGGTAAGAGCCAAAGACCAAGAACCCTGGCTGGTGAGAGTCAAAGGGCCAGAATTTAGTGTAAAGCTTGCTCTAAATACTGTTAACACTTCCTTTCCACTACTGCATCAATGATTGTTTGAAAAAGTGATTGTTTGAACAAGTGTATCAATGATTGTCTGAACAAGTATACAGAAGGTTTATTAATATCTTTAATAAAAAAGGAACATACAAATATCAATCTAAAAGACCTCTAAGGTCTCAAAATATAAATGGGCAACAAAACTGGACAGAATTTACAGAAAAAAATGTCTAATAAAAATACAAATGTCTAGTAACCATGTGAAAAGCGTTTGCCTGGAGTAGAAATCAAAATTAAAATGAATTACCAGTTTTTGCCAAACATATTACCGGAGATTTTTTAATAAACATTTTCCAAAAAAAAAGAGTGACATGGGCACCCTCATGTCTGATGGTGGGAGTATATTAATACATCTTCAAAATCTATAAAATGTTAACAGATAAGAGATACTGACAGGGCTGATTCTAACCTAAATACTACAAAGAAACATATGCTGTGGGTATGGAGTGAGAGTTAATATGTCCTGGCCCACCTCATGTCTAAATATGCTGAAACAGCTTCTATTTAAAATAAGTGCTGTCCTCCAGCTGTAGCAAATAGGAAGACAAGTATCTTCATACTGTTGACCTGGTTTTCCTATCATGATTCACGAATGACTTTAAGAAAGAGCTAAATCAACTGGCAAACTACATTAGAAAGAAGAATTTAGGGCCAGGTGTGGTGGCACATGTCTGTATTCCCAGTACTTTGGGAAGCCAAGTTGGGCGGATTGCTTGAAGCCAGGAGTTTGAGACCAGCCTGGCCAACATGGCGAAATCTTGTCTCTACTAAAAATACAAAACAGGCCAGGCACGGTGGCTCATGCCTGTAATCCCAGCACTTCGGGAGGCCAAGGCGGGCAGATCACCTGAGGTCAGGAATTTCAAGACCAGCCTGCCCAACATGGTGAAACCCTGTCTCTACTAAAAATACAAAAATTAGCCAGGCATGGTAGCAGGCGCCTGTAGTCCCAGCTACTCACAAGACTGAGGCAGGAGAATCGCTTGAACCCAGGAAGCGGAGGTTGCAGTGAGCCCAGATCATACCACTACACTCCAGCCTGGGTGACAGAGCAAGATTCCGTCTCAAAAAATAATAATAAATAAATAAATAAATAAATAAAAATACAAAAATTATCCGGGTGTGCACTCCAGCCTGGGTGTCAGAGAAAGACTCTGTCTCAAAAAAAAAAAAAAAAAAAAAAAAAGAGTTGAGGTAGAACACATTCAGATTGACAGTATATTCCCAATATATCCCTCCAGTAATACACACACACACACACACACACACATGCACTCACACATGCACACTTGCTTCATGAAATTCTTTCTTTTTCTTTATTTTTATGCCTTTTCAAAACATACCTCCTTTCAATCCCCTAACTTCTGTTCAACCACTTTCCCCTCTCTACCAGCCAGTTTTCCTCTGTCTGACCTTAAATACCCCAAATGCTTTACATCCTTGGCTTTTTCTCTTTCAGTCTTACACCTTCTTGATGAATGTGAGATTCTCAGACTCTGCTATTGCTTCAAGAACACTTATCTCTATGCAATTTCCAAATCCATACCTCCAACTCTGTATGAACTTCCCTCACAAATACTAGATCAATATTTCTTGTATTGACTTTAAATGTACACACCTAAAATGAAATTTTCCTTTCTTACCCCCATCTCAACTTCTTTCTGTCCTATATTTATTTATTCATTTGTTTATTCACTCATTCCACAAATAGCTAACAAGTACCAGGCATTACTATTGCCTGGTACTTATTATTGACCACTTGTTCTTCCAAATAGACATGTAAGAATCAACCTTCATTCTCCTCAGTCCTTTACTTGCTCAGGTCAACTGTGTGTATTAACTCACACAGGTGCCTTAGATTCAGCCCTTTTCTTCATCCCCACCAACATTTCAGCCCTAGCCCTCATCCTCTCTCACCAGGATGCCTGCAGCAACTCCTATATATTTTCCCTACCAGTAAAGTCAGTCCATCTTACACACAGTTGGCAGAATTATCTTCCTAAAAAGTAAATTGGACCATGTCACTTCCAGTTCTGAAAAGCCTTTCACAGCCCATAGCAATGGTGGGATCTGTGTATCAACCACATAAGAATCAGGCGGGGGAGCTCCTCAAGCTATTGCTTGCTGAGCCCCAGACCTACTGCAACCATCTCCTTGGAGAGAAGACTTAGGAATTCCCTTTTTTAATGAGCTCCCCAGGTGATTCTTGTACCCATGAAAAGTAGAGAGCCATGGGCCGGCAGGAGAGAATCCAAGTTCCTTAGGCAGAAATACAAGGTCCTTCACTCCCTCAGCCCAGCTGGTCTCAATTCCCTCCACTCTATACTGTTCACCCTACACACCAGTCACGCTGAATTTCTCACTCTTGTCTGGACACTTTGGTCCCTCCACACCTCCATGCCTGTCTCTATACTCCGCTTCCCTGCCTTCTCCTCCACCTAGTAAAACCCTGATGCCCCTTCCTCTGAGAATCCTTCCCTGACCAACACTTGCTGCCCCACCAGAGATGTCTCCTGCCCCATCAGAGTTGTACCATATGTATTATATACGACATAATATTCTATATATTATATAGAATAGAGAGAGATTCATATTGGTTCTGTTTCTCTGGAAACCGATAAATATGTATTATTTAGACATACATAATAGAAGATATTCTCTCTCCCTCTAGAGAGATTTACTATAGCATTTATTATAATGAATTGACACATGTGATTATGGAGGGTGAGAAATCCCGAGATCTGCAGTTGGCAGGCTGGAGACCCAGGAGAGCTGATGTGTGGTTCCTGTCCAAATCTGAAAAAGGCCTGAGAACCAGGAGATTTTATATATACACACACACACACACACACACACATATATACACACACATATATATACACATACACACACATCTGTTTCTCTGGAGAACTTTGACTAATACAGTCACAAAGCAGCCATTTGAAAAATGTTTCTATATGTGTTCCATTGAAAACACTGTCCATTAGCAAACAATAGGTGTCTGAAAAAAAGAGAAAAGAAAACCCTGTCCATTAAGTGCTCCACTGAAACACAGACACAACTTGAATGCCTGCTCACACCCGAACATCTACACCTCTTGTCCCCACCACTTCCCTGACATCCATACTGAAGGATCTACCTGACCACTGTCCACTTGACATCTCAACTGAGTTATCTCTTTTCTTTATTTATTTATTTTGAGACAGGGTGTCACTCTGTTGCCCAGGCTAGAGGGCGGTGATGTGATCATGGCTCACTACAGCCTCTCTCCCCAGGCTCAAGCGATCCTCCCACCTCAGCCTCTCCAGTAGTTGGGACCATAAGCACATGCCACCACATCCAGCTAAGTTTTTGTATTTCTTGCGGTAGAGACTGGGTTTCACCATGTTGTCCAGGCTAGTCTCAAACTCCTGAGCTCAAGCGACTCACCTGCCTCAGTCTCCCAAAGTGCTGAGATTACAGGTGTAAACCACCACACCTGGTCCAAGTTACCTCTTAAGTAGCTCAAATTAAACATGTCCAAAACAGAATTCCTGATTTTGCTCCCCAAACCAGCCCAGTCTTCACCATCTCAAAAGATAGATCATCATTCATCTACTGTCTCAAGCCAAAAACCTGGAGCAATCTCAATTCCTCTCTTTCTCTTCTTTCCTTCATGCAGCAAATCAGCAAGTCTTGTTGATTCTACTTCCAATTCTGAACACTTAACACAACTCCACCAGCTTCATCCTGGATAAAGCCACTGTCATCTCTCACTGAGACTTCTGCAATAGTCTCCCAGTTGGCCTCCCTGCTTCCACTCTTGCTCCCTGACATCCATTCTCCAGACAGCAGCCAGAGGAAATTAGAATTAGGCATTCAAATATACAACATTGCTCCCTGATTAAAATTTCCACTGGTTCCCAATCTCTCTTGGGGGAAAAATCCAAATCTCTACAAAGCCATACATGGCTACCTTCTCTAACCTCATCTCCTACCAGGCCTCTGCCACTCCCCACCACCACCACTGTATCCCCCACTCTGTACAAGTCCTCTCCAGTCCGACTGGCTGTTTCTCAAATATACCAAGTTTTTCCTACCTCTGGGTCTTGGAGCTTCCTTTTCCTTCTCCTGAAATGCTCTTTGGATAAAGACTGGGCTGATCTGGGGAGCAAAATCAGGACTTCTGTTTTGGACATGTTTAATTTGAGCTGCTTAAGAGATAACTTGGGTCAGGTGTGGTGGCTCACACCTGTAATCCCAGCACTTTGGGAGACCGAGGTAGGTGGAACGCTTGAGCTCAGGAGTTTGAGACTAGCCTGGGCAACATGGTGAAACCCAGTCTCTACCACAAGAAATATAAAAAGTTAGCTGGGCCTGGTAGCTGGGCTCCCTCTCACCATTCAGCTGTCTGCTCAGATGTCAGCTACTCAAAAACATCTTCCCCCGCCTTCCCAACACTCTCTATCTCATTCATCCACTTCATTTGCCTTCGGGGCACTCATCACTACCAGGAATTACTTACTTTACTGACTTTATTGACTCTTTCTCCCCACTAAACTATAAACCCTATGAAGACAGAGGATTTGTCTTGTACACCTTCATATCCATGGTGCCTAGAACACAGTATGTACACAACAAATAAATCAATGAATGCATTCTTTTTGGTATGTAGCACCATACTAAGAAAATGAAATATTCTGTTGTTTGCAAATTGACAAGCATTCTCTTATAGACCCAGGAGAGGTGATATGTGGTTCCATTCCAAATGGTACTCTCTCTGAGAGTACCATTTAATGATCTGAGAGTACTGTTGTTCTTAATACTCTGAGTACCATTGTTTTTAATGCTCTGAGAGTACCATTTAATGCTCTGAGAGTACCATTTTGCGGAGACACTTACCTATTCCAGTGCAGGAATGGGTAAGAAAATTATGGAATGTATAAGGAAATTATGTAACTCATCATGTTTCTCCTTTGTCTTAACTTCCAGGAAGCTCAGTCTTAAATTTTATACTCAAGCCTAACAATTTACCTTACATTGGGTTTCCTTTTTAATTATCTACTCATTATATGACTTTTGATCTTGTATCATTATTGTAACATTGATATAGCTATCTTTTATTGTAAAGCACCTCAATTCCTTCATGTGGGCAGACTGTAAAAATTAATACATACCAGTCCTCTGCTCTTTTATTGATTCACGTACGTTAATATTGTCTAACATGATTATAAGCTTCTTGAAAGCAGCCCAATAGATTTTATCCTTTCATACACCCTCAAAACACATATTACATTCATTTAACAACATTCATCATTTACCAATTTCTTCACTGATTTGTTGATTGATCAATAGCATAACCCCATTTTAGTACAGGTGAATAATTCAGGGTCTAAAGAAAATTGTCATCACCCTTTGAAAATTTGGACACATTTATTAAAAGTGAGAGGGCAAGAGTTATCTACATCAAAAAGACAACTTGCCTTGGTGAGGTGGATGGGGAGGACATGAAGGTACAGCTAAGCCTGATGCAAAGCTTAGCAGCAGAGAACCTAGAAGGGCTAAAATGTTCTACAAGAAAATGGTCCTGGAAAAACTGCTGGAGAGAAAGTGAAATGAAGGGAGGAAAATCATGCCTGAAAAAAGATGAAGATATTGATCCACCTCTTGCTGGAGAAATAATGAAGAAGTCTTGGCTGAGTAGATGGGATTGAGGGGAAATGGGATAAATTTGGGATTAAAGGATAGGTGCAGGAGAAGGCTTTGTCATTAACACTGAATGAGGACTACCTGAAGGTCGTGGCTTTATCCCCCTATGGGGCCCAGACTGAGGTTACAGCAGAAAAGACAGGAAGAGAGGGAGAGGTGAGTTCTGATAGAAACCTGGCGGGAATGCTTTCTCACTGATAATTTTTGACATTCAGCAAAACTCCCAGTGATTTTAAAGACCAGCACTAACCAGGAAGGCCAGCAGGCAGAAGCGGATGCTGGCGTGGTGGATGGAGCAGTTGTCCCCATCAGCATCTTTCCAGCTGGCTGGGCACTACATGTCCTCACAAAACTCTTTTGCAGCGGCTTCAGTGCTAGACACGTGGAAGGCTCTGAGTTTCTGTAGGAGTTTCCCCACCTCCACAGCCCCTTTGAATCCACAATTTGCATTCCTCACACCAGGAGAGGGCCTGGAGATCCTCCTCAACCAATAGAAAGTAAAAAGGGAACACAAATGAGCACTTCACAGCAGGCACCACACATCCACAGTCTCCATTTCAGCACCCAGAGCCTTCTAATGGGCACTTTGCTGAGACCTTAATGTCTGCATAAGGGCCCAGAAATAGCAGGGACAAAATGTGAACTTTCATCTGAAAATCATGGCAAATAACTGCAGAGTCAGAGTGACTTATATAATATGCCAGGCATTTATTGTTGTTGTCATTGTTTTTAATGTTCTGAGAGTACCGTTGTTCTTAATGCTCTGAGTACCATTGTTTTTAATGCTCTGAGAGTACCATTTAATGCTCTGAGAGTACTGTTGTTCTTAATACTCTAAGTACCATTGTTTTTAATGCTCTGAGAGTACCGTTTTGCTGAGACACTTACCTATTCCAGTGCAGGAAATAGATGATAAGGCCAATTTCAACACTGGAGAGAGAGCACTTTTGCTCAAAGGACTTTTGCCCTAACAGTGAACCAGATCTACACCCACTGGCATCTTCAGAACCCCTCATGAGCATTTGTTAAGTGATGCATTAGTTATCCCACCAAGAGGGCAGGTACACTGATGCACAAGGTAAGAGGTCACTCATGAATCTAATCAGTGTAGGCAACCAAAATGGAATACATTCATAACAAATCTTGGACAAAATGGCCCACTAATGGCTTCCCTCCTTCTCTATACCTGTGGAGGACAGCTATATCCGTCCAAGATCCTCTCATCATGTAAAGTGTGTGTTCACTGAAAACTTACTATGTTCCATGCACTACGTTTACATCATCATCTCACATAAGCCTCCCAACATCCCTGCAAGGAAAGTACCAACATTAGCCCATTTCACAAATGAGGAAACTCGTTGAGGTTAAGCCCTCACCTAGTTGGTGGATCCAGCAGCTGGACCCAGGTGGTCTGATTCCAGAGCTCCCATACTCAGCATCTAAACAACACTGTCCATCTCCCACAGAGTGGCACAGGGCCGATGGGGAGAGATGCCAAAATGCGGCACATCATCCCATGTAGCCACCTCTGAAAAGCAAGAAATGGCTATAACTGACAAGAAGAAACAGATTTATACATCAGAGACAAAAGAGATAGGCCCTCTTGAATCTCTGAGCATAATAACTGAATAAAAGTGGCTTTGTTTGCTTAATTAAACTTCAGCATTTACTGAAATTACAGTAATGCAGCAATCACTTTCACTTTAATCTAGCTTACAGTATTTGAAGTTTCCTCCTAAAAAGCAAACATTTGGGCTTAAGAAAATACCTACCAAATGATTTCTGGAGAGGCAAAACATTTGAAAAGACTTTACCAATCGATCTCAATGCAGAGATACTTTTAAAACAAAAACCCTAAGCCCTAGGTCTCAGCTCCCTGCACAAGACCAGACATACACATAATCCACATTCATCACACACACACTGCACAAACAATGCACTTACAGCACATGCACACACCACACACATATACATAGCACATACATACCCAACACACAAACCACATACCCACCACATAGACACATGTACACCACACACAAGACACCCATGCCATACAAACCACACACACAACACACAATCAACATACACTTATGGCACACACACACACACACTCAGTCACACTGAACAGCAAAGCGGCGTGTGCTGCCTCTCCTGGTGGTCCCCTCTCTGTCCTCATTTATGGTATAATTGCGCATTTCATTTCCAACTTGAAGAGCACAGCTCTGCAGGGCAATTGTTTTAAACCCGAGATTGCCTGAATTAAATGGCAATTTTAGTTTTTTATAGTCCAAAATACAGTTTACATTGGCAAAAAAAAAAAAAGACATGGAGTTTCAAAACTCATGCTCTTAAGCCTCCTGAATCACAGTAATTTTAAAATTTTGATTCTGCCATTAGGGTGAAAAAGAAAATCTATTTTGTAATCTGGCACCTTCTCATGATGAGTTTCTTACTGTGACTTATGCTATGGATGCCTTGTGCAAATGTAAAAAAAAAAAAAAAACAGATTGATATGTGAGAAGAATTTCAATAACGAGAGAGGAACCATTTGGGTGAATCAAGCCCTTCTCGGTCTTCAATAACTTGGGGCTCCTTGGACAGCCCACATCATGCCAAAAAAGGCATTCTCATAGTTGGGAAGCACTGCATCGGACACCAGTGTCAAAAAGAGGATTTTTAAACTTGCCCTGACCAACACCCCTATGCATCCACTGAGAAATATTCTCTGAGGCCTAACAGCTGATATTCCTTTTGTTCTCCTAATTAAAAACTTTTATGGCTAAATGCAACACGGTATCCTGGATTGGATCCTGGAACAAAGAAAAGACATTAGTGGAAAAACTGGTAAAATATGAATATGTTCTGTATGTTAGTTGATGATATTATATCAGTGTTAATTTCCCAGTTTTGACAATGTACCATGGTTACATAAGATGTTAACATAAGGTGAAGCTGGGTGAAGGGTATATGAAAACTCTGTACCATCTTTACAACTCTTCTGTAAATCTAAAATTATTTAAAAACAAAAAAAAGTTTTAGTATTTGTGGTAGAGAATACCTCCCATATCAGTCTTTGCTTTCTTTACATAAGGAGAATACTGGTGCAACACTTTTCATGGAGTTTATAGGATATTGAGACAGCCAAGTAAAAAGGGCTCCCTGGAGAATCTCCAACCCACCTGTGCACTGGGAGGACAGGGTGGGGCGTGGGGAAGTTTGAGCTGTTTGCAGGGGGGAGGAGCCTGGCCGCTCCTGTTCCCATGTGGTAACTGGGGATTCAGTCTAGCAGGATTCTTACTTTGCTGAGAGTCCCTGTTTCCCTTTTTTTCTTCCTTTTTACCCAATGAGCCCTGCCCTACACACCCTACAATGTGTCCATGTGCCTAAATTATCCTGGTCGTGTCACAACAACCTGATTTTCCAACAACAACATTTGGGCATAGTGTAATCATGGCCTATAATCTCTTTTATAATTTTATAATTTTAAATATCTGATTAAGCTATTTCAAAAAAATTTTTCTTTTCTTTCTGTTTTTGGAGACGGAGTCTCGCTCTGTCACCCAGGCTGGAGTGCATTGGTGCAATCTTGGTTCATTGCAACCTCTGCCTCCCAGGTTCAAGTGATTCTCCTACCTCAGCCTCTCAAGTAGCTGGGACTACAGGTACCTGCCACCTCACCTGGCTAATTTTTTTTTTATTTTTTATTTTTGAGATGGAGTTTCTCTCTGTCACCAGGCTGGAGTGCAATGGCGCAATCTCGGCTCACTGCAACCTCCACCTCCCCGGTTCAAGTGAGTCTCTTACCTCAGCCTCCCTAGTAGCTGGGATTACAGGGGCCCGCCACCACGCCCAGCTATTTTTTTTTTTTTTTTTTTTTTTGGTATTTTTAGTGGAGATGGGGTTTCACCATGTTGGCCAGGCTGGTCACGAGCTCCTGACCTCAAGCGATACACCCACCTTGGCCTCCCAAAGTGCTGGGACTACAGGCATGAGCCACTACACCCGGTCTAATTTTTGTATTTTTAGTAGAGATGGGGTTTTACCATGTTGCCCAGGCTGATCTCGAACTCCTGACCTCAGGAGATCTGCCCACCTCAGCCTCCCGAAGTGCTGGGATTACAAGCATGAACCACAATGTCTAGCCCCCAAAAAATTGTTCAATTCTGTTTTTATGCACTTACTCAAGTCCTATGCAAACTCTTGCCATTTGACAGGGATGTTATGATTTCACACACAGTGAGTGCTAACACCAACCATGGGGGGCTAGCATTACCAAAGCCCCAGCTGTCATTTAATTTGATGTGAAGATTCCCAAGAGCCAGTGTGCTCAGGCAAACTACAGCAGGTCCTCAAATAACATCGTTTCGTTCAACATCATTTCATGATAATGTTGATGAGTTCCCAGCCAGGGCTACTGTCTGTGTGGAGTCTGCATGTTCTCCCCATGTCTGCATGGGTTTTTCTCAGGTACTCTGTCTTCCTCCCACATCCCAAAGCTGTACCCATTAGGTAAATCGGGTGTCTAACTGGTCCCAGTGTGAGTGAGCATGGGTGCTTGTGAGTTTGCCTTGCGATGGGATGGCGAACTCCAGGGTTGCTTCCCACCTGGCACTCAGAGCTGCAGGGAGAGGCTCTGGCCACCTGCACCCTGAACTGGAATAATCGGGTAGTTATCTGACTTGTTTTCATTAATTTTTCTTTTCTTTTTTTTTTTTTTTTTTTGTGAGACGGAGTCTTGCTCTGTCACCCAGGCTGGAGCGCAGTGGCACAATCTTGGCTCACTGCAACCTCTGCATCCCAGGTTCCAATGATTCTCCTGCCTCAGCCTCCTGAGTAGCTGGGATCAGAGGTGCTGCCACTACACCCAGCTAATTTTTGTATTTTTAGTAGAGACGGGGTTTCACCATGTTGGCCATGGTCTCGAACTCCTGACCTCGTGATCCACCCACCTTGGCCTCCCAAAGTGCTGGGATTACAGGTGTGAGCCACCACACCCGGGCGGCTAATTTTTCTTCAGTATATGTACAGTCCACTTTCATATTTCAATGTGTAATATTAAAAGTGTTTGGAGTCTTTATTTAGAAGTTTGGTGATGTTTTTGTGACCAGAAATATGCCATAGGAACTTGACTCTTGTTTATATCAATTAGCCTATGGTAAAATTGGTTTTGTTAATAACAGATGTTGGCAAGATTTTGGAAAAAGGGACTGCTTATCCACTGGTGGTGGGAATGTAAACTAGTTCAGCCACTGTGAAAAACAGTTTGGGGATTTCTCAAAGAACAGAAAACAGAATTACCATTCAACCCAGCAATCCCATTACTGGTTATATACCCAAAGGAATATAAGTCATTCCACCAAAAAGACACATGCACTCATATATTCATTGCTGCACTATTCACAATAGCAAAGACATAAAATCAAACTAGGTGCCCACCTAGAGTGAACCGGATAAAAGAAAAATGTGGTACATATACATCATGGAATACTATACAGCCGTAAATTACAATGAAGTCATGTCCTTTGTAGCAACGTGGATACACCTGGAGGCCATTATCCTAAGCGAACTAACGCAGGAACAGAAAGTCAAATACTGCATGTTCTCACTTATAAGTGGAAGCTGAACGTTGAGTACACATGGACATAAAGATAGGAACAACAGACACCTGGCCATACTTGAGGGTGGAGGGTGGGAGGAGTACGAAGGTGGAAAAACTACTATTGGGTACTATGCTCACTATCTGGGTGACAAAATCACTTATACGCCAAACCCCAGCAGCACACAATTCACTCATGTATCAAATCCGCTCATGTACCCTCCTGAACCTAAAATAAAAGTTGAAAAAAAAGATTTTATTATATGTCGTCTTACTTAAAGTCACAGTTTCCAGAGCCTATCAATGATGTTAAGTGAGGACTTACTGTACATAGATATTTACTTCCTTTTTTTCCCTGAATTAGGCACCAGCCCCAATTTTTTTAAAAAAGTACCTTTAAGTAGTAGTACTCACAATGGCCAAAAAGTAGAAGCAACCTTATTCATCGGCAGGTGAATGGATAAACAAAATGTGGTATATACATGCAATAGAATATTATTCAGCCTTAAACTGGAAAAAAATTGTGACACATGCTGCAACATAGATGAACCTTGAGAACATTATGCCAAGTGAACTAAGCCAGTCACAAAAAGACAATACTGTGCAATTCCATTCATATGAGGTATCTAAAGTAATCAGATTCAGAGAGACAGAAAATAGAATGGTGGCTGCCAATGAAACAGGAGAGTTCCCTGTTCCCCCTCGCAGGACATGCAACTGGGGTGTGGCTTAGCTGTTCAGTCACTGCCGCTGCTCAAACCCCTGAAGGGAGGGGAAGCACATAGATAGACAGGTGCAGGGGCCCAAGTAGGCATGAGTTACAGTGTGCCCTTTTAGCCCTGCCGTCTGTGGACAGCTTGAGTGTTAACCAGCTCAATGGACTCTCTGCCTTTTTGCAAGGGCAGAGGGCCAGTGTGACAGCTTTCTGTATCTCAAGCTCTTGCCCAGCGTCCCTGGAACAATCAGGTCACACACAGGCTTGAGGGATGAATGCGGGGTTTTATTGAGCAGTGGAGGTGGCTCTCAGAGGGATGGATGGGGAGCTAGAAAGGGGATGAAGTGGGAAGATGATCTTTCCCTGGAGTATTGCCATCCAGCAGCTGAACTCCCCTCTGACCACCCTTAACCAAACTCCTCTCGGTATTCAGACGTTCCTCCTCTTCTCTCTTTCTCTGCTGCATTGATCTGCCATTCATCTGTTTGTCTCTTATTTCCCTGTCTCCTCACCTGCTCATCTGCTTCTGAAGCCTGGGGCTTGGGGTTTATATGGATATAGGATGGGGGGCATGGCAGGCCAAAAGACAATTTTTGGGGCACAAAACCAGAAATGCATGTTCCCACTTAGGGCCACAGGTCTCCAGGCTTAAGGGTGGAGCCTTTGCCAGGGAACCACCCACTTCTCCTTAGTATTTCCCTGTCTCCTGTCCATATCACTAGGGGCTGAAGGGCAGGAGGGAATGGGGAGTTGTTCAATGGGTGCAGAGATTCAGTTTTGCAAGAAGAAAAGAGTTCTGGAGATTAGCTGCACAACAATATGAATATACTTAACACTACTGTACTGTACACTTAAAAATGGTTAAGATGCTAGGTTTGGTTTTGTTTACCACAATTAAAATTTTTAATATTTTTATCTTATTTCTAGGAGACTATTTCATTCTTTTGTCACTCATGAAAGTCAAGGGCTGAATGTAGGCTACCAGCCCACAATAAAGGATCACAACTTCTTAAATTTTAATATTTCTTTATTATACAAGTATTTATGTTAGAGAAAAACTAGAAAACAAAGACAAGCCAAAAATAAATATAGGCTGGGCACAGTTGTCATGCCTGTAATCCCAGCACTTTGGGAGTCTGAGGTGGGTGGACTGCCTGAGATCAGGAGTTTGAGACCAGCCTGGCCAACATGGGGACACCCAGTCTCTACTAAAAATACAAAAATTAACCAGGCGTGGTGGCACGTGCCTGTAGTCCCAGCTACTTGAGAGGTTGAGGCAGGAGAATCGTTTGAACCCAGCAGGCAGAGGTTGCAGTGAGTCGAGATCACCCCACTGCACTCCAGCCTGGGCAACAGAGCAAGACTCCGTCTGAAAAAAAAAAAAAGAAATATAATCGTTTTTAAAACAACCATCGTCTCTCCACCCACAAATAACCCTGGGTAACATTCTGGTGGGTCCATCCAGATTTCTTTATTTTTGCAAGCCTAAAATTTGTTTGTTGCATATTTTTAGCAGCAATGTTAAAGATATCCAACACTTAAAGACTGATATCAAGAATTGCAGGACTGGCTGGGTGCAGTGGCTCATGCCTGTAATGCCAGCACTTTGGGAGGCCAAGGCAGGCAGATCACTTGAGCTCAGGAGTTTGAGACCAGCCTGGCCAACATGGTGAAACCCTATCTCTACTAAAAATACAAAATAATCTGGGAATCGTGGTGGGCACCTGTAATCCCAGCTACTCGGGAGGCTGAGGTGGGAGAATCACTTGAACCCAGGAGGCAGAGGTTGCAGTGAGCTGAGATGGCACCACTGCACTCCAGCCTGGGCAACAAAGTGAGATTCTGTCTCAACAACAACAACAACAACCAAAAAAAAAAGGAATTGCAGGACTGTAGAATTTTAGCCCTAGAAAGGAGTTTAGAGACTGACCAACAGAGCTACCTCATTTTACAAAGAAATAGGAAACAAAAGCTCAAAGAGCATATGTTTTAGGTAATAAGAAAACCAGGCCTTGAGTGTTAAACAAATCAGAAGAGAGAATGCTGAAGGTCAAATCAAACAGAAGGATGTTGGGATTACTTGTGTCCCAGTATGGTCCATGTTTAAGAGGGCAGGCTCTTAGCCAAGATGCCTGGGTGTGAATCAAGGCTCTGCTGTGCACTTATTGTCTACTTGACTTCAATCTAGTTGCCCAACTTTTTAAGCTTCATCTGTATTATTGCCTATTTATAGATTAAATCAGGATGAAAATTTATAGATTTATAGATTAAATCAGAATTAAAATTAAATCAGTCAGAATTAAAGGAAATAATTCAAGTAAACCACAGAGGAAGCACTTATCGTTGATTACAATTACCACTGTTATAGTGAAAGAGATCCAAGTTTCCCCGAGTTACTGGCAGCATATCTGTATGGGTCCAAAATTCAACCGAGGGGCATAAAGCAGAAAGGAGACCAAGGCAAGTTTCAGAGAAGGAGTGGAAGTTTATTTAAAAGGCTTTAGAACAGGAAAGAAAGGAAAATTAGCTTGAAAGAGACCCAAGCAGGCACTGAAGGTCCAATAGAGAAATGAGAGCAAAAGAAGACAGCAAAAGGGGCCTTTGACCTTGATCTTTATAGGTTCGCCTTTATAGGGGACTTTACAGGCTCACCTCTCTCCCGGGATTCTTCCCTTAGGGTGGGCTTTCCGCATGCCCGTGCTTTCCTTACTCTTTGGAATTGAGCACACACAGTGAGTTTAGGGAGTTGTACACATGCCCATCTGAGGCTTTCTTCCTTTTCCAGTGGAGGGTGCCCCCAGAAGATCATATTTCACCATTTTTGTCCCTTAACACGCATGCCCAGGAAGTTGCTTCTACCTGGGGCCTGCACTCAATTAGCATTTTGATGTTAACAGGTGTGAACCATCAGGAAATGGCCTCTGCCTGGCGCTGCCGAATTATAAGTTTTGGAGAAGCAATGCAATAATTGCCAAACCATCACCTGACATTTCTAGTGGGTGGAGGGAGAGCCCTCTCCTGCCCCACTCATGCCTAACTACCTGTAGCACTGTTACTAATACATCATCTTCATAACAAAGGATAATAAAGAGTGAAACCTGTTCACAACATTTTCTGTGCTTGCCCTGGACTTTGAACTGCTCATCCAAGGTTCTCTGAATGTTTGGAAGTGGTTTAGCCTAGTGGTGAAATTCCTAAATTGTCACCTTTCGCTACTTCATTTCTATCAGTGGGTCATTCCTTCACTACTAGAACATTTGAACTGCACAGCACAGGTAAACATAAGACTTAGAGAATCCCTAGGCAAGGCCATACCCGGTGGGGAGGATTCCAGTCCTGACAGCATAGGCATGTGAGTTGTCTGAAGCAGACACCATATAGGGCACGTTGAAGGGCTCTCACTGACTGCACTCACAGGGGGCCTCTGGATCCAGGCCATCTCAAGGCCTGGAAAGAAACAGAGCCAGTGAAGATGCTTTATTTCACTCTGCACACCAGACCACCATGATCAGGTTTTGAGAGGAGGATTTTTAATGACATACTATATGGAAAACCACTTGTTATAGAGTGTTATCCAAATATCAGTACTATCCTCATTCCATAAATGTAGGGGTCCCATTAATTTACTCTCAAAGGGATATATTTCCGGGTGTGGTGAGGAGGCCGGCCAAGGCTATATTTCCTAATTCCAGATACCTCTCCTCCCAGTCCCGCTCTAGTTTCCACCATTTGTTAAAAGGTTACTGGCTGACAGAATTTTTCTAATTTCTAATTTTCAGAAAAGCAAAATTTCCTTACAACATGCGATCTCTAGAGAGCAAATGCTCCACCTGTGCTCCTTACAGCTTATCTTTGGAATTACCAACGTAAGAACATAATTTTCCCTAGAGGTTTTAATGCTGACTCCAGAGACTCCATCTAGCTCGTCTTTGAAATCACAGCGTGAAGCACAGGGCCACAGTCGATGTTCATTCGGCCAAGACTACATGCTTGGCACTGAGCTAGTCTGTGATTTCAAAATTAACACACAAACGACCAAACGTATAACTCAAAATTGATATAACCCACTCTTTGGGCCTCCAGGTATGACTACAGATCCAATGCAAATCATTTGTGAATATCTGTGATGCATTAAAAATCATTTTTTAAAGGATGCTCAAGAATACGACATTAGGGGAAAGCTGGGGAAATTTGAATAAGGTCTGCAATTTAGTTACGAGCATTGTACGAATGTTAATTTCCTGGTTTCATTTCCTGGTTAATTTCCTGTCAATGTTAATTTCCTGATTATGTAAGATGTTAACAGAGGTAGCAGGGTGAAGGGTATAAAGGAAATCTATTTAATTTTTGCAACTTTTCTTTAAGTCTAAAATTATTTCAAAATAAAAGGTCCAAAAATTCTTTTAAAAAGGATGCTCAGCTTTCAGGTGGCCCAGTGGCCTGGGGCGGCGGGCTACATCAGTCAGACACAGAGATGTGGAACCCTGCCCTTGTAGCTCCTCTGCCATGCAGGATCTGCAGGCTTCCTTTTCTGCACTGTGTTCATTGGATGTTTGCCTCCCAGACTGAGGGGAGCTCAAAGGGACCCAAATTCTCAAAGAAAAGTTTTCTGGAGCTACAGCTATCCAAGTCACTGGCATTTCAGGAGGCTGTAGGTGATGTATAAAATCCAAATCAAACCAGAAGAATTTAAAGAAACGAGAACTGTCCCTCAGCACCAGATGATTAATCAGGTACTAAAAAAGGAAAATAAAATGGATGCACAGATTGAGGGTATTTACCTCTGTCCCCAGACACTGACCTCCACGCCCCCGGGCTGTGTAGATGCAGCTGCCTAAAACTTCGGATGAATTTGACTGGAGCCACTCCTTCCTAGGCATTTGCGAAAAAAAAAAAAAAGTATCTGTTTTGTTCATAGACATTTCCATATTATAATTAAAGAAGAATGTGTTATCTATTTAGATGTTAATTAAAGGCAACAGACAACTGGTGGAGGAGAGGGGTGGGAAAAGATGTTCAACTCAAAAAAACAGATGGGATCTGCATAGGTGTCTGAAATGACTAAGGAAATGTAAAACTGGGACAAATCTCATTGGTGCTGGAAATTAAGGAAAGGTACTATCCATGAGCCAAAACATTATTCTAGAGATAATGATATTGGTAGCCAAAATGAAGAAAGGGGGCAAAAGCCAATGTCCAACTCACTTCTCATAGCAAATTAGTGTGTCTGGTGGGAAGGACGTAGAGGAGAACCTGAATCCCCTCAACATCCACTCTCTCTTGGAGGAACTTTAGAGCAGTGGATCTAAGGGCCTAAGAAGGTAGGAGGGCTGGGGGCCCAGGGCATAAGCTTCAAACCAGAGCAGCAGCAGTGGAAGCAGGAGGCACATCTTCCCAGTGCAGCAAGACTCAGCCCTGAGACAGCAACAGCAATGTCCAGAAGAGGCTGGGCAGGAAACAGGGCATTTCCTTCCCTGAAAAAGCAGGCAGGAGCATGAGGAAAAAGCCCAGTGGCAGCAAGTCTGACTCCCGGCACAGTCATTTCCTCAAACGAAGACGGTTGTGCCATATGTCCCAACAGGCCTGACCAAGGCTTAACGGCCTACACATTTCTCTCAGGCTGTGCCATTGCTAAGCAGGGAAACAGCCTCCAGCTACAGTTAGGAGGGAGATCCTAAAAGCATCCAGAAGTGAGAATACCCAAGAAATATCCTTACAACACCAATCTTGGATAGAATCTCATAGATCAAGTTTGAATAAAAAGAAACAATAGCCGGGCACGGTGGCTCACGCCTGTAATCCCAGCACTCTGGGAGGCTGAGGCAGGTGGATCACCTGAGGTCGGGAGTTCAAGACCAGTTTGACCAACATGGAGAAACCCCATCTCTACTAAAAATACAAAAACTGGCCTGGCGTGGTGGCTCAAGCCTGTAATCCCAGCACTTTGGGGGGCTGAGGCGGGCGGATCACAAGGTCAGGAGATCGAGACCATCCTGGCTAACATGGTGAAACCCCGTCTCTACTAAAAATACAAAAAATTAGCCAGGCGTGGTGGCGGGCGCCTGTAGTCCCAGCTACTCGGGAGGCTGAGGCAGGAGAATGGTGTGAACCTGGGAGACAGAGCTTGCAGTGAGCCGAGATCGTGCCACTGTACTCCAGCCTGGGCGACACAGCAATACTCTGTCTCAAAAAAAAAAAATAAAAAATACAAAAACTTGGCCAGGCCTGGTGGTGCATGTAATCCCAGCTACCCCAGAGGCTGAGGTAGGAGAATCGCTTGAACCCAGGAGGCGGAGGTTGTGGTGAGCTGAGATTGTGCCATTGCACTCCAGCCCAGGCAACAAGGATGAAACTCCATCTCAAAAAAGAAACAATAGTAAATATATAGTGGGACCTATTTTTTAAATGTAAAACATAGAAATCCAGAAGCAATAAATTAGCATAATATTACATAATATAAATTTGTGTTTCCTCCTTTTGTTTTTGTTTTTTTTTTAAGACAGGGGCTCACTACATTGTCTAGGCTGGTCTTGAACTCCTGAACTCTAGCAATCCTCCCTCCTCAGCCTCTCAAAGTGCCGGAATTACAGGTATGAGCTACCACGCCCTGCCCAACCTGTTTCCTTCTTTTCTTTTTTCTCTCTCAAGCAGTAACAGGCTCTGTGCTTCCTTCCTTGTGGAGGTTTATGACAGTGCAGAAGGCAGAAGTTGCTGCAATGCTTTCCTTCCTGATTGTTGGCTCCAAAACCTAAAGCAGTTGGAGATTTGCCAAATGTCCTGAGGGAGAAAAGATTCTCTGAGGGAATAAGAAGGAACATGACTATATTCCCTAAAACCAAGAAAAGATTCCCAGAAGCCTGCAAGTAGATAAGACCACAGCCCTCTCACTGGCGAAACCTGGAGATGTAAGCCCTCCAAGAGGAATCGCTGAGAGGTTCCCAGTTATGCCAAAATGCTGCACGTGCCATGCCTGGCACAGAAACAGCAGACCTAGGACCGGAAGGTGCAGTGCAAGACGGCTCAGTAATAATCAGAACAGACTGAGAACCAATGCCTGGGGCATCCACCCCAATGTCCTAAAGCTGTGTGAGACCTCCTTTTTACCAACCTGGAATGAGAAAGTCCATTAAAAAAATTAAGTGAATTCCCACCAATCTAACAAGATGGGGTCCAAAGTCAAAATTCAGGCAAGGAACACAGAGTTTTAAGTGTGATGTTTCACGCATACCTGAGTGAGTATTCACTATACATCTGTTTTGCACATTCACTAAGTTTTTTTTAAAAAGTGAATTCAATAAAATGTTAGTGCCTAAACAACTTGACTGCTTTCCTCTCTGTCGCTGTTTTCAAATTTGTGAAAGATGGAGCCTCTTGAGTTCAAATGTACATCCTTGGTCCAATCAGCCAAAGCCAGTGCAGGAGAGAGATGCCTCTGGTGTGCTGGGCTTGCCCCTCCAGGGTCCTCTTAAGGGCTGTGAGCAGGGCAGGCCCAGATGGACATGTCTGGGACAAGGTGTTAAGGCAGCCGCCTGAGTCGGAAAAGAGTCTGGCTAAGATCCAGACAGCCTAAAATGAGAGCAGGAAGAATGTTGTGATACCAGATATGTGATGACAGAAGCTTACAGAAAACTGGAAGAAATGCAGAGTAGAATCAACACGGCAAAAAATTAAATCAATAATGTTTGGACAAATTTGAGATGCTTTCCCAGAAAGCTAAAGAAATAGAACAGAGATAAAATCATGAGAAAGAAAATAGATACCGAAAACTGACGATCTAACATATGAATAACGTATGTGCCTAAAGAAAAGACAAAAACAAATAGAAAAGAAAGAACAATCATATAAAGAAAGAGAAAAAAACCTGCCTGAACTAAAAAAGAAAGAATTACATCCTTAGATGAAAAAGACTCATTAGGAGCCAGGTGGAATTAAATAGCAAAAGACCAGCTTCCAGACATACCAAGATGCAAATAATGAACTCTAAGATAAGAAATTAATCCTGGAAGCATCAAAGCAGCAAAAACAAAATTACCTACAAAGAAGAAAAGTCAGGCTAACCTTTGCCCACAACACAAAAGCTAGAATTTTAAGAGGGAAAGATATAATCCAACAGTTCCCCACCAGTTAAGCTGCGTTTCCCATGAAAAGCAACTTGTGCATGCTCAGACGTGCAAGGCCTTGGGGTTCACCACCACACAACCTTTCAGGGAAACTCCTGACAGGCCTCGCTCCAGCCACAGATGGAAACCAGAGCATGGATGTTATGGAATAAAAAGACCGCAGTGAGCACTACAATCCTGTAAATGTAACCGTAAGTTCAAATTATTATAGATATTGCTATTTTAAAAGTCACTCTTTTTTTTCTGAGACGGGGTCTCGCTCTGTCACCCAGGGCTGTAGTGCAGTGGCATGATCATGACTCACTGCAGCCCTGACCTCCTGGGCTCAAGCCATCCTCCCACCTCAGTCTCCCAAATAGCTGGGACTAGAGTCATGTGCCACCACACCTGGCTAATTTTGTATTTTTTGTAGATACGGGGTTTCACCATGTTGCCCAGGCTGGTCTCAAATTCCTGAGCTCAAGAGATTCACCCACCTCAGCTTCCCAAAGTGCTGGGATTGCAGGCATGAGCCACCGCACCCAGCCAAAAGTCACAAGAGAAGATACACAGCATAAAAGAAATAGACATACACACAGATTAAATTCTGAATAATCTAGTAAGTGTTCTCCTAGGGCTGGCGACTGTCATGAACACCAACCCTCTCACTGGGACTACTTTCAGGAAGCAGGTGCTAGGGCTAGGTGAACATGTTTTGGAGTAATTCCATTAAGATACAATAATAGTGAATTTGTGGAAAGTTTACATTTATTAAGGGGGTAGGGACAGAGGATCTACACTTTAGAAGGTGCCTACTGTCTGAAAAGATAGAGCCAACAGAGGCACTCCACATGTTCTACTGTGTGGAATGGCCCTTTCCTTAGACTGCTTGGGCTGGTGTAACAAAATGCCATAAACTGGGTGGCTCAAACAACACATGTATTTCTCATAGTTCTGGGGGCTGGGAAGTCTAAGATCAAGGTACCAGCAGATTCCATCATTGGTGAGAGCTCTCTTCCTGGCTTGTAGACGGCCGCCTTCTCAGTGTGTGCTCACCTGGCCTTTCCTTGGTATGGAAAGAAACAGAACTCTGTCTTCCTCTTTTTATTAATTAATTAATTAATTTATTTATTTATTTATTTTTGAAATGGAGTCTTGCTCTGTCACCCATGCTGGAGTGCAGTGGCACCATCTCGGCTCACTGCAACCTCTGCCTCCCGGGTTCAAGCGCTTCTCCCTGCCTCAGACTCCTGAGTAGCTGGGATTACAGGCACCCGCCACCATACCCAGCTAATTTTTGTATTTTAATAGAGACAGGGTTTCACCATGTTGGCCAGGCTGCTCTTGAACTCCTGACCTCAGGTGATCTGCCCTCCTGGGCCTCCCAAAGTGCTGGGATTACAGGTGTGAGCCACCACACCAGCCTGTCTTCCTCTTTTTCTAAGGACATTAATTGCATCATGAAGATCCCACCCTCATGACCTAATCTAAACCTAATCACCTCCCACAGGCCCCACCTCCAAATACCATCACACTGGGGGTTAGGGCTTCAACATAGAAATGTTGCGGGGACACATTCAGCCCATAGCAGCCCTCCTCCTTCCCAAGAGAGGGCAGCCTGCAGTGCTGCATCAGTGGAACCTTCTGCCCACACCACTGTCCTCTGCAGTCCCCCACGACGTGGACCAGCACAGCTTTGATGGAGCCTACACAGGACAACTTCCTGGCAGCTCAGGTCCAGACACCAGACAGCTCTAGCTCCTGTGCCCCCTCCCTCCTGGCCTCACACAGCCCTGAGCCCGGTCTGTCAACTTTGAGTCAAATGTCAGGTAGCATTTCAGGCCCAGGAGAAGTGACCCTGAGAAGATGGAGGCTGATTGCCCAGATCCCTCCTGGGAGGAAGGGAAGGGGAATGGGCTGGGGAGGGGTGGGAGGGCTGGCAGGTCATTCCTAGGTGTGCTCCATTTCCCTGCAAGAAGAGAAAATCCCACTCAGCCAGCTGCACACCTGGCACACTCACCTGTGAGCAGCCTCAATTGCCTCCAAGCTTAGAGCTGGGGGAGCTAATGGAGGAAAAGGAGAAGAAGGAATTAGGCTGAATGGGTTCCCCCATGAATGGGTTTCTCAAAGTGGGAGGGGAGGTGAAGAAGAGGGGAGGGCAGAGCAAGGGGCTGAGGACAGTGGGTGATGCACATAGCCTACAAGTGTGTGCCCATTTCTGAATACAGTATGCACCAAATATGTTTACATTCAATCCATTTTGTACACTGACTGGATGAGTTTGGTTTACATTATAATTTGGGGTTACCCATGGCCATATAGTTATCTCACCATATTACTTATTGAATTGTGTTTAGGTTTCAGGGGACAAAACTGCCAATAATTATTTCATTTTTTAATCTATTATAGAAGAGATCAGGTGTATGTTTTTATATAAATGTTAATTACAATTTGCCTTTAAGGATGGTCTCAGAAGTTTTCTGTGAATCATTTACATCACTGAACATACAGGCTATTCATTATTCCCCTTCATAAAAAACTACTATTAAAATAGCATAATGCCAGCCTCGGCAACATGGCAAAATGCTGTCTCTATTTAAAAAAAAAAACAAAAAAAAAAACACAATTTAGCCAGGCATGGTGATGTGCGCCTGTAGTCCCAGATGCTCAGGAGGCTGAGGTGGGACAATCACGTAAGCCCAGGAGCTCAAGGATGCAGTGAACCGTGATTGCACCACTGCACTCCAGCCTGGGGGACAGAGTAAGACTCTGTCTTAAAAATAATAATAATAATATAATGTGTCTAAACAGTATTTCACAAATGTTAGAGACAGTAAACTAAAAAAAGATCTATTGTGTGCTACAAGATAGGAACTAACAGGATTTTTAGTGCTAGAAAAATTCTTATCTTCTCCTTGGGTGTCAGATGCTGGAGAACAGTTAGTTCAATCAAAGCAAATGCATTTGTCTTAGACACTTTTTTTGAACCTTCAAAATCTAGCTAACAAGCACTTTACTGATAAGTTGTCTTCTGTTTTTAAAGGGGAAAGTTGTATTTTGCTTTTCCAATTTTCTTTCTTCTTAAAGAATTTATGTGATTTTCTTCCACACCCCAGTTTTCATAATTTGAAAATAATACAACTCCAGGGTACAGGTAATTTCCATGCTCTGTAATCCATTCCAGAGCATTAAACTAGGGAACAATTTCCTTCGTTTAATAAAATTCACATATCCCTGAATAGAAAAAAACAAAAAATAAGAAATCAAGCCTGTTACAAATATAGAATAAGTTTTATAATCAAGACAGGAATAACCAATATTACAGCTATTATTTAACATTGCTCTGAATATTTTAACAAATAGGGGTGGGGAGAAGGCAATAAAAATAAATAAGTAAAACTATCAGAAAGGGGTAAGAATTATCGAATGACAATCCAAGTACAAACTTCAGTAAATCAACTGCCAAACTATCAGAACTAATCAAAACATTCGCTAAGGAGCTGGTTATACAATAAATTACCCAAATCACTAACTTTGCTATATATGAACAATAAATCAAATATGATGAATATTATGAAAAATATATATCCCACCAGTTTAATAGCAACATGATCTGTTTATATATAAATAATAACCATTAACAAGAAATGTGGAGGGTATAGATTGAAAGAAAACTACAAAACTGTGCTGTAAGACATAAAGATTTGAACCAAATAGTTTCCAGGGAAGTGCAAGGGTTGTACAACTGAAGTTCCCCAGGCCCACTGAGACCCCATTCAAGGCCAAAGGCAGTGACGATGTAATGCCAAACGTAGAGAGCTGGGCTTTCTGTAGGATCCCAGTGATCAGCCACTGGACGATGGGAGGACACGATGCTGAAAAGCTCACCAGGTCCATTTGTTGCCATGTTTCCATGGTAATGAGACTTCACATAAAAGAATATAAATGAGTGGAGCTGTGCTATCTTCATAGATTGCAGGTTGCCTGGGGTAAGAGTATTTGCCTCTGTGTAATACTGTAACTGAAGGTAATGTTTGCAGCTATAAAGATGAACCCCATATTCTCAATAGTAGAACAAAATGAAAATTACTTTCTCACTTACCTAAAAGTCTAATCATTTCCTCTTTGTGCACATTAAAATTAAAAAAAAAAAAAAGTCTGATCAGCCTTGGATAGACAGGAAGGTCAGGAACCAGGCTGATGGAGCCCTGCTGTCTTCAATACAGGCTTTTCAGGGTGCCCTGAACTTTGACATTCCACCAACAGATGGGGAAAGAGGAAGAAGGATGTTGTTCATGGACCAGATCTGAATGAGATGCCTTCCCTTCTGCTCACATTCCTCTGAATGCACTCAGTCTCAAGGCAAAACTATCTGCAAGTGGGGAGCCTGGGAAGTGGATCCATGCTGCTTCCACATCCCTCA
This sequence comes from Pongo abelii, assembly GCF_028885655.2. Classification (NCBI taxonomy): domain Eukaryota; kingdom Metazoa; phylum Chordata; class Mammalia; order Primates; family Hominidae; genus Pongo; species Pongo abelii. The sequence continues at coordinate 25,020,651 of NC_071998.2, read as the reverse complement.
AGGAAAGAATGGTCAACCGAGTCTACTCAATAGGTGAAGAAGGAACTACCCAATTATCTTTTTCATGTAACTGGAGCTTGCCCTTTACACATTTGATTTTACATATTTTGATGAAACTTTTCCTAAGATGCATAACAATTTCCCTGTTTCAACACAGTGGGCAATTGTAAGTCTTCTCCTAGGGCTGGCGACTGTCGTGAACACCAGCGCTCTCACTGGGACTACTTTCAGGAACTCTTGAGGATTTGCTGATCCTCCGCCTCTATACTAAAAGGTCCTTGGTTACTGTCTTTTTAAAACTCTTTTGAAATGTTTTTTTCTGAATCCTTCCTCGGAGTCAGATGGCGTCTGTCACTTCTTCCTGCTTCCACAGGCATACTTCTAACAGTTCCTTTCGCTTTAATGTCTTGCTTCTACTAAGGGTTTATGCTAAGGTGTACAAATTGCATCTAAAGTTAAAAAAAAAAAAAAAAAACAGGGGGGCCAGTCATGGTGGCTCACACCTGTAATCCCAGCACTTTGGGAGGCTGAGGCAGGAGGATCACTTGAGCCCAGGAGTTCAAGACCAGCCTGGGCAACATGGCAAAACGCTGTCTCTACCAAAAATACAAAGATTAGCCAGGCATGGCAGCATGCTCCTGTGGTCTCAGCTACTCGGGAGGCTGAGGCAGGAGGATTACTTGAGCCCAGGAGGTCGAGGCTGCAGTGAGCCGTAATCTCACCAGTGCACTCCAGCCTGGGAGACAGAATGAGACCTCGTCTCTAAAAAAAAATAAAATAAATTTAAATTTTGAAACAAAATTGCCTCAGACTGAAATCCATTCCTGAGTAAAGAGTATGAGCTTTTATCACCTGGACTTTCTAGCATTGATTTTGGTTATCTAATATCCTTTTTAAAATTTTTTCTTCCAAGTTTTTGTTGTTTCAGCAGTTGCAAATAAACAATTATATTGGCTGGGTGCAGTGGCTCTCACCTGTAATCCTAGCACTTTGGGAGGCCAAGGCAGGCAGATTGCTTGAGCTCAGGAGTTCAAGACCAACCTGGGCAACATGGTGAAACAAAAAAATACAAAAATTAGCCAGGCATGGTGATGTGTGCCTGTAGTCCCAGCTACTCTGCACTCCAGCCTGGGCGACACAGTGAGACCTTGTCTCAAAAAAATAAAATAAAAAAATTACGTTGGCTTATGATATAATCCTAGAAAGCAGAACAAAATTATACCTAAAAGAGAATGGCCTTTCCAATACAGTATTGACTAACAAGGAAAGAGGGCTACAATATATTGTTACGTAGGAAAGAGCCAGCTGCAAAATGACATTATAGTGTAATTCCATTTGTTAAATTTTTTTAAATAGCATACATTTGCAATACATAGAAAAAATCTGAAGGAATCAGGAGTAGTTATCTCTAAGATGTAGGATTACTGAGAACTTTCACATACTATGCCATTTATTTATGTATTGTTTGGCTATTTTATAAAAAGCAAGTATTTTATGTAAGCATAAAAAAAAACAAGAAGAAGCTGGGTGTGGTGGTGTGTGTCTCTCTAGTCCCAGGTACCTGGGAGGCTGAGGTAGAAGGATCACTTGAGCCCAGAAGTTCAAGGTCAGCCTGGACAATACGTGGGACTCTGTCTCCATAAATCAATAAATTAAAATATTTTAAAACACAGTTCACAGTGTCTTCTCAGAGCATGAGCTCCTGGAAGACATGGATGACAGATGAGCACTCCTTTATACACTGCCTGCTGCCACAAATAAGAAGCCTCTCAAAATTAAAACACTGATTTTTATAGACCAAAAAATAAAAGAAAAGAAAAAACTAGAGGATAAACTCAAAGTTGATCTCATAGACAGAGCAAGTTCCAGGAAAGTGTTGCTGGCTTCCACCTTGGAGGACTTCTACCTGGAAATCTGCTCGGTACCATATTAAGCAGTTTCAAGAGCCCATCAAAGCCCTGGCAAGTTCATAGTAACCAGAGGCACATTCTAACCTATACCAGAACTATGGTGAAAATGTACTTCGCTGGGAAAGATTCTGAGTTACTAAGGCTTCTCAGGAACTACTCCATTCTCTAATGAAAACACTGATCATCTAATGTGGGCAACCAACATGTATTTAGTATGTTTTTGCCTCCTGGTGCATACTGAGGAGATCCCACAAGACACCTTCTGCCCAGCATTTTCTTGCTACCATGAATGAATCTATAAAATATTCACATGAATACAAATATGAACTCCAGAATACCCCAGTTTAAATGAAAATGCATTCACTGGTAAAAGTAACGTATTCATTAAATAGTGCCACAAAAGTGCTGCTTAACAGATTATTCCGAAACTGAAGGTCATGCAAAAAGCAGCATTTATTCTCGTGTTCATAAGTCTGCAGGTCTGCTGGGACAGCTCAGCCTCAGGCTGTGGGTGTGCGAGTCAGTTGGGGCAGCTCTGCTCCATATGTCACACTTTCTATTGGGAACAGCAGAAAACCAAGAAACGTTCATGGCAATGCAGAAGCACAAGAGGGCAAGCCCAAACCCACAAGCATATTTTAAGCCTTTGCCAACATCATGTTCGCTGACATCCCATTGGCCAAAGCAAATCACATGGCCAATCCCAACATCAGTAGGACAGGGAAATATAGTCCCTCTCTAGTGAGAGGAACCAAAAAGTCCCATAGCAAAAGGCAGGGACATAGGAGGGTCGAAGAATTGTGAACAAAAATACAATCTGTCAAAGGTAACATTAACTCACTGTTAACCAGTTATACGGTGACATTTCTGTTTTAATATTTAACTGGTCTTAAAAGTAAGACACTAAAGGAAGAGGACAGAAGGAAGGGGGAAAAGTGAGATCTAGAAATGTGTAGCATTTTGGACATTGCCTAGGACAGAGGAAGGGCTAGGGAAGGAGCCACAGTGGCAGTCCCTGGAAAAGAACATCATAAAGCACATCATCTTCACAATTGAAATTTACTGATGAAAATCAGAAATGAAGAAAAAGAAGATAAGACAGCAGGAACACATAGATACATGAAAGATACAAGAAGTGCAAGAGAAAGACAAGTTTTAAGAAAAATCACACACAGAAATGAAGCTGTTCCAGCATAATGTGTTTCTCCATTTGAAATTGGCATTTTTTACAGCAAAAGAAACTACCATCAGAGTGAACAGGCAACCTACAAAATGGGAGAAAATTTTCGCAACCTACTCATCTGACAAAGGGCTAATATCCAGAATCTACAATGAACTCAAATAAATTTACAAGAAAAAAACAAACCCATCAAAAAGTGGGCGAAGGACATGAACAGACACTTCTCAAAAGAAGACATTTATGCAGCCAAAAGACACATGAAAAAATGCTCACCATCACTGGCCATCAGAGAAATGCAAATCAAAACCACAAGGAGATACCATCTCACACCAGTTAGAATGGCAATCATTAAAAAGTCAGGAAACAACAAGTGCTGGAGAGGATGTGGAGAAATAGGAACACTTTTACACTGCTGGTGGGACTGTAAACTAGTTCAACCATTGTGGAAGTCAGTGTGGCGATTCCTCAGGGATCTAGAACTAGAAATACCATTTGACCCAGCCATCCCATTACTGGGTATATACCCAAAGGACTATAAATCATGCTTCTATAAAGACACATGCACATGTATGTTTATTGTGGCACTATTCACAATAGCAAAGACTTGGAACCAACCCAAATGTCCAAAAATGATAGACTGGATTAAGAAAATGTGGCACATATACACCATGGGATACTACGCAGCCATAAAAAATGACGAGTTCATGTCCTTTGTAGGGACATGGATGAAATTGGAAATCATCATTCTCAGTAAACTGTCGCAAGAACAAAAAACCAAACACCACATATGCTCACTCATAGGTGGGAATTGAACAATGAGAACACATGGACACAGGAAGGGGAACATTACACTCTAGGGACTGTTGTGGGGTCGGGGGACGGGGCAGGGATAGCTTTAGGAGATATACCTAATGCTAAATGACGAGTTAATGGGTGCAGCACACCAGCATGGCACATGTATACATATGTAACTAACCTGCACATTTTGCACATGTACCCTAAAACTTAAAGTATAATAATAATAAAAAAAAAAGAGACTGGCATTTTTTGTATGATCATCCCTAGTCTATTACCTGTGGTTTACTGTTTATAATCTGAAAGAGCTGTGAGCCACTAGAACAATTTCTCTGCAAGAATCCTCTCTACAAGAAAAAAGAAAAGTGTGTGTGTATGGGTGGGTGTGTGTGTACACACACAGAATTTTTTTTCAAACCAGGCAGATCAGAACCTCCCTGGAATTTGAACTCCAAATATAGGGAAACAAAATTGAAAATAGTAAGAGCTCACTCATCCTTATGTTTGCCCTAAAGAGGCTGTATTAGTCCATTTTCACACTGCTGTAAAGAACTGCCCAAGATTGGATAATTTAAAAAGGAAAGAGGTTTAATTGATTCATAGTTCAGCATGGTTGTGGAGGCCTCAGGAAACTTACAATCATGGTATGGTGGAAGGCAAAGGGAAAGCAAGGCACCTTCTTCACAAGCCGGCAGGAAGGAGAAGTGCCAAGTGAAGGGGGAAGAGTCCCTTATAAAACCATCAGATCTCATGAGAACTCACTATCATGAGAACAGCATGGGGGAAACTGGCCCTATGATTCAATTACCTCCACCTGGTCTCTCCCTTGACATGTGGGGATTGTGGGGATTATAATTCAAGATGAGATTTGGGTGGGGACACAAAGCCTAACCATATCAGAAGCTGTCCCATGATTACTGATCCCCAGGTCCTCAGAGTTGCTCCAAATTTCTGATCCCTCGAAAGCCCCTCTCTGAATTCCCTCTCTTCCACATTTCCTTTAACTCTATGAACCATCCCTTCATCCTACCAATACATTTTCAACTTAAATAAGCCAAAATTGACTTCTGTGGCTTTCAACCACAGAACTGCATCAGGTACAAGTCCCTTTCCCATTTTGTATTCCCCAAGGAGACAAGAAAGAGAGTACTAAAGATGCCTTAAAGCAAATAACAAGGCATGCCATCACTCAAGAATTTAGTATCTAAATCCACTTCATGAAAATGACTGTTACTATGGCAACTTTTCCATGTGTATTCTTCAGTGACTTTATAATGTATTAACATTTTAATGTAAACTAAACTATATTGGCTTATTTGGCCTTGAATCCTTTTTAAATATAGATTGTTTTATCTCATAAAAGTTATCAGAGCCTCTAGTCCATGATGGCAGAGTGAGCCAGCAAATTTACTTTTCCCTCTAAAATTGCTATGAAAATGACACTATAAAGGAAAGCCCTCCATGCTTACCTCCCACCACCACCATTCTAGACACACACACACACACACACACACACACACACACACACACATATATATACACAAAACCCACTAGAGTCCCAGCTCTTGGCATCAAAATCTGTTCTGATAATCCAACACGGTTAATATGGGCAATATCCCTCCCATTAATTGATAAATTAAAAATAATCAAAGGAAAATCCTAATTTTTTAAAATAGAATCTGACAAGTTGCATAGAACATTCATCTGGAAGAGTAATGTTTTTTGAGTTTTATTTATAATAAAACTAATGTTTTATTAGCTCAAGAGTATTTGAGCTAATAAAATGTTTTTTGTTTGTTTGTTTTGAGATAGAGTCTTGCTGTGTTGCAGGCTGGAGTGCAGTGGTGCAATCTCAGCTCACTGCAACCTCCGACTCCCGGGTTCAAGCAATTCTCCTGCCTCTGCCTCCCAAGTAGCTGGGACTACAGGCCACGTCCAGCTAATTTTTGTATTTTTAGTAGAAGCGGTGTTTCACTATGTTGGCCAGGCTGGTCTTGAACTCCTGACCTTGTGATCTGCCCGCCTCAGCCTCCCAAAGTGCTGGGATTACAGATGTAAGCCACCGCACCCGGCTGAGCTAATAAAATGTTTAAGAAAAAGAACACTGTTCAGATAGGCTGTGACCATAGAGAAAGTCAAGGTAGGTCACAGTAGAACAGTCCAAAGAGCGCTGGGAGGTGGAGCATAGGGAGGGATGCTCCTATTTCTCGTCATTATGAGTCACATCAACTTCCTCATTATCTGCATCCAGGACAAATTCAGCCAGAATTTGGGGCCGCAAATTGTTCACAAGACCATATGGGACTACTAAGCACCATGTAACTCATTCATGTGCCACATAATTCTGAGATTCACCCACTCACTATGTCAAAGAGCGTCATCCTTCCTGAAGAAACCAATCAGGCAGTCAAAGAAGATGAATAAAGGAGGAAATAAAGAAAGAGGTGAATCCATATATCCTGGTGTCAGTGATGTTTTTACATCTTCAGAGAACCTAAAGAGAATTTTTAATTCCAGCAATAGAGAAAAACAGAAGATTTTGCACAATGCAGGTCCAAAAAGAAGTGTAAAAAAAAAAAAAGTTTCAACTACAAGTAGCAATCCTATTAATTCTAGAATTTCCACACAATGCAAGACCTAGAAGGCATGATACTGGGCACCAAAGAAATGGAAAGGTGATGAGTAGGAAAGGTACAGAAGAAGCTATAGTTGAGAAGATAGAGAATGAAGCATGCACCTGCTTGCCTCATCTTCATGGGGGTACTGTATTAGCTTGGCTAGGTTAAATGGAAGTAGGAAAGACAAAAGTAGGGAGGAAGAGGAGAAGAAAAAGAAGGGAGAATAAAGAATTTCTACAAGGTAGGCGTGTTGGCTCATGCCTGTACTCCCAGCTACTCAGAGGCTGAGGCAGGAAGATTGAGCCTAGGAGTTCAAGACAAGTCTGGGCAACATAGTGAGATCCCATACCTAAAGTTAAAAAAAAAATTTCTAGAAAATTATAGTAATAAAAATTGTGATATGAGTTGAGTAATTGCTCAATGGAACCAGAACAGGGAGTTCATAACAGACTCATATGTATTGGAATTTAACTTACCATAAACGTGGCATTTCAAATGAATGAGAAATGAAGCCTAGTTTAATAAATAAGTTGTAGCAATTAGGTAGAAATTGAAAAAAATAAAGATGCATCCCTACCTCACACTATACCATCCCAAAAAAAAAATGCCAGATATGATAAAGACTTAAAGTCAAAAAACAAAAGTATAAAATTACCAGAAAAAAATGTAAGAACATATGGACAGGAAAGGCCTATTTAAGCAAAACATAAACATCCAGAAACAATGAAGAAAAAAAGAAAAGAATGCCTAATTTCGCTACATCGGGGTCCCCAACCCCCAGACTGTGGGTCTGTGGCCTATCAGGAACTGGGTCTCACAGCAAGAGGTGAGGCAATGGAGCATTACTGCCTGATGTCAGATCAGCAGCCACATTAGATTCTCATGAGAGTGTGAACCCTATTGTGAACTGTGCATGCGAGGGATCTAGGTTGTGTGCTCCTCATGAGAACCTAATATCTGATGATCTGAGGTGGAACAGTTTTATCCTGAAACCATCCATACCCCACCAACCACCACCACTAGTCCATGGAAAAATTGTCTTCCACAAAACTGGTTCCTGGTACCAAAAAGGTTGGGGACTACAGAGTTGTATAATTGTTAAACTTTGTATAATGAGAGAAATCTTTAAACGAAGTTAAAAGATTGAAACATCTAAATCTGTAACATATTTGCAACATAAGTAATAAGTCAAAAAGAAAAAGAGAGGCAACTCAATTTTTTTCTTGTGCAAAGGAACATTGGCAGAGACTTTTCAACATCTCCAATTTTCATTTTGTCCTCCTTCCATAATAATAAAAATTTTAATTGGACATGTAGTTGCCCAAAATAAAGTGCATATTTCACAGCCTCCCATAAAGCTTAGTCACATGAGGCCATGTGGAGTCACATGGGCTTTCTGCCCACAGAAATGTAAGGAGAGAGTCATGCGGGAATTTCCAAGAACCTTCTTAACAGATAATCTGTGTGAGCCCTTGACACCCTTCATCTGTTCGTTCATCCTGCCACCCAGAGGGCAGATGCTTCTGTCTTGGACCTTGAGGGCTAGAAGAAGAATGCAGTAGGATACAAGGCTGCAGAGGGGGCAACAGTAGACCAGGGAGACCAGGTATGTCAAACTGAGCGATTTGGACCAGACCCTGTAATCAGAAGTCTCACTCAATCCTATCACACCCAATGTCTCCTTTTTTTTTTTTGAGACCGAGTTTCGTTCTTGTCACCCAGGCTGGAGTGCAGTGGCACAATCTCAGCTCACTGCAACCTCTGCCTCCCAGGTTGGAGAGATTCTCCTGCCTCAGCCTCCCAAGTAGCTGGGATTACAGATGCCTACGACCACACCCAGCTAATTTTTGTATTTTTAGTAGAGACAGGGCTGGACATGGTGGTTGTGGTTCATGCCTGTAATCCCAGCACTTTGGGAGGCCAAGGCGGGTGAATCACCTGAGATCAGGAGTTACAGACCAGCCTGGCCAACATGGTGAAACCCTTTGTCTACCAATGTCCTCTTTCTGTTGAAAGATTCTGTAGCTTGCCCTTTACTACACTGAAGTGAAAATCATGGATCACATAACCTACCTGCACTCCTAATTTTTAATAATACAATATCTTAACTATAATATAAAGGAAAAAAAGCAAAGTAATTAAATAAAATACTACGCTCAGACACATCCATACCTACTAGAAAAGAAACCCTACTAATCTCCAAACTGCTGTCCCCATCCCCATAAACACTTCTGGAAGCAATAAAGAGCCAAGGAAAGCTTTTCAAGCTGAAAATAACTTCATATCTTAGCCCAAGTTCCCTAGAAAACAGAGCTTAAGGGTAGGATTAAGGTGCTAAAATTTTATTGGGAAGTAAAGCCTCAGAGCAATGAAGTAAAGGAAGAATTGAAAACAAATGCAACTGCTTACTGCTTTATGACAAGCCATAAAGAGGCAAAGCCAATTTTAGCTTTACTCAAAAGCTAAAAAGTACACTGCTTGGCCACACAAGATGTCCCTGGACAGGGTATGTGGGAAAACCATGCCCCGGACAAGTCCATGGAAGGGACTCCTTTCTCCTGCTCATCAAAGTTGCCCCAGAGGATTTAACCCTGGCTTCTTTACCCAGAAGTAGGGGAGAAGCCAAGAGTATGGTTGGTCTGCCTCAAGTGTAATTGCAGGGACCTGCATAGAACAATAATCCAAGGGTCTGTGAAATTGATCAAGCTGAGAAAATCTACAGAGGTAGGGAAGATGTGTCTGATATACATGGTTAGATTTGCGTTTTCAAAAAAATAATCCCTAGAAGCTGTAGAGTGTGGATTTGAAGGAGGTAGAAGGTGGCGAGAGCAGGGAGACAAAAAGACCAGATAAGAAGCTGGGCCAGGCATGGTGGCTCATGCCTGTACTCCCAGCACTTTGGGAGGCTACAGTGGGTGGATCACCTGAGGTCAGAAGTTCGAGACCAGCCTGGCCAACATGGTGAAACCCCCGTCTCTACTAAAAATACAAAAATTAGCTGGGCATGGTGACACACGTCTGTAATCCCAGCTACTCGGGAGGCTGAGGCAGGAGAATCACTTGAACTGGGGAGGCAGAGGTTGCAGTGAGCTGAGATCACATCACTGCACTCCAGCCTGGGTGACAGAGTGACTCTGTCTCAAATAATAATGTTAATTAATTAATAATTAATTCAGCAATCACTGCAGAAACTCAACCCTGTCAACTGAGCCAAATTTCTGAAAAGAAAATAAATTGTTATTTATTTTTAAATAAAAAAGAACCTTATTTACTGTTGGGAGAAAAAGCTGACTGTCCGGAGAGAAGCTGAGGCAGGGCTTGCATATCTGCTAGACTTGCTGGCTCCTTGCTTCTAGCACTCCCATTATCTCAAGCTGCCATATGTTTTTCATTCACTTGATACACTGTTTCCTTTCAACCCCCACATCCTCACCACCTGTTTCTTTGTTTGAGCACCATTAAACAGCGTGGGCTCCCAGAGCTCCAGGCCTTCACAGGCTCCACACTCACGATGGCCCCCTGGTCCCACTTTCTCTCTCAAACTGTCTTTTTCTCATTCCTTTGACTCAGCAGGACTTCATCACCCCCACAATCTGGTGTTGGGTCTGATCACCCCAACATTCACAGATAACAAGTAAAAAATAATCATAAGTAAACAGACAACATGCTGCTTAGAAATGGAAGAATCATGCTTAGAAATGGAAGAATTGTTCTTAGAAACTCTGGAAAGGATATCATCAGAGTTTTCTAGCCCAGTCAGTAAAGTCCGGATCAGAAAACTTCTCCTACTCCACAAGCCCTTATCACACTCCCACTCAGTGTGTAAATGATTGCCTGAAGTGTGGACGGTGTGTGCCTGTATATCAAAGATATGAAATAAACATCAGTAGGATCCTTACCATGCACTCAGAGAGCAGGGGTAGTGTCTTTGGCTAGAGGAGTAGCTGTAACTTTGTCTCCGTTTGTTATGTTTGAAGGCATGTAGTTTGCTCTCTGATATACCAGAATCCAATTAACTCAAATGCCTTATAGACCACACAAATACGAGGCAGTACCTGCTGTCCAATGCCTACCACACTGCAGGTACTCAACAAATGTTAACAAAATCCATTTGTTTATTTATGCAACCAACATTTACTGAATGCCAAATATGTACCAAACACTGTTCTAGACATTGGCGATAGAGCAAACACATTTTTAAAATTTCTCTTTTTTGTATTATAAAAGTATTAAAGATTGTGCACAAAATGAAGCAATACAGGGATATATTTAAAAAAAAAAAAAAAAGCTAATCAGCCCCGTCCATACCCCACACCTTCCTAACCTACCTCTCTGAGGTAAACAATTACTTTTGTTTTTGCTTTTTGAGACAGGCTCTGGCTCTATTGCCCAGGCTAAAGTGGAGTGGCATGAACATGGCTCACTGCAGCCTTGATCTCCTAGGTTCAAGTGATCCTCCCACTTCAACCTCCTGAGTAAGCTGGGACTATAGTCACGTGCCATCACACTCACCTAGTTTTTTAATTTTTGTAGAGACTGGGTCTATGTTGCCCAGGCTGGTCTTGAACTCCTGGCCTCAAGAGATCCTCTTGCCTCTGCCTCTCAAAGTGCTGGGATTACAAGCATAAACCACCATGCCTGGCCCAATGTATTTTTTTCTAATATTTATAATTGACAAAAATTGTACATGTTTACTGTGTACAATATATTGTTTTGAAATATGAATACACTGTGGGGTAGCTAAATTGAGCTTATTAACGTATTATTTCACATACCTATCTTTTTTTGAGGTAAGAACACTTAAAATCTAATCTTTTAGCAATTTTCAAGAACGCAATGCATTGTTATTAACTGTATTCACCATACCGTACAATAGATCTCCTGAATTTATTCCTAACTGAAATTTTGTATCCTTTGACCAACATCTCCCCAACGCCCAATTCTCAGCCCGATAACCACTATTCCACTCTCTGCTTCTATGAGTTCAGCTTCTTTAGAATTCACGTACAAACGAGATTATGCAGTATTTGTCTCTCTGTATCTGACTTATTTCACTTAATATAATGTCCTCTGGGTTCATCCAGGGTGTCACAAATGGCAGGATTTCCTTCTTTCTTGAAGCTGGATAGTATTCATATATAGCATTTACATTTTATTAGGTATTATAAGTAATCTAGAGATGATATAAAGTATATGGGAGGGGGCTGGGCATGATGTCTCACACCTGTAATCACTGCATTTTGGGAGGCCAAAACGGGAGGATCACTTGGGACTAGGAGTTCAAGACCAGCCTGGCCAACATGGTGAAGCCCCGTCTTTGTATAACAAATAAAAGTATATGGGAGGATGTGTGTAGGTTATATGCAAATACTGTATCATTTTATATCAGGGACTTGAGCATCAGCAGATTTGGGTATCCGCAGGGTGTTCTGGAACTAATCCCCCACAGATCCCAAAAGATAACTATGCTTGGTCACTTGTCTGTCTTTTTTTGATAAATGTCTATTCAAATCCTTTGACCATTTTTTAATTGCATTATTTGTTTTCTTACTATTGAGTTGTTTCAGTTCCTTATTATTTTAGATATTAATCCCTTATCAGATGTATGGTTTGCAAATATTTTCTCCCATTCTGTAGGTTGTCTCTTAACTCTGTAGGTTATTTCCTTGGCTGTGCAGAAGCTTTTTAGTTTGATACAATCCCATTTGTCTATTATTACTTTTGTTGCCTGTGCTTTTGGGTTTATATTTAAAAATTCAGGCCTGGGTACAGTGGCTCATGCCTCTAATCCTAACACTTCAGGAGGCCAAGGCAGGAGGATCTCTTGAGGCCAGGAGTTTGAGACCATCCTGGGCAATATAGCAAGGCCTCGTCTTTAAAAAAAATTAGCTGGGTATAGTGGTGCGCGCCTGTATTCCTTATTACTTGGGAAACTAAGGCAGGAGGATCCCTTGAGCCCAGAGGTATGAGGCTGCAGTACAGCGATGCTCCTGCCACTGCACTCCAGCCTGGGCAACAGAGCAAGACCCTGTCTCTGAAAACAAATAAATAAATTTTTAAAAATATTTAAATAGATTTTATGATTCCAAGTCATCAAAGAACATGAGATGTCTTTCCATTTGTTCAGATAACATTTATAATTTTAATTGAGCTTTTATACTTTAAATAGGTCTTATATCTTATTAATTTTACTGTCAAGGTGAAATTATTTTGATTTCTGAAATTTGCTTTAAAGTACTCCAGTAGGTAAGGTGGAGAGGCAGGATGAAACAAGAAGGGCAGAATATTGACAATTGTTGAAGCTGGGTTATGGATACTATTCTCTGGGTTTTTGTGGATGGTTTGGTATTTTGAAATTATACTCCTCCCTGCTCTGTCGCCTGCCACCGCTCCCCGAGCCCGAGTGGTTCACCGCACAGTGAAGACAGATTGCAGACGCCAGGAACTCGAGCCTCCAATCCCAGATGCTATGTCCAGCAAAGGCGCCGTGGTTCTGTCCTACAGTGGCAGCCTGGACACCTCCTGCATCCTCATGTGGCTGAAAGAACAAGGCTATGACATCATTGCCTACCTGGCCAACACTGGCCAGAAGGAAGACTTCGAGGACGCCAGGAAGAAGGCACTGAAGCTTGGGACCAAAAAGGTGTTCATTGAGGATGCCAGCAGGGAGTTTGTGGAGGAGTTCATCTGGCCGGCCATCCAATCCAGCGCACTGTATGAGAACCGCTACCTCCTGGGCACCTCTCTCGCCAGGCCCGGCATTGCCGGCAAACAAGTGGAAATCGCCCAGCGGGAGGAGGCCAAGTATGTGTTCCACGGCACCACGGGAAAGGGAAACGATCAGGTCCGGTTTGAGCTCACCTGCTACTTGCTGGCCCCCCAGATAAAGGTCATTGCTCCCTGGAGGATGCTCGAGTTCTACAACCGGTTCAAGGGCTGCAATGACCTGATGAAATAGGCAAAGCAACATCAGGTTCCCATTCCAGTCACTGCCCAGAGCCCGTGAAGAATGGACGAGAACCTCATGCACACCAGCTATGAGGCTGGAATCCTGGAGGCACTTGGTTCTTGGGAGAACCAAGTGCCTCCAGGTCTATACAAAGACCCAGGACCCAGCCAAAGCCCTCAACACCCAACATTCTTGAGATTGAGTTCAAAAAAGGGGTCCCCATGAAGGTGACCAACGTCAAGGATGGCACCCCCCACCAGACCTCCTTGGAGCTCTTCGTGTACCTGAATGAAGTTGCAGGCGAGCACGGCGTGGGCCGTATTGACATCGTGGAGAACTGCTTCATTGGAATGAAGTCCTGAGGTATCTGCGAGGCCCCAGCAGGCACCATCCTTTACCACACTCATTTAGACATCAAGGCCTTCCCCATATACCGAGAAGTGCGCAAAATCAAACAAGGCCTGGGCTTGAAATTTGCTGAGCTGGTGTATACCGGTTTCTGGCATAGCCCTGAGTGTGAATTTGTCTGCCACTGTAACGCCAAGTCCCAGGAATGAGTGGAAGGGAAAGTGCAGGTGTCCATCCTCAAGGGCCAGGTGTACATCCTCGGCAGGAGTCCCCACTGTCTCTCTACAACGAGGAGCTGGTGAGCATGAATGTGCAGGGGGATTATGAGCCAATTGATGCCACGGGTTCATCAACATCAATTCCCTCAGGCTGAAGGAATGTCATCTCCAGAGCAAGGTCACTGCCAAACAGACCCCTGTACAATGAGGAGCTGGGGCCTCCCCAATTTGCAAATCCCCCAAGTACAGGTGCTAATTGTGATAATTTGTCATTGTGACTTGTTCTCTCCAGCTGGCAGCGTAGTGGGGCTGCCAGACCTCAGCTTTGTTCCCTGGTCACCCTGAAGCCTGCAAACGTCGTCATCGAAGGGAAGGGTGTGGGCAGCTGCGGTGGGGGGCTATAAAATGACAATTAAAAGATTTTTAAAAATTACACTCCTAAGTATTTTAAGCTCATATAAAACTGTAGAAAATAAAATAGTTTTCTAATTTCCTTTCAAAGTACTTACTGCTAATATAGAGAGAAGTTGGTGCTTTTTGTATATTTCTTGTATCTGCCCACTTTTCCAAAATGACCTACAATTCAAATAGTTTATTACTAAAGTCCCTCGAGTTTTCTAGGCAAATAATGAAGTCACATAGACAAACATAAATAGTTTTATTTCTTCTTTTTCAAGATTTATGGCAATTATTTTCTTACCTTACTTTGACAATGTAACATAATAATAGCGCATGGACATCCTTTTCTAATTTCTGATTTCAATGAAATGATTTCAGAGTTTTGCTATTTAGAACAATGTTTGCTATTGGGTTTAGAGATACAGTCCTTATCCTAGATAAGCAGTTTCCTTGTATTGTCACTTAGACTTGTTTTTTAATAGAAAAGTCATCACACCCTATTAGCTTAGAATTTTTATTAGGAATGGCTATTATATTAATGGCTATTAAATTTTATAAAATGTTCCTCCAGTGTATATTGTCAGGATCATATGGTTTTTCCTTTATAGTATTATCATAATTCATTACTAATGGTAATAGATATATTGATAGGGAATCAGGCTGTATACCTGAAATATATAGAATAGGGCATAATTAAAATACTCTATAGCAGTATATTATTATTCTATAACTTGATTTTTATTAATACTGTATTTAGAATTTTTGCATCTGTATTAATAAATGTCAGGATACCTAAATAACCAGTGTTTTTTCTACTCTCTACTCCCACAGAGTCACTCGACATTTCTGACACCAGATGTGTGGGTTTTTCCCCACACACCAAGACAGTTCTGCAGATGATTCTCCAGTGGACACCAGCTAGGTGGCTGCCAATTCAATTTAACTCTGACACTATCCACCTGGAGATTGCATCCCACAGGTGAGGGCTCAGTCGCACAAGGCTGCCCCCACCACTGCAGATGCTGGTTGCAAGCACAGACTGTGGCCTGTGCTTCTGACCAACCAGCTCTAAGTCAGGGTTTCCACAACTCCCTCCTGGGATTCAATTAATTTGCTAGAGCAGCTTACAGAACTCAGGGAAACACTTACTTACATTGACCCATTTATTATAACGCATACAGATGAACAGCCAGCTGGAAGAGATGCATACCACAAGGCATGTGGGAAGGGAAGCAGAGATTCCATGCCCTTCTGGGGTGCCATCCTCCAGGAAACTCCATATGTTCAGCTATCCAGAAGCTCTTCTGAACCCTGTCCTTTTCGTTTTTATGAAGGCTTCATACCTGATTACATTACTACCCATTGGTGATCAACTCAACTTTCAGCCCCTCTTCTCTCCCTAGAGGCTGGAGGATGGGGCTGGAAGTTGGAGCCCTCTAATCATGCCTTGGCCTTTCCAGTGACCAGCCCTCATCCTGAAGATCTCCAGGGGCTCCCAGCCACCAGTCACCTCATTGGCATATAAAAGATATTCTTATTACTCCAGAGATGCCAAAGGAGCTTTTTGCCAGTATCACAATAAGTAATCTCAAGAGAGCAGGGACTTAACCTGTTTTGTTCCCTGCTATATTCCCTGACCCTAGAACAGTACCTGACATTCTTAGTAGGTGCTCAATAAACATTTGCTGAATGCATGTGCAAGTACAATTAGTCTATGATGCCCTTTTCTTTGCATCCTCTGTACCTGATTGAGCTATGAAAGCTGTGCTGACTTTATTAAATGACGTAAGGAGCTTTCCATCCTCTTTTATGGGTTGTTGTTGTTGTTGTTGTTTTGTTTGTTTGTTTGTTTCAGATGGAGTCTCGCTCTGTCACCCAAGCTGGAGTGCAATGGCGTGATCTTGGCTCACTGAAACCTCCGCCTCCCAGGTTCAAGGGATTCTCTTGCCTTAGCCTCCCAAGGAGCTGGGATTACAGGTGCACAGCCACCACGCCCTGCTAATTTTTGTATTTTTAGTAGAGACAGGGTTTCACCATGTTGGCCAGGCTGGTTAGGAAGTCCTGACTGCAAGTGATCCACCCACCTCAGCCTCCCAAAGTGCTGGGATTACAGGTGTGAACCACCGTGCCCGGCCTGTTTTATGGTCTTGAGTCATTTAAATCCTTGCTGTGAAGAGAGCATGGACCAGTAACATCAGCATCACCTGACAGCTTGTGAGAAATACAGAATTTCAGGTTCCACCTCAAACCTATTGAATCATAGTCTGCAGTTTAATAAGATTTCCAGCTGATTCCTATTGATGTTTGATACGTACTGTTTTAAATAACACTGTATTACCTGCTTTTTAAAAAATAGACAGGTCACATTGAGCTGGGAAATCATGTGGCACCAGCTCTTTTTAAGGATAGAGCTATAATCATTTCTCCAACCTCTTATGGTAATGAGTCTGTTCAAGTTTTCAGCTTCTCTTTATGTCACTTTTATTCATTTATATTTTGCTAGGAAATCCTCAAGATTTCGAAATAGTTAGAGTTCAAGTTAACACTCTCTCTCTCTTTTTTTTTTTTTTTTTGAGACAGTTTTGTTGCCCAGGCTGGAGTGCAGTGGTGTGATCACAGCTCACTGCAGCCTCGACCTCCTGGGCTCAAGCAATCCTCTTACCTCAGCCTCCCAAGTAGCTGGGACTACGGGTGTGTGCCAGCTAATTTTTAAATTTTTTATAGAGATGGGGGTTCTCCCTATGTTGCCCAGGCTGGTCTCAAACTCCTGGGCTTAAGCAATCTGCCCACCTCAGCCTCACCAAGTGTTGGGATTACAGATGTGAGCCACTATGCCCAACCAACATTCTCTTTAAATCATTTTTAACCTTTTCTATTTCTGTGGTTACGTTTGGGGAAAAGAAAGAGAGATCAGATTGTTACTGTGTCTATGTAAGAAAAGGAAGACATAAGAAACTCCATTTTGATCTGTAGGAAGAAAAATTGTTTTGCTTTGAGATGCTGTTAACCTGTAACTTTAGCCCCAACCCTGTGCTCACAGAAACATGTGCTGTATTGAATCAAACTTTAACGGATTTAGGGCTGTGCAGGATGTGCCTTGTTAACAATATGTTTACAGGCAGTATGCTTGGTAAAATTCGTCACCATTCTTCATTCTCGATTAACCAGGGACACAATGCATTGCAGAAAGCCGCAGGGACCTCTGCCCAAGAAAGCCTGGGTATTGTCCAAGGTTTCCCCCAACTGAGACGGCCTGAGATATGGCCTTGTGGGAAAGACCTTACCATCCCCCAGCCCGACATCCCTGAAGGGTCTGTGCTGAGGAGGAGTAGTGAAAGAGAGAGGCCTCTTTGCAGTTGAGATAAGAGGAAGGCTTCTGTCTCCTGCTCATCCCTGGGAATGGAATGTCTCGGTTTAAAGCCGACCATTCCCATTCGTTCTATTCTGAGATAGGAGAAAACCACCCTGTGGCTGGAGTCGAGATATGCTGGCAGCAATACTGCTCTGTTACTCTTTGCTGCACTGAGATGTTTGTGTAAAGTGAAACATAAATCTGGCCTACGTGCACATCCAGGCACAGTACCTTTCCATGAACTTATTCATGATACAGATTCCTTTGCTTACATGTTTCCCTACTGACCTTCTCCCCACCTGTTGCCCTGCTACACTCGCCTTGCTAAGACAGTAAAAATAATGATCAATAAATACTGAGGGAACTCAGAGACCAGCGCCAGTCCAGGTCCTCGCATGCTGAGTGTGCCGGTCCCCTGGGCCCACTGTTCTTTCTCTATACTTTGTCTCTGTGTCCTATTTCTTTTCTCAGTCTCTCGTCCCACCCGACGAGAAATAACCACACGTGTGGAGGGGCAGGCCCCCTTCAGTTATGTCTCTTTCTTACTCAAAATATCATATAATTGTGCTTTCTTTTTTCTTTAACCTGGTTAGTGATGAGTTTATTTACTTTATTGCTCTTTTCAAAAAAACCAACTTCTGAATTTATATAACTTGTTTTTTTTTTTTTTTTTTTTTTTGAGACAGAGTCTTGCTCTGCCCAAGCTGGAGTGCAGTGGCGCGATCTCAACTCACTGCAACCTCCGCCTCCTGGGTTCAAGCGATTCTCCTGCCTCGGCCTCTCGAGTAGCTGGGATTACAGGCGCGTGCCACCACGCCCAGCTAATTTTTGTATTTTTAGTAGAGACGAGGTTTCACCATGTTAGTCAGGCTAGTCTGGAATTCCTGACCTCGTGATCCACCTGGGTGAAACCCTGTCTCTACTAAAATACAAAAAAAAAAAAAAAATTAGCCAGCCTGGTGGCATGGCCCTGTAATCCCAGCTACTCGGGAGGCTGAGGCAGGAGAATCGTTTGAACCCAGGAGGCAGAGGTTGCAGTGAGCTGAGATCGCGCCATTGCACTCCAGCCTGGGCAACAAGAACGCAAACTCCATCTCCAAAAAAAAAAGAACTACATAAGACCAGGTAATTTATAAAGAAAAGAGGCTTCACTGGCTCCCAGTTCTGCAGACTGTACAGGAAACATGATGCTGGCACCTGTTCAGCTTCTTGGGAGGCCTCAGGAAACTTTCAGTCATGTCAGAAGGCAAAGGGGACACAGGCACATCTTACATGGCTGGAGCAGGAGCAGGGTAGGAGGTGTTATACACTTTTAAACAAACAGATCTCATGAGAACTCTATCAGCAGAACAGCACTAGAGGAATGGTGCTAAACCATTCGTGAGAAACTTCCCCCATGTCCAACCACCTCCCACCAGGCCCTACCGCCAACACTGGGGATTACAATTCAACATGAGATTTGGGTGGGGACACAGATCCAAGCCATATCATGGCCTGTGGTATACCTCTTCTATTTTTTAATATATCAAGAATTGCTTAGGCCAGGTGTGGTGGCTCAAACCTGTAATCCCAACACTTTAGGAGGCTGGTGGGGTGGGGAAGGATCAGAATCACTTTAGGCTAGGAGTTTGAGACCAGCATGGGTAACATAGTGAGACCTCATCTCGACAAAAAATTTAAAAAATTGAAATTAGCTGGACATGGTGCCATGCACCTATAGTCCTAGCTACTCAGGAGGCTGAAGTGGGAGAATTGCTTGGGCCCAGGAGTTTGAAGTTACAGTGAGCTATGATCGTGACACTGCACTCCAGCTTGGGTGACAGAGGGAGACCCTATCTCCAGGGGAAGAAAAGAAAAAGAATTTCTTTGTGGCCAAATATGGGATCAACTATTTTAAATGTACTATGATCATATGGGGGGAAATATGTACCTTCTCTATTCAAAGAATATAAAGATCTTTCTAGATCCTCTACACGTAAGTGTATGTATGCACGTGGGTGCACACACACACACAAATGTTTACTGAATTGCTCAATTCCTAAATGTCCTTATTTTTTGCCTCCTGGATTCATTACCGGAAAAGGAGTCTTGATCCAGACCCCAAGAGAGGGTTCCTGGGTCTCACGCAGGAAGGAATTCAAGGTGAGTCACAGAGTGCAGTGAAAGAAGCAAGTTATTTAGAAGCTACTCCCTTCCAGAGTACAGCACCCTCAGAAGGCAAGCAGAGGAATGCACCATCTTTGCTTTAAGTTTTTCTTATGTAGGGGGTCTTATGTATATAAAGACTAAGCTAAGCTGAGTCTACATGAGGGTGAGCAGACAGCATGACAAAATGTGTAATATTGATTTAAATAAAACTATCCTTGACATTCTAGTGTGTGAGTACTTCAAACCATAACTACAATTATATTCAAAGCACATACTGTTATGATTATCAGGACATCTGGACTTTCTGTTATTGTAGGAGTGTGTCCTTGCAGGTGTTAACAAGCTGCTACTTTAGCTGTAAACATCTAAGGACCATGGGTCATGACTGGCAAGGAATGTGCCTTGCCAGTTTTAAGATGGAGCTGATTTTAAAATGGTATCATCCTGGCTCCTCTAGGCTCCTGCTTCCCTAACAGAGATGTCCAAGTTTGATATGCACATATTAAAATCTCTCACTATAATTATTTTGTTTATTTCACTAGTCAATAAAAGTTAAGATTAAAGAATCATACAATAGTCAATCAAGACACAAGAGCTAAAGTAATCCCTTTGTTAAGCACCAAATGAATCAGAAAAACATTAAAGGAATTCTGTCAATAAAACTCTCTATAGCTAAACACATTTTGGGTTAAATTAAATTTTTTCTTCAGAAAAAAATTCTTTTTCTGTTGATGTCTAATTAAATCCCTCACACACAAGAACTACATATCAGATTATTTACCTCTTCCCAGCCTGCAAGTCATATTATTTCCCCTTTGCTCATTTTTAATGTTGGCTTTTGCGTGGCTGAAAATGACTGTGCAATTAGATAATGCCATTTAAAAAAAAAAACTAATATTAGGTTTTTCTCCAGAAACAGAGCTATATATAATGAATACAGTGATGATGAACTAAAAAGCAATTCAGAGACACTTTTTATTATAATACAAAGTCCTCTTAAGCTAGCCTACAAATGTGATTGTGAGCAAGTAACTTGACTGCGTTGTTCACCTTTAAAGAGATTTCTTCTCTTTTTGATAAGTCCTCTTTGGGTTTTAAATAAAGGGGTAGATAACATGCAAGACTCAGTTGTGTTGTGTCTATGGAGTTGTCTCACACAGAAAGAAATGAGTCACTGAAAGAGGAAAGATGCCCTTATGACCACCTTTGCTATTAGTCATATTGGCTTACAGCCTTTTAGATTTGGGAGATACAGCACGTGGAAAACAGCAGTAAAGGACGCAGAGGGTGACTACTACAGTAACAACAGCTGTTTTCAATTATTCAGCATGTTTACTTTCCACACTGGCACAGCAAATGAGTGGGAAATGATTTTTACCTGGCCAAGTGTCTGGACGTTGACCTTGAAGTTAACTGCTGCTCCAGACACTTGTGAAATGAACTCCCCTAAACCTGTCACCGGTCAGAGCATTTTTTCCATTTTAAAAACATAAGTTTTTTAATGAATATAGAAACTACCACTGTAATCTCTTATCTTTGGAAGGGGGCTAAATTATTTTTTCTCAAAATTCTTTTGAATTAAAAGCGACTTGTCTTGTCAAGGATGTCTTACTTCGTCCTAAGCCGTATTTAGCATCTACCAAAGTTGATATTTTCTCAAGCCTGCTCATTGTTGTGTAGTTACTTAGGACAGAAAAGAAAGAATGCAGATGAATAAATGTATTAAACCAATTTCACAGGAAAGTTTCCCTTGAAAAACAACTCCTTGCCATAATCATCACATTCATCGACTGACCATTCACCAAATGCTTTACTCTCATGATTTCATGTAGTATTGACATTCACCCTACAAAGTAGATGGTATTACAGTGTCTGTTTTACAAGTGAGAAATCCGAGGAACAGGAAGTCAATTTGCCAAGTGTTGCACAGCTGCTAAGTGGAGATTCTAGAGAATGTGACCTCAAAGCTTCTAGTGGGGCTGTCATCTAACTTATGGTCGCTTTGGTTAACAGGAGACGCTAAGGAAAATCAGTACTGGTTACTGAGGATGGAAGAGGCGCAGATATTTCACCACAAGGCGACCAAAACCCCACTTTTAGGCTGGCCACACAGGAGCCCCGGGGAAACTATGCGTCCCCTTCCTCCCGGCCCCCACACTGCCCTGGCCTGGGCGGAGCAGCGGCCGCAGTGTAACTGCTGTTGCCCAGATCGAAACAAGCCCGGTCCCGGTGACGAGCAGCGCCTGCGGGGCCAGAGCATCTGGGAGCCTTTCATGACCCCAAAGCCCAGGGAGGTCCCCGCACCAGCGGCCCCGCGCCCTAGCTCGGTCCGCCGTCGAGGGTGCCTGGAAGTCCCCTGCGGGCGCCGGGGAGAGAGTCCGGGGCTTAGCCTCCTCTATCCCCAGCCATCTGTCACCGCCTCCTAGGCCCCGGCTGGAGCCCCACGGGCGCCTCCCGCGCCTACCAAGGAGCCAGGGAGACAAGGAGCCCGGAGACCTCTGGGGGCGCCCTCCAGCTGAGGATTCCGCCGCGGCTCCCGCAGCCGCTTCTCCCCATTCGGTGCAGCTCACCTGGCCCAGCCCTCGGCCGGTCTCCCTCGGAGGTCCGAAAAGAGAGAGGGCGGGCCAGAGCTCCCCGCTGGCCGGAGCCGCAGCCCCTTTCCCCCTCCCTCACCCAGGGACCCTCCCCGGACCCTCCCGGGCGCAGCCCTCACCTGCTGCCCGCACCGCCTCCGAGGAAGGCCCTCGGGCTCCACCTGGCCTCATCACCGCTTCCCTTATCCGGGAGGAGGAGGAAACTCAACCCTCTAGGCCAGGCTCTGTGCTCACTTTAGATACTTTATTTCGTTTAATTCTTAGGGTTTTAACCCCTGAGTTTAAGGCGAAGGATCGGAGGTTCAGAAAAGCCATGCAGAGCAGGGAGGATTCAAACAGCCAAACCTGCTGGTCTCTGTGCTCTCGGTAGCGGAAGAGATTTTGATGGCGTAAGTAGTTTTTTAGCTATATTCCCTCTGTTAACATAATTAAAACTGGACCACCACCTTCTGGAAAGAGAAGCAGCTGGACAGCACAAGGGCTTTCATGAAAGGGACTAAAGGAAGATAGCATACCCCTAAGCCCTCGTCTCAGCTTGGTAATTCTCATTTGCCTTTGAACGTTAACAGAAATTCCAGGCTCAGTAACCAGTTTCAGGAAAATGCTGTGCGTGAATACAAGAGGAGGCGCCTTGGCATATGGGAAACATTCTATCCTCTGATGGCCAGATCCTCCACTCCCGTCTTGGCCTGTGACACAAACACCTTGAGTTGTAAATTCCTTGAGCAAAGTGAGGCATTTTGGCATTTGCCAGGGGTGGTGACTGACACACAGGGAGCCTCAGTACTGTTTATTTGGTGTCTCCATACCTAGCAGACCACATTTTCCAGGCCCTAGGTAAGGGGTGGGAGGGATCTCATTTTAAAGAGATCAGTTGATATTTCTCTTGGCAAATCTAGCACAGGACTTACTTTTGTCCCCAAAGACTTCTGTTCTGACTGCTTGCCCACATGCCTGGGCAGCCTAATGCTCTCTACGCCCATCTTCCCTTCAGGAATGAGTTCCCATTTCTTTCTCAACAGTGGACACCACTCCAGTGTTCCTCCCACCACCTTTAACTGAAAAAACAAACTGCCTTTATAGAACACTGTGCAAACAGGTCAGCCTGGCTCCTGGAAATGCAAACTGGAGTTTCAAAAAGATGAAAACATTCCTGGAGAAGTTTTGGTGTTTTGGAGAGTGCCTCTGGGCAGATCAAACACTGTGACAAGTTCTTCAATTGTGAAAATTCGATCATGCTTTCCACAAAGAATTGACTTTTCACACTTAACACTAGAGGTTGCTCATTTTTCCCAAATCTTGAAGTGGATTTGGGATTAAGATACCAAAGCAAATGCACAGTTCTTTGAGCACTGCTCCTATCTCATGGTGTCTGCATACTGGCAGACAGACACAGGCAGGAAGTAGGGGGCCTCTGCTGATGGTTTCCTTGGAGTTAGAAAGGTTTGACACATCCAGCCCAGAGAAAGCAGAGGCTCCTGTAACCCCACCCTGCTGCCAGCTGTCAGTGGAAGAAAAACAGCTGGAGAAGGGGGGAGGTCTCACAGTCCAGTCTCCCTCATTTGCATGGCTTTCTGCTAGCAACTGTATTCTTTTCTCTTAAAATTATTGTAATCACAAATTCTCATTATTAGGGACATGGGACATTGGGAGAGGAGGAAACACTTTATATTAAAAAATTTCCGCTTGGTTCCAAGGTGGCCGAATAGGAACAGCTCCAGTCTGCAGCTCCCAGCGTGATCGACGCAGAAGATGGATGATTTCTGCATTTCCAACTGAGGTACCTGGTTCATCTCAATGGGACTGGTTGGACAGTGGGTGCAGCCCACGGAGGGTGAGCCAAAGCAGGGTGGGGCATCGCCTCACCCAGGAAGCCCAAGGGGTCAGGGGATTTCCCTTTCCTAGCCAAGGGAAGCCATGACAGACTGTGCCCGGAAAAATGGGACACTCCCGCCTAAATACCGCGTTTTCCAATGGTCTTAGCAAATGGCACACCAGGAGATTATATCCCGCGCCTGGCTCGGCGGGTCCCATGCCCACGGAGCCTTGCTCACTGCTAGCGCAGCAGTCTGAGATCGACCTGTGAGGCAGCAGCCTGGCAGGGGCAGGGGCATCTGCCATTGCTGAGGCTTGAGTAGGTAAAGAAAGCAGCTGGGGAAGCTTGAACTGGGTGGAGCCCACTGCAGCTCAGCAAGTCCTGCTGCCTCTGTTGACTCCACCTCTGGGGGCAGGGCATAGCTGAAAAAAAGGCAGCAGAAACTTCCGCAGACTTAAACGTCCCTGTCTGACAGCTCTGGAGAGCTGTGTTCTCCCAACACAGTGTTTGAGCTCTGAGAACAGACAGACTGCCTCCTCAAGTGGGTCCCTGACTCCCGTGTAGCCTAACTAGGAGACATCTCCCAGTAGGGGCTGACTGACACTTCATACAGGCAGGTGCCCCTCTGGGACAAAGCTTCCAGAGGAAGGATAAGGCATCAATATTTGCTGTTCTGCAGCCTCCGCTGGTGATACCCAGGCAAATAGGTTCTGGAGTGGACCTCCAGCAAATTCCAACAGACCTGCAGCTGAGGGACCTGACTGTTAGAAGGAAGACTAACAAACGAAAGGAATAGCATCAACATCAACAAAATGGACATCCACACCAAAACCCCATCTGTAGGTCACCGACATCAAAGACCAAAGGTAGATAAAACCACAAAGATGGGGAGAAACCAGAAAAGAAAAGCTGAAAATTCTAAAAACCAGAGTGCCTATACTCCCCAAAGCATCACAGCTCCTCGCCAGCAACAGAACAAAGCTGGACGGAGAATGACTTTCACGAGTTGACAGAAGTAGGCTTCAGAAGGTCGGTAATAACAAACTTCTCTGAGCTAAAAGAGGATGTTCGAACCCATAGCCAGGAAGCTAAAAACCTTGAAAAAAGATTAGACGAATGGCTAACTAGAATAAACAGTGTAGAGAAGACCTTAAATGACCTGATGGAGCTGAAAACCATGGCACGAGAACTACGTGACGCATGCACAAGCTTCAATAGCTAATTCGATCAAGTGGAAGAAAGGGTATCAGTGATTGAAGATCAAATGAATGAAATGAAGTGAGAAGAGAAGTTTAGAGAAAAAAGAGTAAAAAGAAACAAAGCCTCCAAGAAATATGGGACTATGTGAAAACACCAAATCGACATCTGATTGGTGTACCTGAAAGTGATGGGGAGAATGGAACCAAGTTGGAAAACACTCTTCAGGATATTATCCAGGAGAAATTCCCCAACCTAGCAAG
Source organism: Pongo abelii (assembly GCF_028885655.2). NCBI lineage: Eukaryota > Metazoa > Chordata > Mammalia > Primates > Hominidae > Pongo > Pongo abelii. Next base: position 24,994,864 of record NC_071998.2, on the reverse strand, counting down.
GTAGGCCGACATTCAAATTCAGGAAATACAGAGAACACCACAAAGATACTTCTCCAGAAGAGCAACTCCAAGACATATAATTGTCAGATTCACCAAGGTTGAAATGAAGGAAAAAATGCTAAGGGCAGCCAGAAAGGTCAGGTTACCCACAAAGGGAAGCCTATCAGACTAACAGCAGATCTCTCGGCAGAAACTCTACAAGGCAGAAGAGAGTGGCAGCCAATATTCAACATTCTTAAAGAAAAGGATTTTCAGCCCAGAATGTCATATCCAGCCAAACTAAGCTTCATAAGTGAAAGAGAAATAATATCCTTTACAGACAAGCAAATGCTGAGAGATTTTGTCACCACTAGGCCTGCCTTGCAAGAGCCCCTGAAGGAAGCACTAAACATGGAAAGGAACAACCAGTAACAGCCACTGCAAAAACATGCCAAATTGTAAAGGCCATCGATGCTAGGAAGAAACTGCATCAACTAACGGGCAAAATAACCAGCTAACATCATAATGACAGGATCAAATTCACACATAACAACATTAACCTTAAATGTAAATGGGCTAAATGCCCCAGTTAAAAGACACAGACTGGCAAATTGGATAAAGAGTCAAGATCCATCAGTGTGCTGTATTCAGGAGACCCATCTCACATGCAGAGACACACATAGCCTCAAAATAAAGGCATGGAGGAAGATCTACCAAGCAAATGGAAAGCAAAAAAAAAAAAGCAGGGGTTGTAATCCTAGTCTCTGACAAAACAGACTTTAAACCAACAAAGATCAAGAGACAAAGAAGACCATTACATAATGGTAAAGGGATCAATTCAACAAGAAGAGCTAACTATCCTAAATATATATGCACCCAATACAGGAGCACCCAGATTCATAAAGCAAATCCTTAGAGACCTACAAAGAGACTAAGACTCCTACACAATAATAATGGGATACTTTAACACCCCACTGTCAATATTAGACAGATCAACGAGACAGAAAGTTAACAAGGATATCCAGGAATTGAACTCAGCTCTGCACCAAGCAGACGTAATAGACATCTACAGAACTCTCCACCCTAAATCAACAGAATATACATTTTTCATGGCACCACATCGCACTTATTCCAAAATTGACCACATAGTTGGAAGTAAAGCACTCCTCAGCAAAGGTAAAAGAACAGAAATCACAACAAACTGTCTCTCAGACCACAGTGCAATCAAATTAAAACTCAGGATTAAGAAACTCACTCAAAACTGCACAACTACATGGAAACTGAACAACCTGCTCCTGAATGACTACTGGGCAAATAATGAAATGAAGGCAGAAACAAAGATGTTCTTTGAAACCAATGAGGACAAAGACACAACGTACCAGAATCTCTGGGACACATTTAAAGCAGTGTGTAGAGGGAAATTTATAGCACCAAATGCCCACAAGAGAAAGCAGGAAAGATCTAAAATCAACACCCTAACATCACAATTAAAAGAACTAGAGAAGCAAGAGCAAACACATTCAAAAGCTAGCAGAAGGCAAGAAATAACTAAAATCAGAGCAGAACTGAAGGAGATAGAGACACAAAAAATCAATGAATCCACGAGCTGGTTTTTTGAAAGGATCAACAAAATTGATAGACCACTAGCAAGACTAATAAAGAAGAAAAGAAAGAAGAATCAAACAGACACAATAGAAAATGATAAAGGGGATATCACCACTGATCCCACAAAAATACAAACCACCATCAGAGAATACTATAAACACCTCTACGCAAATAAACTAGAAAATCTACAAGAAATGGATAAATTCCTGGACACGTGCACCCTCCCAAGACTAAACCAGGAAGAAGTGGAATCTCTGAATAGACCAATAACAGGCTCTGAAATTGAGGCAATAATCAATAGCCTACCAACCAAAAAAGTCCAGGATCAGACGGATTCATAACCAAATTCTACCAGAGGTACAAAGAGGAGCTGATACCATTCCTTCTGAAACTATTCCAGTCAATAGAAAAAGAGGGAATCCTCCCTAACTCATTTTATGAGGCCAGCATCATCCTGATACCAAAGCCTGGCAGAGACACAACAAAAAAAGAGAATTTTAGACCAATATCCCTGATGAACATTGATGCAAAAATCCTCAATACTGGCAAACCAAATCCAGCAGCACATCAAAAACCTTATCCACCATGATCAAGTTGGCTTCATCCCTGGGATGCAAGGCTGGTTCAACATATGAAAATCAATAAACATAATCCATCACGTAAACAGAACCAACGACAAAAACCACATGATTAACTCAATAGATGCAGAAAAGTGCTTCGGCAAAATTCAACAGCGCTTCATGCTAAAAACTCTCAATAAACTAGGTATTGATGGAATGTATCTCAAAATAATAAGAGCTATTTATGACAAACCCACAGCCAATATCATACTGAATGGGAAAAAATTGGAAGCATTCCCTTTGAAAACTGGCACAAGACAGCGATGCCCTCTCTCACCACTCCTATTAACACAGTCTGGTAAGTTCTGGCTAGGGCAATCAGGCAAGGGAAAGAAATAAAGGGTAATCAATTAGGAAAAGAGGAAGTCAAATTGTCCCTGTTTGCAGATGACATGATTGTATACTTAGAAAACCCCATCATCTCAGCCCAAAATCTCCTTAAGCTGATAAGCAACTTCAGCAAAGTCTCAGGATACAAAATCAATGTGCAAAAATCACAAGCATTCCTACACACCAATAACAGATAGAGAACCAAATCATGAGTGAACTCCCATTCACAATTGCTACAAAGAGAATAAAATACCTAGGAATCCCACTTACAAGGGATGTGAAGGACCTCTTCAAGGGGAACTACAAACCACTGCTCAATGAAATAAAGGAGGACACAAACAAATGGAAGAACATTCCATGCTCATGGATAGGAAGAATCAATATCATGAAAATGGCCATACTGCCCAAGGTAATTTATAGATTCAATGCCATCCCCATCAAGCTACCAATGACTTTCTTCACAGAATTGGGAAAAACTACTTTAAAGTTCATATGAAGCCAAAAAAGAGCCTGCATTGCCAAGACAATCCTAAACAAAGAGAACAAAGCTGGAGGCATCACGCTACCTGACTTCAAACTATACTACAAGGCTACAGTAACCAAAACAGTATGGTACTGGTACCAAAACAGAGATATAGACCAATGGAACAGAACAGAGGCTTCAGAAATAACACCACACATCTACAACCCTCTGATCTTTGACAAACCTGACAAAAACAAGAAATGGGGAAAGGATTCCCTATTTAATAAATGGTGCTGGGAAAATTGGCTAGACATATGTAGAAAGCTGAAACTGTATCCCTTCCTTACACCTTATACAAAAATTAATTCAAGATGGATTAAAGACTTAAATGTAAGACCTAAAAACCATAAAAACCCTAGAAGAAAACCTAGGCAATATCATTCAGGACATAGGCATGGGCAAGGACTTCATGACTAAAACACCAAAAGCAATGGCAACAAAAGTCAAAATAGACAAATGCGATCTAATTAAACTAAACAGCTTCTGCACAGCAAAAGAAACTACCATCAGAATGAACAGGCAACCTACAGAATGGGAGAAAATTTTTGCAATCTACTCATCTGACAAAGGGCTAATATCCAGAATCTACAAAGAACTTAAACAAATTTTGAAGAAAAAAACAACCCCATCAAAAAGTGGGCAAAGGATATGAATAGACACTTCTCAAAAGAAAACATTTATGCAGCCAACAGACATATGAAAAAATGCTCATCATCACTGGTCATCAGAGAAATGCAAATCAAAACCACAATGAGATACCATCTCACACCAGTTAGAATGGCGATCATTAAAAAGTCAGGAAACAACAGATGCTGGAGAGGATATGGAGAAATAGGAAAGCTTTTACACTGTTGGTGGGAGTGTAAACTAGTTCAACCATTGTGGAAGACAGTGTGGTGATTCCTCAGGGATCTAGAACTAGAAATACCATTTGACCCAGTGATCCTATTACTGGGTATATACCCAAAGGATTATAAATCATGCTACTATAAAGACACATGCACACATATGTTTATTGCAGGACTATTTACAATAGCAAAGACTTGGAACCAACCCAAATGTCCATCAATGATAGACTGGATTAAGAAAATGTGGCACAGATACACCATGGAGTACTATGCTGCCATAAAAAAGGATGAGTTCATGTCCTTTGCAGGGACATGGATGAAGCTGGAAACCATCATTCTCAGCAAACTATCACAAGGACAGAAAACCAAACACCACATGTTCTCACTCATGGGTGGGAACTGAACAATGAGAACACTTGGACACAGGGCAGGGAACATCACACACCGGGGCCTGTTGTGGGGTAGGGGGCTAGGGAAGGGATAGCATCAGGAGAAATACCTAATGTAAATGACGTTAATGGGTGCAGCAAACCAACTTGGCACATGTATACCTATGTAACAAACCTGCACGTTCTGCACATGTACCCCAAAACTTAAAGTATAATAAATGTATATATATATGTGTATGTATGTGTATATATATGTGTGTGTATATATATATGCATGTGTGTGTGTATATACATATATGTGTGTGTGTGTGTATATATATATATATACACACAAAAATTAGCCGGGCATGGTGGCAGGCGCCTGTAATCCCAGCTACTCGGGGGGCTGAGGCAGGAGAATCGCTTGAACCTAGGAGGCGGAGGTTGCCGTTAGCCAAGATTGTGCCATCACGCTCCAGCCTGGGGGACGAGAGCGAGACTTCATCTCAAAAAAAAAAAAAAAAGTTTTCAATTTTTAAATTTCTACTGCTATCAGCTTTTTATTCTGAATATTGTTTATTTTTGCCTTCTTTATAAATCAGCTTATGTCATTATTACTGTTACATACAATATATGCTTTACATAAGAAAATAAATGTCTTTTCTCACTAAAAAAAAAAATATTCCCCATCTGGTAATGCTTAAAAATGCTTCAACTGGACATTCACGGAAATGAATCTAAATAATGATCTTAACCCCTTTCACAAAAATTAACTCATAGACATAATGGATCACAGACATAAATATAAAACATAAAAGTATAAAACTCCTAGAAGATAATATAGGAGAAAATCTAGGTATCTAGGTGACCTTGAGTTTAGCAGTGACTTTACAACACCAAAACACAATTTATAAAAGATAAAATGTAAAAACTGGACTTCATTAAAATTAAAAATCCTTCAATTGAGGACAAAGCTTTTTGTTGTACAAAAAGAACTGAAATGCAAATTCCTGTCTGGAAAAGATAATAGTAATCTGTAAAATCATGCTGAAGTATAAAAGACTAATGGCAGATCCTGTGTTTCTGTGCTTGGGGGTAGAAGGCTTCTCATGTATAAGAAAATAGGAAGAAACAATATTTGTGGGCTAAGGTGGGAGGATCACTTGAACCCAGGAGTTCAAGGCTGCAGTGAGTTATAATCATGCCACTGCACTCCAACCTAGGTGAGGGAGTTAGAACCCATCTCAAAAAAAGAAAAAAGAAAAAAAAAATTGTGAAATATACAAGGAACAAAGCCTTATCCTACGGTCAAACACTTAAGCATCCTGACATGTGACTTCTCTGATGGAAACAAGAAAACCTGATGGTTCAGGTCTTGAAACTAGAGTAAGTATTTTCTTCTTATCAACAGCCAAGGCAGTCTCTGTAAATCTCAGGTCCAACCCAACATTCAATTTATAGCCATAAATATTTTCATTATTTTTGAAAATTTATTTCATCATAAAAACAAAATTCTTTTTTTTTTTGTTTTTGAGACCCAAAAGAGACTCCAGCTTGTCAACCAAGCTGGAGTGCAGTGGCATGACCACGGCTCACTGCAGCCTTGACCTCCCAGACTCAAGCGATCCTCACCTCAGCCTCCTGAGTAGCTGGGACTACAGGTGTGTGCCACCACACCCACCTAATTTTTTAACTTTTTTTTTTAGAGACGGAGTCTCACCATGTTGCCCAGGCTGATCTCGAACTCCTGGGCTCAAGCAATCTGCCAGCTTCAGCCTCCCAAAGTGCTGGGATTACAGGTGTAAGTCACCCTACCCAGCCAAAAGAAAATTCTTAATATTAAAGTATATGAACTTTGACTCAAAAGTTTTTTTAAAAGCAAAAGAAAAGGCAAAAATAAGAGTTATAAAGAAGAACTACTTTTCTAAAAAATAGCATTTTATAAGCAAACATCTAGCAAATGTTATCAAGAAAAAAAGAAGAAATACAAAGTGCAAGAAATGAGAAATTGGAATAGGAATAACAGAAGTCAAAATGTGGCCAAAAAGGCCTGGTGCAGTGGCTCATGCCTATAATCCCAACACTTTGGAAGGCTGATGGGAGGATCCCTTGAGGCCAGGAGTTCAAGATCAGCCTGGGCAACATGGCGAGACCCTGTTTCTACCAAAAACAGAAAAAAAAATTAATCAAGTATATAATCTTTGTTTGTATCTCTCAAAAATATATTAAAAGGGACTCATTTATACCCAGAGAGACCAACCCTTCTTCAAATCCCCTTCTTTTCCCCAAATCTCCCAGAGCACTCCAAAGCTCCCACTTCCCAGATGCCTCAAAGTCTGCCCCAAATATTCACCTATCTTTTTCAGTCCTTCTCCCCCTTCTGTCTTCACTATGTAGATTGGTTTAGCTTCACTAACTTTTTTGTTTTCTTTCCACTTCTCCCATTACTTGATTTCTCTAACACAAAGGATGTTCTGGGAACTGATCCAACAAGCCAAAATTCTAACCATTCTTCTCATTTTCCATCTTTTCTTCCCCTTTTCCTGATACTTTTGTTAAAATCTGGGGACCAGGCCAAATACATAAGTCAATCTATAAATCTTATTCCCCAAACCCATCCCATCATGAATGTTTCAGAGTCAAAGTCAATACTGAAAGAGAAGCCCTAGGGAACCAAGAGGATTCACCCCCAGAATTCAAGGTGGTTCAGTATTTGGAAACCTGATGTAACATTTCATATCAACATCATTTACAAGGGAAATCATGGGATCTCAATGGGTGGTGAAAGGCATTTGTAAGTACAAACAGAAAGTTGCTATGGACAGCAATTTTGAATAACTAAAATGTAGTTGGTGTCTCGCAGACATTGAGGTTAGGGGCAAACAGAGAAAAAGCCACTATTTTTCTAGATCTAGTGTTAGGAATATCAGATCCATCAGATCAAATGAATTACCTTCACGTGTGTCATTCTCAGACTCAAGCAAATTTGGTCTTGAAATCTGGGCTTGCAGGATGCCTGTCTCTGGAGGGCCATAGAACACTCAAATGGAACTGGCATTATTTGTAAAAAAAAAAAAAATTAGCCACTTTTTGTTTTATCAGTTATTAATATAAATAATTGAATGTTGATTACATTCCTTTGTGACCTATCACTTTTTAAAAATAAAATTTGAGGCTTTTTTCACACTCCCAAATATGTATTCACGGTAGCTAATTTAGAAGCATGCACAACAATATAACACAATTTAAATTACCCACATTCTTACCACCAAGAGAGGACCGCTAATTCGCGTTCTAGTATATTCTCTCCCAGCATGAATTTGGGAATGCAAGCACTCTTGATGTTTAATTAGGACATAAGTTGGTTACTGATATTATAACAGTCACTTCTATGTTTCAAATCCCTCAATGGAACATGAGAGGCTACTAGAATAAAGAGTTCTGATAGATTCTCCAGGCAAGAGATTAAACTTTGCCACAAAGCACCGGAGAGATTAGATGCCCAGTGGTAGCAGAGTGACTTTCTGTGTGTAGTTTGGAAAAAAGGACTGACAGTTGGTTCAAAATAATTAGAATCTAGGGGATACACACACATACACACACACACACACACACACACACACACACACCAGCTGAGAAGATCTGCCCTAGAAAATCCATGGATTATTGATTTTGGGGGTGCTTCCCTTGAAATTACATGCAAAACATATGGGAAAGGGGCTATCATCTTCACCAAATTTTGGATCTATGACTCCCTCAAAACGTCAGGACCCCAGTATATAAAGTCCTTTTCAATTTTAACATTCTGGTACTATTTGGCATTGGAGCTTTTATTCTGCCTGCTTAAAAGACAGAAGAAGGCTTGGAAGAGCTGGAAGACAGATGAAGCTAGGTTCTTCTATCAAAAGGAGGTTTGCGGGGAAGCTGGCCCATGGAAAATGCAGACACAGCCCTTTACCTTCTCTGTATATTAACCGTCCTGCTTTGACAGTGCTTCCTCTAATATCTGACCACCAGCGACTTAGCAACTGTCGACGTAAAAATGATGCCATTTTGGAAGAATATGCCCAAAAGAAGTGTCTGCTTCCAGTGCTACTCCCAGGTATTCTTGTGATGAGAACAACAGTCACTAACTTGGGGTCAAATTAAGAAAATTTGCCAGCATATTTTCAATGCCTACCGTGCATTGACATGCCCCAAGACCCATTTCATGAGTGCCAGAATCAGGCTTCAACCTTGGCTCTAGCCAACTGATTATTTTTTTAATAGTTAGAATGTTTTTTGGGGTTTGTTTGTCGAGACAGAGTTTTGATCTGTCACTCAGGCTGGAGTGCAATGGCATGATCTCAGCTCACAGCAATCTCTGCCTCCTGGGTTGAAGCGATTCTCGTGCCTCAGCCTGCCAAGTAGCTGGGATTACAGGCGCATGCCACCACACCTGGCTAATTTTTGTATTTTTGGTGGAGACAGGGTTTTGCCATGTTGGCTAGGGGCTAGGCTGTTCTCAAACTCCTGACCTCAAATGATCCGCCAGCCTCAGCCTCCCAAAGTGCTGGGATTATAGGCGTGAGCCATCGCGCCCAGCTTCCAGCCAACTTTAGAGTCTATTTCACCTGTCAGCCAAACAGCCTCCCAATCAATTGTGTATGTTTTGTATTTTGACCCACACACTGGTTTTCCCTTAAACTTCTATCTTAATTAGGAGATACGTTAAACACACATCAGTCTTATTTTAAAAGCCCCTTATATATTTTATTTTGAAGTATTGATTCTGAAACGTAAGATACTTTATAAAAGGGCTTCAAAAACAGCTTTGTCTTGTAAAAGACAATTAAAAATTTATTGTTTTCAAATGCTGCCATCTGGTGGCCAAACATGGCAAGCCCCAAAAATAGACCATTCACAGAAAAGATACGGAAAACCCCAATTTCCCTAATCACTTGCTTTGTTAGCAAAGATTTGGAAGATTCTGTGGAAAAATATTAACATGCTTATGTTCCACTAATTCCAACCTGTAAGATATACTTTTTTCCCATAAACAATGGCAGTAAGATGTTTATCAGAATGTTTCCAAAGTGATATGAAGGAAAAATGAAGAAGGCAAGAAAAAATGTCTAAATAAACAAAATTAAAGATCAACACCTGTGAAAAGAAGGGATTTTTAAAAAACTAAAAATAAAATAAAAATTGTTTCTAAGGGCAAAGATGCAGACTTACTGGACAACACGCTTGCCAATCAAATTCAGATGTAACAGAAAAAGTTCTCTTTTCTACATCCATTCCAAGTGTATTGACACAGGTGTCATTCACTCAACGAAATTTTATTGCAAGGCTGTTTTGTTCCATATTCTTTTAGTTTCGTTGGGTACGTGATGGAGAACCAAGAAAACTACCTTTCCTGGAGAACCTCATGAGAAACAGGGACCCCACACTGTAAGATTGTACAGTTGCACCCTATGTGGCCCTCAGTCTCAAGTGAGTGTGAGCTAAAAGCTTCTGCTTGCAGGGGGTGCCTTTTCTCATTCACATAAAGGGGACATAGAGGCTTTGAGCTACTGCGGGGATGTGGAGGATTCAGATACCTACTGGGGCCTCCCTCCCACATCCGGGGTCTCTTTCCTAATGCCTGGCCAGCTGGAGGGAACACATTTTAGTATTCGACCTATTGAGCCTCTTGCTTTGTCATGAACATCTTCCACTTTATGGGTTCTCGAAAGCAACAGTTTCCAGGTCCTAGTCTCTAAGCAATGTATTTGTAACCTAGAGAATGCTTGTGATTCAGCTGTTCAACTGGCTCTTCAGACATCCCCAGATGCCCCCTCCTCTACCCTGGGCCCAGCTTCCTACCTCCAGAATGCAGCTGGGGAAAGAGACACAAAGGCTGGTGGTCTGGTGACCCAGGACATGGAGGTGCCTCTGGACCCTGGCAACTCCAACTAGCATTCTAGGAGGACCTCCTACAGTTTCTGGAGAAGATTCTACAAAAGGTCTTTGGCCAGTAACTAATTCTTCAACGTGAATAAATGATAGTTTTTTTCCTCCAATAAATGTCAAACAGTACAAGTTGGGGGTGGGGGCAGTGGGTTGTGTCAGCTTTCAAGTTGTGGCTGCCAGAACTACATTGCTTCTTCTTGGTTGGTACAATATTTTTTAAAAAAAAGAAAAAGCCTGGCGCAGTGGCTCACGCCTGTAATCCCAGCACTTTGGGAGGCCGAGGTGGGAAGATCACTTGAGCTCAGGAGTTTGAGACCAGCTTGGCCAACATGGTGAAACCTCATCTGTATTAAAAATACAAAAATTAGCCAGGCATGGTGGTGGGTGCCAGTCCTCCACAGTCACCTGAGACCCCTCCTGTATATCCCAGACGCATGGTGATGACCCTTTTCTCTTGAGATTCTTAAACTGGGGTCCACAGACCCTATGGAAGCACTTCAGTGGCTCCATAAATTCCCTGATAACATATACAAAATGTGTAAATATTCATTATGCTGAAGAGGTTTCACGGCTTTCATCACATTTTTAAAAATTAGTCTATGGTAGAATCTTCAGAGCCTTGCGAAAGTCTCCCTCCAAGTTGGAGTTGTTGGAAGCAGAGGGAAGCATTTAGGCCAACACTGACAGACGAGTCCTGAATCTCGATATCCAGCCATGTCCAGTCTGTGTGACTATCAGATTCCAGGCTCTAGAAAACATCCCTGAATCTAAAGACATCCTTAACGACTATCTCAGGAACGATCTAGTCCCTACAAGGACCATTTGTACCTGGGTATCTCAGAGACAGGTCCAGAGAAGGAAAATACTTACACTCTGAGCCTAAGGCTGGCACTGTTCATTACAGGTCCCAGACCAAGCCACTGGACTGATCTCTGTGCATGAAGAGGGAATGGGAGCAACTGAGGGGAAGTCATCTCCAGACATGGCTCCTAAGAGCCTGGGGCCAAAGGAGCTCTGCCACACTCCTGAAGAAAGGAAGGGCTGATCCCTGTAACAAGGGACTCCCCTTCGGCTAATGCCAGAGGTCTCCCCAGACTCTGAAATAACCCTGAGACAGCAGAGGGAAGGCAGACCTATGACAGGCCCAGGCAGCTAACCAGAAAATGCTATTTGTGTCCTGGCAGGGCACAGCCAAATCCATAAGCTTCAGAAATGCAAGGTGCTTTGAAACCAAAGGTTCATTTATATTGTGGTTCTCAAACATCAATAAAATCAAGTTCACCCTGAATGGTTTAAAATGAAGATTCTTATGCCCTCAGGATTGTGATTCAGTAATTATTTGGTAAAGCCCAAGTGCTTACATTTTTTTAAAGGGAAACCAGTAATTCTGATCTAAGGAGTCCATGGAGTACATATTTAGAAAGTTTCCAGGGGCAGTAAGGCTTCAGATGCAGAGAGACGCATGGATCAGGTGAATTCCTCCTTCCCAGCCTCCACTGAGATAAAAGCAGAGGCTTCCAGTTACCATTTATTGAGCCCTTCTCTATGCAAGATACTATGCTAAACCCTTTACATAGATTATTTAATCCTTATAACTCAACTCTGTTATGCCCATTTACATATGTGAATTCCAAAGTTCAGAGAAAATAAGTAACTTGCCCAAGATCCCTCAGCTGTGAGTAGCAGAGCCAGGACTGGGACCCAGGTCTGAATCCAGAGCCTGTTCTTAACTAATATGCCCATGATTTTTTTTTTTTTTTTTTTTTTTTTTTTTTGAGATGGGGTCTCACTCTGTCACCCAGGCTGGAGTGCAATGGCACAATCTCGGCTCACTGCAAGCTCCGCCTCCTGGGTTCACACCATTCTCCTGCCTCAGCCTCCCAAGCAGCTGGGACTACAGGTGCCCGCCACCACGCCCGGCTAATTTTTTTTTGTATTTTTAGTAGAGACGGCGTTTTACTGTGTTAGCCAGGATGGTCTCGATCTCCTGAATTTGTGATCTGCCCGCCTCGGCCTCCCAAAGTGCTGAGATTACAGGCGTGAGCCACCGTGCCCAGACAATTTTCAAGAGTTTCTGTGCCTGATACCTGATGACAGCAAATAAAAGGCTATGAAGCCACATGCCCTCTGCAGCTGGGTTGGGGAAGAACCTCCAGGAGCCACAGTGTATGTAGACAACCACCTCAGGAGGGGAAGCAGACAATCAAGCAGGCCCAAAGGTCCAGCATCAAGCCAGACAGAAGAACTATGGATGGATGAACTAATGACATAAGGATTACAATCCTGGAGTGCAGAAGGAGCAGAGAAAAGAGATGAAAGATGTTGGGTAGTGAGAGATGGACAAAAAGGGCTAAAGGAACTGGCTGATCTCAGGGAAATCAATGAAATGCCACGGAAAGCTTTTGATCAGCACAGGTCCAAGGCCCCTGGGTTCTATGGCTGCTGCTGTTAGTCTTGCATTTATACTGTTCAACTGATGGGGAAAATAATGAGTTGATGTATCAGAATCAATACCAACTTTGGATAGTGCCCAGGACCCATTATAGAATATTAGATCCTCATCCATTAAAGGGGCATAACAATAGCACGTAACCTCATAGAGTTATGTACAGTGAGAATTCAATGAAATCATTTGAGTACAGTGTTTAGCATAATGCAGGACACACAGGAGTCAGACAAATGTGAGCTGCTATGATCATTAATTATATAATTATTACCATACCTATGTTCACTAAGTAACCACTGTGGCATCTTGTTTGTTTGTGAAAGACATTGAGGTCAAATGTCTCTATGGACTGTGGCTTCTTCTCTCCAGAAGAAGCTTTTGTTAAGGGTGTTTCCTTTTTTCTCACAACTTGAGTGAAAAGTCACATCCCCAAAGATATCCACAGTTTGATCAAAAACAACTTTTTAGTTTTCACTTCACCTTTAGTTCTAATATTATCTCAAAAAACAACTGAATACAACTGTTTTATCCTAATTTATTCTCAGGGAAAAAGAAAGCAGTGGCTCTACGCAACTTTTTCATTCACCAACCACCTTTCCATGCATCAGAACCTATGCTGTGATTGTCAGCTGAACTTCAATAGTTTCCACCTACTTAAGAGAGATGCCTCAAACAAATTAACTTTATTTTCAGACAACAGGTCCAAGAAGACTTCACAGCTCAATCATGACGAACATGTGGCTGTTTCCTCACAGCCCAGGAACCCTTGGTATTAGAAGAAAACTCCAACCCCCCACACCATCATCCAGCCTCTTTTCTCACAGTGAAGAACTGATGAGACAGAATTCCTGAGAAGGGAACATTTAGGTAATCTGGGATAGAAGGACATGGAAGGACTGGACAAACTAAGCCTCCCCATGAAGGAAGGGAAAAGAATATCACAAAACAGACTAACAGAAAACAAGACCCATCAGTATCTTCAGGATAAACAAGAGGCCACTCTAGATGCTCTGATTAAAGGATGTCCATGCCTACAGAGGCGGAGGATAAATCTAAGAAACAGAAATGTATAACCAGCCCACTGCTTCCACACTCTGCATTAGGTCAGTGTGAACATGGCTTTGCTCCCAATGGTCAGACCTGACATGGGTCCTTCTGAAGATGGTGGGTCAGGTATATCCCAGCCACCCTCACCAGAGAATACATCTATGACAAACCCAAATTCCTAATCCTGAACTACTTTGAGCCACTACATTGTGGCCACTCAATAATAGAATAAATTTGTGAAAAAGCTGCATGTTTTAATTTAGGAAATGAGTAGAAGTTCCCAAGCAACCCAGAATAGGTGCCAGCAGTTTGCTCCAGTGGGCCACACCACAGCAGCAGCTCAGGCTCTGCAGAATCACTGTGTCCAGTGCTTCCTGAGATGTTCTTTCAGCTGAGGAATGGAAGGCAGCAGCTGCTGGCACTCATGACAATGAAGGGGCAGCTTCAAGAGCTCAGGCATCCCATCTCGGACAGTCACTCTACCAGCCTCTTGTACCATCTCGATCACAGCTGCAGGCAAGGAAGAAAAGTCAAATCCCAGCTACTCTGGAAAACCAATATGAGATACCAAAAAAAAAAAAAAAAATCAAAAACATGACTCCAATCAGTATGCCAGGCCAGGTATTCTAAAGCTCCGTAAGCTTAGTTTAGACTTCCCTCAGGCAAAATGAGCTTAACCAGATTATAAATATGAGCAACCCACCTTTGAAATAATACACTCCTTCAGGACATACTCTAGGCAATTCATGTTACTCTGTCAAGAGCTCATCACAGTGCTTTACCTCTGGTTGGCCCTTGGTAAATGCCAGCTGCCATTGTGAACACACCAGCAATGCTTAAGCTCTTACACACCACGAAATGCTTTCCTGGTATGTAAGAAAGCATCACACACCAGAAAATGCTTTCTTCTACATATACACAGCCTTCCCCCTGCTAATTCACCACTCCTGACAGGAGGCAGCCCCGAAGCTCCCACCCAACTGATGGCAGAAGAGACAAAGAATTGTCCACAGCTTTCTTAACCATGAACTCCACTAATTCTCACGGCAGCCTTTAAGTCCCCTTTTGTCACACTAAAACACTGACCCTGACATAATAGCTTTCTAGGTCCCCCAAGAAGAAAACTCACAGCAAAGTGGCAATAATACTACAATCCAAATAATCCAGTTTCTTTTCACAGGGCTCGCTTTATAGGGAACACTAAGTTGTACATAGGTTTTTGAGGTCAGATTGTTATTCAGGGAAGCAACCAAATCAAATATAAGAACAGCTCAGAAAATGAAACAAATGTGAAAACCAAGGAACACTGTTTACCTTGTGATTCTAGGAAGTATTCTGTATTGAAAGAATTCCAATGTTTTTTGTTTTTAAGGCAAGGAGAATCAAAATCCTGGCTGATCACATGAAGATGTACATGGCTAGTTGAAAGAGAAAAAAAAAACTGAGCATTAAACCCTTTAACAACTATGGCTTAATCAAAATGACAAAGAGTATGAGTATATTGTATTCATACTCTTTGAATATTCATACTATTGAATTGATAGTGTGTCCATTTAATTCAATTGATTCATTCATTTACTTAAGAATATTTAATGCTCAATAAGTATGTACTATGGCCAAACACTGTTCCAGGCAATGAGACTTTAGCAAGAAACAAAATGGGAAAAGCCTCTGCCCTTATAGAAATTGTATGCTAATGAGGAAAGACAAATAATAAATAAGCAAACAAATAAACAAACAAACAAAAAACTTAAAGAATTAACATTGCCAAGAAAAAATAAACAAGGAAAATGGGATAGAGTGCCCAGGGGTAGAAGCTCCCCTCCTTAGTTAACAGTGTTCTGGGAAAGCATCTCTCAGGAAGTGATTTGAACTGAGACAGCACCCAGGCAAGCAAGGTCTGTGGGAAGAGTGTCTCAGAAAGTGAGGAGGCCAAGAGCGGGGGCCCTGAGATGAGGAAAAGCTCAGTGCTACCAAGAAACAGGAAGAAGGTAATATGGCCCAAATGTATGGCCTGAATTGTTGGAGCCAGGCAGCAGAGACGAGGCAGGAGCCAGGTCATAAAGGCTCTTAAAGGCGACAAAGGGTTTGCATTCTATTCTGAATCTACTGGGAAGCCATTGAAGGATTTTCAGCCAGAGTGCTACTATCTGATTTATACTTTTTTTTTTTGTTAACAACAAAAAACTTGAATTATAAAATGGACCACAATTTAAAAGTGGGCCTATTTTAATTTTATTATTCTTAAATTCATTCTTTTGAAAATGCGACCAGGTGCGGCGGCTCACGCCTGTAATCCCAGCACTTTGGGAGGCCGAGGCAGGTGGATCACTTGAGGTCAGGAGTTCAAGAACAGCCTGCCCAACATGGTGAAACTAACTACTAAAAATACAAAAAACTAACTGGGCGTGGTGGCAGGTGCCTGTAATCCCAGCTACTCGGGAGGCTGAGGCAGGAGAATCACTTGAACCTAGGAGATGGAGGTTGCAGTGAGCTGAGATCATGCTACTGCACTCCAACCTGGGTGACGAAGTTAGACTCCATCTCTAAAAAAAAAAGAAAAAGAAAAAGAAAATGCACTTTATTTTTGAAATGATAAAAGATTTAACTATCAACTGACAAAGTAGAGGTGGGCTGACACTAGTGGGTCAATTCTTCATGTAGATATTCAAATGCTGTTTTCTGTATTACATCAAAATGATTTGCAATAGGAAATTGGAAAAGGGAAGCAAAGCAGAGTGCAAAGCATATACTGAGGTCTTTCCATGGGTATCTGATAGAATGCAGATTCAGCACAATAAAATGTAGACTGCAGCAGTGGCCTGTAAGTGTACTCCAAGTGTACTGTAAGAACCTATGTAAAAACCATTTTTTTCTTATTCCTAACAGAAAAACAAATTTTGTTTTGTTTAAACAATAAAATGTAATGGAAAGATCTGTACTGTAAAACTACTTGCTATAAACTATCACAAGGACAGAAAACCAAACACTGCATGTTCTCACTCATAGGTGGGAACTAAACAATGAGATCACTTGGACACAGGGTGAGGAACATCACATACCGGGGCCTGTCAGGGGGGTCGGGGGCTCGGGGAGGGACAGCATTAGGAGAAATACCTAATGTAAATGATGAGTTGATGGGCACAGGAAACCAACATGGCACATGTATACCTATGTATCAAACCTGCATGTTGTGCACATGTACCCTAGAACTTGAGTATAATAAAAAATAAAAATAAAAACTACTTGCTATAGCCCATGTGTTCAGTTTGTTCAACAACCTCATTCACACATGATGAATTACATGAATAGAAAGTCACCAAATAAGACTCAAGACAAAAAAATTATCTATCAACCTCCATATTAAAAGACCACAGCTTTAATGATTTATACAATCCTTAAGCTTAATATCTGGTCAGTATAGGTTTCCAAATCAAAATCAAGTCATAAGCTGTTACAATAACTGCATTATACTAACATTTTCTTTCCAGTATTTCCTCCTATGAGGGAAAAAAATCATCAGAAGCTTTCACTCTTGAAAAGCCTCCTAAACTAAAACAGTGTTCTTCTCCAAAACGAAAATACTCTACAAACAGTAAATAAACAAAGCTAAGCTAATTTCAACAGTCATATTTCCAAAAGTAAAATCTATTAAGTACAATACACCTGCACAAGAAATTACAAGAAATGATTACAGTTATAGATGCAAAATAATATCTAATTATCCCAGGCTTGTGAACATAATAATTAAAATCAAATTCATATGCTAGTCCAAATATTATGTACAATTTAGATAAGCTGGTCAAGTATTATTTGAATACACACCATATTTGTTAAACCTAAAATTATATTACCTTTTCTTGTCCTTTAATATTTGTAGATACATGCCAATATGAAAAAAAAAATGTAATTCCCATTTATGTATTAACAGAGAATTTCTACTGCACATGTTTTAAACTGTTAAAAAATAAAAAAGTCAAGGTACATTTTCACTTAGGAAAGAGATAAAAATAAATTACCAGAATTTTAATTGATAAAAGTTTCGTATCAATTTATAAAAATGACCCAAGCACGTGGCTCATACCTGTAATCCCAGCTACTCAGGAGGCTGATGCAGGTGGATCACTTGAGGTCAGGAGTTCAACATTGGCCTGGGCAACATAGTGAGACCCTCATCTCTAAAAAATTGTTTTAATCAGCCAGGCATGGTGGCACACCCATAGCTCCAGCTACTCAGGAGGCTGAGGCAAAAGGACACCTGGAGCCTAGGAGTTCAAGGCCGCAGTGAGCTATGATCTTGACACTGTACTCCAGACTGCAAGAGAGGGTGAGACTCCCATCTCTTAAAACAAAAATGAAAACAAAAAATGAATAAAAAAACTCATTTATAAAAATGGGGGGAAAAAAAGCTAGGTGCAGTGGCTCACGCCTGTAATCCCAGTACTTTGGGGGGCCATGGCAGGTGGATTATTTGAGGCCAGGAGTTCAAGACCAGCCTGACCAATACGACAAAACCCCATCTCTACTAAAAATACAAAAATTAGCTGGGCATGGTGGCGCATGCCTGTAATCCCAGCTCCTCGGACAGCTGAGGCATGAGACTAGCTTGAACCCGGGAGGCGGGGGTTTCAGGGAGCTGAGATTGCACCACTGCACTCCAGGCTGGGCAACAGAGTGAGACTCTGTCTCAAAAAAGAAAAAGAAAAAATGGAAAAAAAAAAAACTGAAACAGATACCATATAATTATCATATGGTCTCTGATATAAGAAGGTATTTAAAGAAGGGGCATTAGGTCAAAAACAAGGACTAACCCAAGTGTGTTGCTTTAAAAATCTAATTTTTAGGAAAACTAGTTGCTTGGCCAGTTTTAAATCTAATTACAAAATCCATCTTTTTTTGTTTTTTGAAAAGCATAACAAATTTATTTATTCCAAGTTTTATGTGACACAGGAGCCTTCCAAATGAAGATGCAAAGATACAGGGAAAACTATCCATTTTTACACTTGGGTTTGTTGAAGAATGGAAAGCCATGTAGAACCATTATTGCTTCAAAAGGGTATACGACTTAATGAGAATAGACTGAGTGGGGAAACCCAGCAAGGCCTGTCTGTCCAGATTCTTCTTAACCTCTTTGTGCAGCATTCCTTCTTCCCAGGTATGGGAATGGCAGTCTTATGACCTACCATCAAACAAGGTACATCAGAGAATTTCTTTATAGCCAGGTCTACCTAGAAAAGAAGGTTAGAGTAATATTTTGGGTTTTTTGGTTGGCTTTGAGGAAGAAAGGTTCTAGTTTCTATAACCCGCCTTGAGAAAGAGGAATTATAGTTTCTACGGCTTGCTTAGGGGGAGAATGAGGGGCAAGAGACAGGGGGCAGGAGAAGGTCAAGGAGAAATTTTGCTTCTGAGGCCTTTATTTGGGGTTATCATTTTCTAAGCCCCAACAACCCTATCTGTGAAATGGAAGTGAAGATACCTACTTTACAGGGTTGCTAAGATGATGAAATGAAAGAAATAAAGCTCAAGTGCAATTTCTGATAAATAATAGACAGCAGATTTTAAATGAGGTATCACCTGTCCCATAAACATTTATGGTATGTATCCTCCCACCTTCAATATCCATGGTGGGGGACAGGAGAGCAGGACAGGAGAAGGCTACAATTCTCCCTTAACTACAAGCCAGATCAGCACTGTTTCTGCTGACTCCACTTTCGTGACCCACTTTCTTACACCAGTGGTTCGCAAAGCCTAAAGCTCTGTTGTTGACATTCACTTTTTCATCCATTTACTATGATTGGGCTTCTGTCCCATCACACTACTAAAAGCATATTTTTTTGGATATAACTTATGTTTTGCTAACTACCAAGGTGGTTCTCTTTTCTTTCTATCATTAATATATGTAATATAGGTAACTTTTTAAAACTTTTAGGTTCGGGGTCCATGTGCAGGTTTGTTATATAGGTAAATTGTATGTCACAGGAGTTTGCTATACAGATTATTTCGCCACCCAGGTAATAAGCATAGTACCCCATAGGTAGTTTTTCAATCCTCCCCCACCACCCTCCCACCACTGTCAAATAGGCCCTAGTGTCTGTCATTCCCTGCGTTGTGTCCATGTGTGCTCTGTATTTAGCTCCCATTTATAAGTGAGAACATGTGGTATTTGGTTTTCTGCTGCTGTGTTAGTTCACTTAGGATAACGGCCTACAGCTCCATCCATGTTGCTGCAAAGGACATGTTCTCGTTCTTTTCTATGGCCGTGTAGTATTGCATGGTGTATATGTACCATATTTTCTTCATCCAGTCTACTACCGACGGGCATCAATCATGGTTGATTCCATGTCTTTGCTACTGTGAATAGTGCTGCAATGAACATACAAAATCTAATTTCTTAATAGTCCAGATATTTTGGTAGTTATTCCAACTCAACAGAACTTCCACTGACGTCCACATTCATTACAGACAATGAATGTTATCAGTCCATCAGCACTACATTTGCACATGTGAACAAGCCACTCTGGGTTCCACCTGCCTTGGCCACCTAATGCTCTCTGATGGCTTCTTTGGTCAAGTTTTTCCATATCTCTCTGAGCCCATCACTAGCCATTTGCTGTGCCATCATTCTAGCAAATAAGACAGGAGGAATATTCTCACGGTACATTTTCCCTTAAATTTGGATTCTTTGCTCTTTAAGATTTGATATCCTACTTCATACTCTACTTTTGCACTTCGTATCTATATTCCTTAACTTCTTGATATACAGCCTCCTCAATTTGAGATCCTAATTCTTCCTCACCAGCTCCAACAGCAGTGTAGCCATCTCCTGTTTGGAGAGCTGCAGCAAGCACCTCGCAACACTTTAACCAAAGAGAGTCAGAAGTGCTTCGTTCCTGAATAAAAGATGAAACACGAGTATCTAGAACATTTGTCTCACCCTCTCTGCTGCTTGCATTGCCACCGGAGCTACTTTCTTCTCTCGCTTCAGGGTTATTCTGCAATGTAACTGCAGGTTCTTTTTTCTTTTCTTCAGGGTCTTTCTCGATTGATAGTAACTTTTTCCGAGATTTCATGACAGACTGTTAAAGATGTAACTTCTTCATCTTTATGCTGCTTGCCATTAGCATTAACTGATATTCTGATTCTTCTGGGGGCTGTAATAATTCCATGGTCGTGGGAATATTTTTAAGCTCCTTTGGCAAATCCAATGCTCCAGCTGTATTCTTCTGCACCATCTTGTCCATCTACTTGGCCATGGGAACCACCTTGTCCTCTGTGGCTCTGGCAGGTCTTCCCCACACCCAGCCAGCTGGAGGTGAGAAGTGTGTAAAACTGAAGTGGAAAGGATGGCAAGAAACAAGCCTCAGTGGTCCTGACAGGCTGGGCCAGGCCCTTCCTCACAAACCAAGCCCATGGGGCAACCTGATTTACACGTTTAAAAGATCACTCTGACTGTTGTGTGAAGAAAGGACGGGTAGGGAGGGACATGGAGAAACCAGTTAAGGAGGCTGCTACAGCAGTCTAGGCCAGAAAATCACAGCCTGCACTAGAGCTGAGCTGTAGCAGCTGAGATGGCAACAAGCAATCCTACTTTGAATGCATTTTGGAATAGAACAAACAGAACTTATTAATGGGCTGCATGTTGCTTTGGGAGAGTGTTACTTACTGAGATAAAGAAGGTTAGGTGAAAAAGCAGGTTTGGGGAAGAAAATCAGGAATTCTCTTTTGGACTTGTTAAACCAAGTAGAATGCCTTTTTGTATAACAGCTTTCACTCTTAAAATCAGTAATATTTCACGTTCTCCCAATAAATAATCAAAATCAATCAACATGTGTGCAGAATCCAAAATGAAATATAAGCACTAATAAATAAGCATAGCTGTATTACAAATGAATGAGGAAACCACACCAAACGGGTTGAGGAAGAGAATATAGTAACTAACCTAGCTTTGGAGAACAGTGTTTTGACTAGATATGATAAGGCTAAAAACAAAAAGAACTATAGGCAAGTACTGTACTCTAGTTAGTAAATGTCTTTCTCACGGGGTATGGGTTAGGAATCCTGTAACTATTTTATGGGTACACTAGGACTGAACAAGTAAATGAATTTATTGTAACTAATGAGAGCCAGGTTTCTCACTGTTGGAGAAAGCAGTTACAAAAAATGAAAAGGGAAACAAGAATGAAACTTACAGAGTTGGAATGGTGTCAAAGATATCAGTATGAACTCATGGTTTTCTACAGACAAATAAAGGTAGATAAACACAGAATTATAGGGGCGTGTGTGTGTGTGTGTTAGGATTCATACATGCATTTCTGGCTCTATGGCTGAGAGGACCTAGAAGCAAGGACACCCTGGAATCAACCACTTCTCTCACAGAAACCTAGTGCCCAAGAAGACCTAGGGCTCTTTGGAGAAGTGGTTCATTCCAGATAAGCCTGGAACATCTTGTGGGGCCAGAAAATAAATTGCCCAAAAGATGTTGAAGGCATATCAAAGTGACACAAGAGCTGACCTAAAGGGGCTTTCAATAACCAAAGCTGAACAATTTGAGCAACGAAATAATTATAGTATTGAATTATAACCTATAGAATAAACATCCATGAGTCCATACCATTAAATGATTGAATAAAGAACTAATGAGAAAGATGGAACAGAGCTTTCACACAGAATAATTTCAACTAATAAGTTAGGTGAAGGAAGTCTAAAGTCACCATAGAGTAAATCCCAATACAATAACTATTACAGGCAAGATGCACCAATAGATGCTAAAATCATTGGGTGCAAGTTTGAGGAGAAATAGTAGCATAGTCTCAAAATATCTAACCCAAAATATTCATGAATTAAAAAAAAACAAACAAACAGTAATTTTGAAGGTGGAAACCTGGCAGACACCACCTTAACAAAATGATCAAGGTCAACATCACCAGTAATAAACCATCTCAACATCATGCCCCCCTGTATGACATATTGAGAAGGACACAATCAGAAATATCACTTCAGTGATTAAAAAAATGCGAAACATCAACCTAATCATGAAAAACAAAATTAGACAAACCCAAATTAAAAGACATCCTAAAGACAATTAGCCAGTATTCATCAAAAGTGTCAAGGTCATGAAAGCCAGGAAAGCAGGAATTGTCACAGATTGAGGGAGACTAAGAAGAGAGAACAAATAAATGAAATGTGAGATTGGATTCTGGAGTAGAAAAAGAATAATACAGGAAAAATGGGTGAAATTCAAATAAGGTCTACAGTTTAGTAAGTTATCTAAAATAAGGTCTATAGTTATCTACAGTTAGTATTATGAAAGGTCTTTGTTCTTTTTCATACTGAATTTTTGATATTTTCTTAATTGAAAACATTACTTTTACAATAGGAAAAATAATTTTACTTGTTTATCACCTTTTCCTTTCTAACATGTTCATTTATTCAAAATTACGTCATACAGAGTAATATAAAAGGGTATATAATAGCAACTTTGCTTATTGGCTCATTTTGCCTCCCATATATACGTACCACAGCTCTTGCTGTGAGTATTCTCCTTAACACGACGACATCCACTGTATGAAAAAGGTATGGGCATCATGATCACTATGTGAAAAGGGCTCAGTGGCCAAGGGCTCTGTTAGTCAGGGGCTCTGCATTAGGGAAACAGGATTATGGGTGACTTTCCCTCCTAAATTTTCAAATCAGCCTTTAACAATAAAAATATATTTATATTTTTAAAGTGAGGTACAACGTACATCCACCCTATGACCTAACAATTCCATCTCCAAATATTTATTCTTTTTTTTTTCTTCTTCTTTTTTGAGACAGAGTCTCACTCTGTTGCCCAGGCTGGAGTACGATGACGTGATCATAGCTTACTGTAGCCTCAACCTCCTGGGCTCAAGTGATCCTTCCAACTCAACCTCCCAAGTAGCAGGTGTGCACCACCACCCTCGGCTAATTTTTTGTATTTTTTGTAGAGACAGGTTTTGCCATGTTGCCCAGACTGGGATCCCTAAATATTTACTCAAGGGGAAAAAAATAAATAAAGTACATATGTCTATGATATACACAATAACACACATGAATCTCAAAATTATGCTGACCCAAAAAAGCCAGACCAAAAAAGAGTATGCAATGTATGATTCCATTTATACATGGTAGCTCTAGAAGAGACAAAAACTATCTATGCTGAAGGAAATAAAAGCAATGCTTGAGGGAGGATTAACTGGAAAGGGGCACAAGGGAACTTTCTGGGATGAAAGGATAGACATCTTCTGTATCTTAATCAGAATGACAGTGGCAAGATTATACACGCTTATGAAAACTGATCAAACTATGCATCTTATTATGCACTTTATTGTATGTAAGTTATGCTTCAACTTAAAAGAATCAGTACTGACTAGGGAAAAATCTGGCACAAAGATTTCATTTGGTTCAAGTGGCCAATAACCTAAGTCATAATTATTCTCCTAAATAAAATGTAAGTGTTGGTAGTTAAAAAAAAATAAGCAGAGAAAATCCTGTCACATGCTACAACATGGATAAGCCTTGAAGACATTATGTAAAGTAAAATAAGTAAGTAAATAAGTAAAATAAGCCAGTCACAAAAGGACAAATATGTCCTTGTATGATTCCTCTAATATGAGGTACCTAGAGTAGTCAAATTCACAGGGAAGGAAAGTACAATGGTGGTTGCCAGGAGTGGGAGGGGGAAATGGAGAGTTATTATTTAAGATACAGAGTTTCAGTTTGGGAAGAAAAAACAGTTCTGGAGATGGATGGTAGTAATGGTTGCATAGTAATATGAATATAGTAATGCCAATGAATTGTACACTTAAAGATGACTAAACTGTAAATTTTGTTATGTATATTCTATCACAGTTTTTTAAAAACAAAATAAAAACTCTAAAATCTAGACTTATCATCTTATTGCTTAAATCAAAGGAATCATGGAGATCCACCTTGCTTGTATTCTTTGAAATAAATCAGTCATTCCTTTCTGAATCCTTCTGGGCATAAGCCACAGGAAAACAAATTCTATACTTTTCTCTCATTTTATTTTCAAATCCTGGATCTACTAAGCTGTCATTACAGAAGTCTATGATGTTTGTTTCCTTCAGAGTAATGGTCCTTAATCATTCTGGGGTTACAGATGCTTTTGAAGAATCTGATAAAAGCCACTGACCACAATTCTTTATCTGAGAATAATGAAGCTGCTTCATCTAGTTCATATATTAGGATCTAAAAGGTTTATATTTTCAGAGGAACAAAGAACCAAATGTGACTGAATTATAGGCAGAAGTGGGAACTCAAAGCCTGCATGCAAATCAGGCAGAGAGGTGGAAGCTTCAGCCCACCTGCTTTGGAAAAACTCCATCCCACTTCCCTGGGTCTCAGTGCAATATGAGCCCTCAGCAAGCCCAGGCTGAATCTATCTGCCCACCTGGACGGAACCAGGAGCCAGCAGCACTACCCTCCTGGCTTACCTCATACTCGGAATGGCGTGGTAGCCCAATCGGAAGCGGAGTTTGCTGGACCCAGCAAAATCTACAATCACCTTTTCCCCCACAGTGTGCATATGCTTGAGGAGTTCAAGGTGTTCCCTGGTCACAGCCTTCAGACTGGAAATGGAGGTCCACGGTAAGACCAGCCAATGGTAACGGGCCTTTGGGTATTTATCCTTTATCACCACCACCTGCTCATCTTTGTAAACCTAGCAGAGGGACACAAGAGAAGGAAACAGACATCTACTAAGAATCTTCTGTGTGCCTGGTTGTTATATTCACTAAGTCACTTAATTCCCACAGTCTTGTGCAAACGGTTTTAATAGCCCGGTTTTGAGAGAGGAGAGCACTGAGATTCAGATAGGTTGAGTGTCTTGCACAAGTCATAGTTCCTAAGAGGGAAATCTAGGATTCCAACTCAGATCTGGTTGACTCCAGAGTCTGTTTTCAACCACCACACTACACAGAATACACAGAAGATGCACAGTACAAAACAGTTCCCAAGAATGTAATGTAAAATCTCTGTAGACATAAATTCAAAAGCATCCTTCTCCACTCCAACATGGCAGACTGTGTGACACGTACACGTGGGTTCCAGTGAGTCCTATTAGACCTGCCCCTTGTCAACAAGGAATGTAATTGAAGTGGGACTCAAAGGCTCCTC
Source organism: Pongo abelii (assembly GCF_028885655.2). Classification (NCBI taxonomy): domain Eukaryota; kingdom Metazoa; phylum Chordata; class Mammalia; order Primates; family Hominidae; genus Pongo; species Pongo abelii. The sequence goes on along the minus strand of NC_071998.2, from coordinate 24,969,005 downwards.
AAGGATGATGCCGGTTTTTTTTTTTTTTTTTTTTTTTGAGATGGAGTTTCGCTCTTGTTGCCCAGGCTGGAGTGCAATGGTGTGATCTCAGCTCACCGCAACCTCCACCTCCCGGATGCAAGTGATTCTCCTGCCTCAGCCTCTTGAGTAGCAGGGATTACAGGCATGCACCACCACACCCAGCTAATTTTTTGTATTTTTAGTAGAGACGGGGTTTCTCCATGTTGGTCAGGCTGATCTCGAACTCCTGACCTCAGGTGATCCTCCCGTCTCGGCCTCCCAAAGTGCTGGGATTACAGGGATGTCTGACTGTTAATGCCGGGGCAGCACAGTACTACTGTCACAGTGTATTATCTCTGATGCTCCCCTGAAAGGAACCATACTAAGGTTAATGCAACTTCCCTTAAAGTACCCAGAAGTTTAAAAGGCACAAGGCAGAGGGGATATTCATTTGAAGAACTTAGCTTTCTCTCCAAACAATTCCAGCTGCTACTTTATTGCCAATGTGAAAAGCCTCTTATTCTCACAGAACAGCCCAATAAAATGAATCTCATTCAGAAAGACTGATATCCTTTGATTTCATTTGTAATTAAGACCTCTGTGGAGTGGTCATTTACAACATGAAATGTACTGAAATTCCAAAATTGTATTCTGACCTGCATTTTGGGGTCCTGCATAGAAATCTTCAAGCCTTGACTCCAGTGGCCCAGGGATTCCTAAAAAAAAAAAAAAGGAGCAATGTAAATTACAAATGCCAATAATTAAATTTGGCAACAGTTAATACTGTGTGATAGCACAACTAAACTTGGAAATAAGCTTAATTTTTGAGAATTAAACAAGATTCACTTGACTCTACTTCACTCCATTGCCTTCCTATATTCTCTTTTTTTTTTTTTGAGACAAAGTCTCACTCTGTCTCACCCAAGCTGGAGTGCAGTGGCGTGATCACTGCAACCTCCGAAGTGATTCTCCTGCCTCAGCCTCCCAAGTAGCTGGGACTACAGGTGCCCACGACCACGCCCAGCTAACTTTTGTATTTTTTAGTAGAGATGGAGTTTCACCAGGTTGGCCAGGCTGGTCTTGAACTCCTCACCTCAGGTGATCCACTGGCCTCCACCTCCCCAAGTGCTGGGATTACAGGCGTGAGCCACCACACCCAACCCTGTATTCTTTTTTTTTTTTGAGATGGGGTTTCGCTCTTGTTGCCCAGGCTGGAGTACAATGGCGCAATCTCAGCTCACTGCAACCTCTGCCTCCCGGGTTCAAGGGATTCTCCTGCCCAGCCTCTGGAGTTGCTGGGATTATAGGCATGCACCACCACGCCCAGCTAATTTTGTATTTTTAGTAGAGACGAGGTTTTGCCACGTTGGTCAGGCTGGTCTCGAACTCCTGACCTCAGGTGATCTGCCCATCTCGGCCTCCCAAAGCACTGGGATTACAGGCATGAGCCAGCACACCCAGCCATTTTTTATTGTTGTTGTTGTTTTTTGAGATGGAGTCTCGCTCTGTCGCCCAGGCTGGAGTGCAGTGGTGCCATCTCAGCTCACTGCAACCTCCGCCTTCCAGGTTCAAGCAATCCTCCCGCCTCAGCCTCCCAAGTAGCTGGGATTACAAGCGTGTGTGTACCACCAGGCCCAGCTAATTTTTGTATTTTTAGTAGAGATGGAGTTTCACAATGTTGGCCAGGCAGGTCTCAAACTCCTGACCCTCAAGTGATCTGCCCACCTCGGCCTCCCAAAGCACTGAGATTACAGGCGTGAACCACTGCACCCAGCCAGCCTTCCTATATTCACAGCTGGCTGTTCTAAATGAAGGCGAGAAATGCCAGAGTATGAGTCATACCTTCTTTGCCCTCTCTCACTCCAGCTACAGCCTGACCAATTCTTCACTTTGACATCAGCATATGAATTACATGATCTATGAAAACCTTCTATAGATGCATAAATAACTGATCCACTTTAGTTGTTCAGTGTTAAGTACACACTGCCATTATTGTTCTACCTTCAGGTGGCTTACCTTGGGAATTTAAGAAAAAAGCACATAAAGGAACATTCATCCAAATGATTTTCACGCCACAAACAAGTGACTCTTTCATCATGGTTAATAACCCCTCACGCATTTCTGAACTTTACAGTGTACAAAACAATTAAGCAGTCATTATATTTCATTTCTTCTCCACATCATCTACCAATCACACTACCCTCACCTTTTTGATAGGTGCATCTTTTCCCTTCTTTAGGGGCACAGAGCATTGGCTAGGGTTGCTCCCAGGTTCCAGCCCTGTCCCAGGCTCAGCTTCCTGAGCAGCATCCCTTTCTATAGAATCACTGTTGCCTGATCTCTTCCTCTTCCTGTGTGTTTCCAGGCCAGGGTTCTTTGCCTCTTCCTCAAACTCTACAATATATGGATAAAGTTCATTCACCATGTGGAGAACCTGGCCAGGCTGCAGCTTCACCTCTTGGTCCTTCCCAATTACGACTGAGTCAATGCTGGTGGGATTGACTCCTACCTATGGAATAAACAATCAGAAAATAATTATAATAATAGCAACAGCACCTACAGTAAGATAGCCACTGCTATGTTAACCACTTACTATATGCCAAGCACCTTGCCTTATGTTCACCTATATTACTCCATCACTTCCATACATGACAGAGAAGCCTTCACTGGCTGGCACAGACACTCTAAAGTCAACAGCATAAGAAAATCATCGAGTATAAAATTCCAAGTTATAAATACACCTACCTGCTTTACCTTGACATATCCCTTGTTACACTCTGCTTTCAACTGTACTGAAAGAGATTGGAAAAAGTTAAACAGAAATGCAACAAAGAACCAGGCACTTGCTCCTATTTTCCCTAAAGAAAACAAGCTTCACTACAGGAGGCAGCTGAACAGATGTTTCCTTAAAGTCCTATTAGCAATCACCTGTTATTGCAGGTGGCTGGAGCTCCAAATCCTACCAATTTCTAAAGGTTTAAATCCTTCCATAAAATGTCCAACAGCGTACATACTCCCTTAGCTATTGCCAAGATCCCTATGAGGCAGCTTCAATTAATCCCCACAAGTTTCCCTATTCCAGAACCCCTGGCCTGCTCATGATCACAGACTCTGCCACCGGAAGAGAAGACCCATTTCTCCCAGCCTGGGCAGCATGGCAAAACCCCATCTCTACAAAAACAATACAGAAGTTAGCCAGGTGTGGTGGCACATGCCTGTAGTCCCAGCTACTTGGGAGACTGAGGTGGGAGAATCACTTGAGCCCCAGGAGGTGGAGGTTGCAGTGAGTCAAGATCGCACCACTACACTCCAGCCTGGGCAACAGAGTGAGACCCTGTCTCAGGAGGAAAAAAAAAAAAAAAGACCCATTTCTCACACAAACTCTTGACCAAGGATTAAATCAGGCTTCCACGATTATTTTGGAAAAACAACAACTATTAGATGCCTTTAAAAGATAAAACAGTAAAAGACACATTCCTGGAAAACAGAAACTCAGGTGGCTTTGGGTGGAAGGAGTGGAAAGAATGTTCTAGAAAGATGACTGCAGAGACAGAACAATCTGAGCATGTGTGAGAAGTGGTAACACTAAGCATTCCTGTTCTGATAAATGAACAAGGTATCTGGAGTTGAGACAGGGAGGAAAGAAGAACCACCACAGCTGCTCCCCAGAGAGGACAGGGTGCACATACATGCCCCTTCAGTTGCTGTTGTGAGGAAGGGAACAGAGAGAGAAGCAGCCACTGCTTCTGCATCTTGGGCCTACCCAGCTCAAGCATGGCTTTGTATCCCTCCACTTAGATTAACTCATATAGGAAAGATCATAATCAGTGCTGCAGATGCCAACTCTCTAAGTTCAGAACCCTTGGGAAAACTTGCTGTGGGGGGGGGTCACACTCCAGCCAGCAGTGTGCATGTTTACAGGAAAAAACAAGGTACATGGTAAGGATTTTTTTCTGAGGGCAAGGACTTTCATGTTATTAAACCCTAAGACAAGTGCTAGATGCCACTGTCCCATAATTCTCTGCGTGAAGCAATATGTAAAGGATGGCACTACCCCATTGCTTCTCAGAAAGACATGGTTTCACCTGTAGACTCCAGAGTTTACATCTTGCTGCCCATTGAGCAATGTCCCTTGGGAAAGGAGGGCAGGACTCAATTCCACCATCCCATGGTAACAGGATGAACTTGACTGCTCCCAACCCTCACCCACCCTGCCTTGAACATTATCACATTGGGAGGGCAGAATCAGGAATAAATAGGGCCCTGGTGTTGGCTAAAAGAGCTCAGTTCCTGAGCTGTATTTTTGGCAGACAATAGATTTTCCATCAAGATCACCCAGAAAATATGCATCTTTGGTTATCACTATCCCACATAACCATAGTAATCTCCACATTTCTATGACCAGTTACCTTGCTGTCGAGAACATTTCTTATCAGTGATCTTGGTCTCTGGGCCACGCCCAATCACAACTGCTTCCAAATGTGGAAGTCTGATTCGCTGGTGCCGGCTGTCCTGTCTCACCAACCAGCACACCCGCATCATCACTCTAAGGGACAAAACAAGAGAATCACTAGAAAAACAGATCCACTAGCACGAGTCCTCCAGGGCCACACCCGGTGCCACCACGCATGTGATTTACCAGCTGTTCATCTTGAGGCAAGTGATTCACCACCCTAGTCTCAATTTCCTCACCTATAAACCATGATAATGATGGGACTCAGGAGGCTGTTGTGAAAATTAAATGAGATAATGTGAGTAAGTATTTACCTCCCTGCCTGAATCATGCTAAGCAATCAAATATTTATTACACATTTATTTATTTATTTATTTTATTTATTTTGAGACAGAGTCGCACTGGCATGCAGTGCACTGGCATGCAGCGCACAGGCTGGCATGCAGTGGCGCAATCTCGGCTCACGGCAACCTCCACCTTCCGGGTTCAAGCAATTCTCCTGCCTCAGCCTCCTGAGTAGCTGGGATTACAGGCACCCGCCACCATACCTGGCTAATTTTTGTATTTTTAGTGGAGACAGGGTTTCACCATGTTGGCCAGGCTGGTCTCAAACTTCTAACCTCAGGTGATCCACCCACCTCTGCTTCCCAAAGTGCTGGGATTACAAGCATGAGCCATCACACCTGGCCTGTTACACATGTATTGATATGTGCTGGACATTAGGCTACATACTGAAAGTCAAAGGATGAATAAAACAGGGACATTGTCCCTGTCCTTGAGGAGGCTGGAGTGCAGTAGGACAGACAGAATCATATACCAATATTTACAATATAATGTGATAAACACTACAAGAAGAGAGTAACCAAATATGGCATTAGCCCAGTAAAAGGACTGACTGACTCTTGTGGAGAATATTTTAAAAGGCTTCACGAGGAAGGGATATTAATGTGCAGTTTTAAAGGATGAGAAGGAGTTTGCCTGCCAGAGAACTAAGGACATAAAAAAGATGTTCTCTAGTGCTTAGGTGTCTTTATGTGTCATAGGTTTTCCTTCCCTGTCATGACATACTGATGTTAGAACAATATATTTTACTCCCATCTGCCAGGAGACAGTCATAATAAATATGCAAATCTACAATTTCTTTCCTTTTTTTTTTTTTCTGAGACAGAGCTTCACTCTTGTTGCCCAGGCTGGAGTACAATGGCACAATCTTGGCTCACCGCAACCTCTGCCTCCTGGGTTCAAGCGATTCTCCTGCCTCAGCCTCCCGAGTAGCTGGGATAACGGACATGTGTCACCACAGTCAGCTAATTTTATATTTTTAGTAGAGATGGGGTTTCTCCATGTTGGTCAGTCTGGTCTCGACCTCCCAGCCTCAGGTGATCCACCTGCCTCGGCCTCCCAAAGTGCTGGGATTACAGGCGTGAGCCACTGCGCCCGGCCGCAAACCTACAATTTCTAAAGTGTGAATGTGGCAATTTTGTGCAATACACAACTTGCAAAACAATGGAAGTGCTGATATTCTTTTGAAAAACAACCCTTATGGCCATGTGGACTATCATTAAAACAGAAAGAGACAAGAAATTCAGAAGAGAGATGAGGCCTCAACAACGGCCGAAGCAAAGGGGATGGAGAGCAAGAAGAGCCAGGAGAAATCTGGAAGATATACTTAATTACTGATGACATTTGGGGAAGGACAAAGGAATAAAAGGACACACTGGCCAGGTGCGGTGTCTCAGGCCTGTAACCCCAGCACTTTGGGAGCCCAAGGCAGGCGGATCACGAGGTCAGGAGTTTGTGACCATCCTAGCCAACGTGGTAAAACCCTATCTCTACTAAAAATACAAAAATTATCCAGGCATGGTGGCAGGTGCCAGGTGTGGTGGCAGGTGCCTCCCACCTACTTGGGAGGCTGAGGCAGGAAAATTGCTTGAACCCAGGAGGCGGAGGTTGCAGTGAGCAGAGATCGCACCATTGTATTCCAGCCTAGGCAATAGAGCAAGGCTCCATCTCAAGAAAAAAAAAAAAAAGTGAGACACTCACCAAAGACTTCAAATTTGGAAGATGCCCATTAACAAAAATGAAAAATACATAAGGAGACATAATTTGGGGATAAAAAGGAAGGTGAAGAAAGAAGGACCAATTTCATATTGAAATGTAATTAGTTTAAGTTGCCTGTGGAAGATCCAAGACTCAAGCTGTGATATGTGGGTATGAAGCTCAAGAGAGGGGAATGGACTAAAAGCATATATTTGAGAGGCATCAACATGTCACAGAGGCTGAGGCAAAGAGAGAGGATGAGATCACCCAATGAGGTGAAACAGGGAATCATGGGCAGAGAGAGGATGCCTCTCTAGACTCCAGACTGTTATCAGTGCTCAAGCCTCTAACACGCCTCTCCTGGAAACCTGCCTACAGTCAAGGCAGCACGTATGCCCTCTGCACAAGTTTCATGTCCATAAGCAAAGAAAAAAGAAACCCGATTTTTAAAAATCAGTTTCATTACCATCTGCAAAGACAAGACACTGCAAGGCAAAGTGAGCAAATGACAGCTGAGGAGATGCAAATTCAAATGAATAAGATTAGTGCGAGTATATGAGCACTAAGGAGGTAAAAAGTCCTGTATTAGCCAGTACAGGCTTCCAGAAACCTCCTGGCTAGAAGCCAAGGGGACTGATAAAGAAGAAATGGAGTGGGAGGAGCCATTCCATTTTAAAAAGCACAAGTGACAACACAGATTTCGGCAATGGCAAGCCATAGGTCGGGGTAAAAGCAGACTTAGTTGGCTGAACCAGAGGAGCTGCCTCAGAGAGTCACAAAAAAAGACAGACGTGTTGAAAGAATACTAGGCTGAAAAGTTTACATTTGACATAATCAAGAGGAGACAACTGCCAGGTTTTGAGCTTCACAGTAAGATAAAACAACAGCATCCAAAGAACACTTAACAGCTGTGTGTAGGCAGTCTAGCATGGAGAAATCCAGAGTCAGAGATTAGTGAGGAGGCTGTTATTATAAAGTGGGCCAGAGAGGTCAAAAGGGCAGTTCAGCAAGTCTCTGTGAAGGAGCTGATGCAGGTGCATGAACAGTCAGCTATAAATCTAAAATCCTAAACCTGGAGCCTCAAATGATGACGGTGCTACGGGCAGGTCCCACTTTTAAATGCTATGCGTTCCAAGGGGCATCTGTTTGCACTTGCTGGAGCAAGTGAATGAGCAGGTAACAGACTGAGAAGTGGATTATGTCTTCACTAGGCATTGGGAAATATGTGGTGACTGACTACTCACAATGACAATAAGAGAAGCCAGAAGAGAACAGATTTCGAGAGTAGGGCAAGAGAGGAATCCAGTGAGCAGCAGAGCATGGCTGGCAGATGCAGGACAATAAGAACTACCCTTTCTGCCCTCCATCAATACAGATACTTTATTCCCCCAAAGTTCTCAAGTTATGGTGTTCCTTTTTACCACTTCCTGAGAAGCTGAAGTAGTGACTGCACAACGGTTATGTAACCAACCTCAAATAGTAACTTCACCCGTTTCAGCCTCCAATTCCAACTTTTAGGAATGGAGTGTTTTACAATATGGCAAGTGCAGAAGGATGAGTGTTCCTGAATCTTCAACCCAGTCCCTCCAGTAAAACTCCATAAACTGAAAACTATGACAGCAGAGGTCATGTCCATTTTCGCTTATCAATATATCTCTAGCACCTAATCTAACACTTGGCATACAGCGGGCATACAATAAATATTTACAAGTGAATTATCAAATGCTATTTACTCTCTGCATGAGAGTAATAATTATCCCAGTTTTCTTTCCTGCCTTCTCTCCCTTCCTCCTATGGCTCTTCTTACAACGGGATGCTGAGTGTTCCATCACTCAGTGTACGACGGGATGCTGAGTGTTCCATCACTCAGTGTACGACGGGATGCTGAGTGTTCCATCACTCAGTGTACGACGGGATGCTGAGTGTTCCATCACTCAGTGTACGACGGGATGCTGAGTGTTCCATCACTCAGTGTACGACGGGATGCTGAGTGTTCCATCACTCAGTGTACGACGGGATGCTGAGTGTTCCATCACTCAGTGTACGACGGGATGCTGAGTGTTCCATCACTCAGTGTACGACGGGATGCTGAGTGTTCCATCACTCAGTGTACGACGGGATGCTGAGTGTTCCATCACTCAGTGTACGACGGGATGCTGAGTGTTCCATCACTCAGTGTACGATGGAATGCTCTGTTCCTCTCTTTGGGCAATCCCATCCATTTTCACATCTAGGTGGATAAATCCCAATTCTCTATTTTCACCTCTATATCTTTTTTTTTTTTTTTTGAGACAGAGTTTTGCTGTTGCCCAGGCTGGAATGCAGTGGTGCAATCTCAGCTCACTGCAAACTCCACCTCATGGGTTCAAGCAATTCTCCTGCCTCAGCCTCCTAAGCAGCTGGGATTACAGGCGTGCATTACCACGCCTGACTACTTTTTGTATTTTTAATAGAGATGGGGTTTCACCATGTTGGCCAGGCTGGTCTCGAACTCCTGATGTCAGGCAATCCACCCGCCTCGGCCTCCCAAAGTGCTGGGATTACAGGCGTGAGCCACCACGCCCGGCCCAGCTCTATATCTTTCATTCTAGAGTTGAGGGGATTCGTCAGAAAGAAATTCTGATTATTCCTTAAAGAACTCAAGTGATCTGATAGACCACACAAGGCCAGAAATCAGGTAACCTCAAATAGTGCTGTCCAACAGAATTTTCTGCAACGATGGAAATGTTCTAAACCTGAGCTGTCCAATAAATTACCCACCACGTGACAATCGAGCATCTAAAATGTAGCTAGTACAACAGAGGAACTACATTTTTTACTTAATAGTTAAATAACTTCACGTGGCTGGGGGCTACCATAATATCCACCACAGTCCTGGAAACTTGCCCTGCCCTGATCCATCTCAAGTCCCTCAGGCCTGAAGTTAAGCTCATCATACTGTAAGTCCACAGTGCTTACGTATTTCACCTCCCGTTCCTCTTCACAGAACTAGTCACAGTTGCCCATCTCTCTCTCTCCTCTCTTCCCCAAGAAACACATACATACTGGCATACCTGCTTTGTGCTCTGCTCTATTACATTTGAAAGATATTGCATTTTTTACAAATTGACAGTTTGTGGCAAATCTGTGTCAAGCAAGACTTTCAGTGCCATTTTTCCAACAGCATGTGCTCACTTCATGTCTCTGTGTCACATTTTAGTAATTCTCACAACATTTCAAACTTTTTCATTATTATTATATCTGTTACAATGATCTGTGATCAGTGATCTTTGATCTTTGATGCTACTGGAAGAAAATGCCATCTAGGACTTTCACAGGTAGAGAGAAGTCAATGCCTGACTTCAAAGCTTCAAGGACAGGCTGTCTTGTTAGGGACTAATGCAGCGGGAGACTTTAAACTGAAGCCAATGCTCATTTACCATTTCAGAAATCCTAAGGCCCTTAAGAATTATACTCAGTCCACTCTGCCTGTGCTCTATAAATGGAACAACAAAGCCTGGACGACAGCACATCTGTTTACAGCATGACTGACTGAATATTTTAAGATCTCTGTTAAGAACTGCTGCTCATAAAAAAAAGATTCCTTTCAAAATATTGCTGCTCATTGACAATGCACCGAAGATCCCTGATGGAGATATATTATACAGGGAGACAAATACTGTCTTCGTGCCTGATAAAACAACATCCATTCTGCAGCCCATGGATCAAGGAGTAATTCTGACTTTCAAGTGTGATTAATTAAGAAATACATTTCATAAGGGTATAGCTGCTATCAACTGTGATTCTTCTGACGGACCTGGAAAAAGTAAATTGAAAACCTTCCAAAAAGGATTCAACCATTCTAGATGCCCTTAAGAACATCTGTAATTTATCGGAGTTGGTCAAAATATTAACATAAACAGGAGTTTGGAAGAAGTTGATTCCAACCCTTATGGATGACTTTGAGGGGTTCAAGACTTCAATGAAGGAAGTCACTCCCAATATAGCAGAAATAAAGAGAACTAAAATTATAAGTAGAACCCGAAGATGTGACTGAAATGCTGCAATCTCATGATTATACTTTAATGGATGAGGAGTTGCTTCTTATAGATGTGCAAAGAAAACGGTTTCTTGAGATGAAATCTATTCCTGATGAAGATGTTATGAACATTACTGAAACGCCAACAAAGGGCTGGGTGTTATGGCTCACACCTGTAATCCCAGCACTCTGGGAGGCCTAGGTGGGCAGATCACTTGAGGTCAGAAGTTCAAGACCAGCCTGGCCAACATGATAAAACCCTGTCTCTACTAAAAATACAAAAATTAGCCAGGTGTGGTGGCATGTGCCTGTAATCCCAGCTACTCGGGAGACTGAGGCACGAGAATCACTTGAACCCAGGAGATGGAGGTTGCTATGAGCCGAGATCATGCCACTGCACTCCAGCCTGTCTCTCCAAAAAAAACAAAAAAAGAGGTTGGGTGCAGTGGCTCACACCTGTAATCCCAGCACTTTGGGAGGCTGAAGCAGGCAGATCACAAGGTCAAGAGTTTGAGACCAGCCTGGCCAACAGAGTGAAACCCCATCTCTACTAAAAACACAAAAATTAGTCAGGTGTGGTGGCACGTACCTGTAGTCCCAGTACTTAGGAGGCTGAGGCAGGAGAATCACTTGAATCCAGGAGGCGGAGGCTGCAGTGAGCCAAGACCACTCCATTGCACTCCAGCCTGGGTGACAGAGTGAGACTCCGTCTCAAAAAAAAAAAAAAAAAGTCAACAGAGGACATAAACTTAGCTGATAAAGCAGTGGTAGGGTTTGAGAGGACTGATTCCGATTTTTGAAAAAAGTTACACTGTGGGTAAAATGCTATAAAAATCCATAAACTGGGCTCAAAAAAATAAATGGGACAAAAACAAAAAGGAAAAAAAATGCCATCAAACAGCATCACTTACTACAGAAAAACTTTTGTGAAAATCCATCGATGCAGCAAACTTTATTGTCTTATTTTAAGAAATTGCCACAGACAGGCTGGGTGCGGTGGCTCAAGCCTGTAATCCCAGAACTTTGGGAGGCCAAGGCGGGTGGATCACGAGGTCAGGAGATAGAGACCATCCTGGCTAACACGGTGAAACCCTGTCTCTACTAAAAATACAAAAAAATTAGCCGGGCGTGGTGGCGGGCACCTGTAGTCCCGGCTACTCGGGAGGCTGAGGCAGGAGAACGGTGTGAACCCGGGAGGCGGAACTTGCAGTGAGCCGAGATCGCACCACTGCACTCCAGCCTGGGCGACAGAGCGAGACTCCGTCTCAGAAAAAAAAAAAGAAATTGCCACAGACATCCAAACCTTCAGCAACCACGACCCTGATCAGTCGGCGGCCACCAATGTCAAGGCAAGACCCCCCCCTACATCAGCAAAAAGATCACAACTCATTGAAGGCTCAGGTGACTGTTAGCAATTTTTAGCAAAGTATTTTTAATTAAGGTATGTACATTGCTTGTTCAGCCATAATGCTATTGCACACTTAACAGACTACAGTATAGTATAAACATAACTTTTATATGCACTAAGAAACCAAAACATTCATATGTTCACTTTATTGCAGTTGTCTAGAACCAAACCCATGTCTCTGAGGTATGCCTGTATGTATACCCTTCAAGTATAATATACTGAACAGCATCTCCCAAATAAATCACTCTTTTTTTTTCTCTGAGACAGGGTCTCAATCTGTTGCCCAGACTGGGTGCAGGGCGTCATCACAGCTCACTGCAGCCTCAACTTCCTTGGGCTAAAGTGGTCCTCCAGCCTCAGCCTCTGGAGTAGCTGGGACTACAGACACACACCACCATACCTTGCTAATTTATTTTATTTTGAGATGGGGGTCTCACTATGTTGCCTACACTGGTCTGAAACTCCTGGCCTCAAGCAATCCTCCTGTCCTGACCTCCCAAAGTGCAGGGATTACAGGTAGGAGCCAGGCCTGGCCTAAGTCATTCTTAATATGGTCTCCTGGTATTCCTTTCTCCTAAAACCCAAATCCTATTTAACTTTCAAGCCTCACCGTCTCCCTAAGGCCTTCATTGAGCTGTCTTCTCTTCTCTACATCTTATTATTGTATGTGGTCAAACTACCTTCACAGTTCTCTGACTGTTTAATGTGGATGTAATTCTACTTTCCAAACAAGATTACAATCTCCCTGCTAACAGACTGCATCACTGCCTACGCATTCACAAAACAATGAGGAGGGGTCTCGGGAGATCACTGTCCTGGGCTAGGCCTGGTCTTTACTCCAGGATCCCCTGGTTTTCAGCACACCTTTATCAAGTGCATACTATGTGCTAGGCACTATGCTAAATGTCTTACTTACATGGTCTCATTTTAATACTCACAACTCCATTCTAAGAAGAGAAAATTCAGGATGAGAAGATAAGTAACATGTTCAAGTCACATAGCCAATATGTGCCAGAGCTACGATTTGAATTCCAAAGAATGGGTTCTTAACCACTGCATCATATAACTTTTGGCTTCACTCATTTGATCATTCAGTCAAAATTACTACACTCCTGTGTACCTTGTGCCATTCTAGTACTGGGAATAAAGAGATAATATATGAGCCCAGCCTTCAAAAAACTCAGCCTTAGCCAGGCATGGTGGCACATACCTGTAGTCCCTACTACTTGGGAGACTGAGGTGGAAGGATTGCTTGACCCTAGGGGTTCAAGTCCAGCTTGGGCAACACAGCAAGACCTCATCTAAAAAAAATAAATCTTGTGAAGGAGAGAAACACAGAAACAATTATATTAATAGTAGATGTGGTAAACATGATGACTGCTCTGTGCAAAGGGTGGAAGCACAATGCTAGAGTACCCAACCGAGATTGGGAGGAAGGAGGTGTCAGGAAAAAATTTCCTGGAGGAGGTGGACCTAAACTTTATAAATGAGTCCCATTTATAAACTGGGTTAATTAGGTGAAAAGGAGCAGACTAATTAGGTGAGGAGCAGGAGATGGAGAAAGGAAACAGGGAGAAGATTCCAAGCAAAGAGAACAACAAGGGCAAATACACAAAGAAGAAATAGCACAGTACCCATGAAGATGCCATTCAGTGTTGCTGGAACCTAAAGCATGAGGCAGAGAAGAGGCTGGAGATACAGGCAGGTTTCAGATCAGGCAGAGCCCTGGCTGAGAAGCTCAAACTTTAGAACTTTCAATAGATTTTGCAAGCCAGTAGACAATGAATGTTTGCTGAATGAATTAGAGAAAAGAATGGATGAATGCATGGACAGATCTTTAAAGATTAAGCAGGAATTTGATACAGACTTGTTTCCAAAGACCATCTGGGGGTGGAGGGGAGTAGTGTGGAGAAAAGGTATGGGGGAAGAGGCCTAGAAACAGGGAAATCAGTTAGAAGGTCATGATATTGCAGGTAAAGGGACAACAGTAGAGATGGAGAAGACTGCACAGATTTGAGAGATGTTTAGGGAGAAAACTATCAGGACTTAGTGATGAATGTGTTAAGAGTTAAGTCCAGGAAAGACACTGAGTTCAGTTTCAGTCATCTGAATTTGAAGTGTCTGTGGGACTTGCAGGCAGAGCTGTCCAGCAGGATAGTCAGAGGTGAGGGTAAAGCTCAGAGAGGTCTAAGCTGACAATTTCAATTTGGGAGCATGTAGGAGGTAGTTAAAACCAAGCCAGCTGATGGGTTCACTCAGGCAATGTGTACAGAATGAAAAGAACAGTTTTCATTCTGAATGCTGATAATATTATGTATCTGTATCCTAATCTGGATGGTGGTCACATAGGTATAATCATTTTATAAAAACTGGTCAAGCTTCACATCCACATGTATGTTTATTGCAGCACTATTAACAATAGCAAAGAGTTGGAACCAACCCAAATGCCCATCAATGATAGACTGGATAAAGAAAATGTGGTACATATATACCATGGAATATCATGCAGCCATAAAAAAGAATGAGTTCATGTCCTTTGCAGGGACATGGATGAAGCTGGAAACCATCATTCTCAGCAAACTAACACAGGAACAGAAAACCAAACACCACATGTTCTCACTCGTAAGTGGGAGTTGAACAATGAGAACACATGAGCAGAGGGAGGGGAACATCACACACTGGGGCCTGTCAGGGGGTGAGGGGCTAGGGGAGGGATAGCATTAGGAGAAATACCTAATGTAGATGACAGGTTGATGGGTGCAGCAAACCACTAATGGCACTTAGTATACACCTATGTAACAAACACGCACGTTCTGCACATGTATCCCAGAACTTAAAGTATAAAAAAAAAAAATGGTCAGGCTAAAAAAAAAAAAAGAACAGTTTTTCATTGTTCATATGCCAAAGTCACAAACAACAGAAACACCCAACATTTTAGGGAAGGAGGAAAATGACTACCCATAGCAGAAATGACTGGTAAGAAAGGCACATGGAGAACAGCTAGAATGTAAATTCCTTAAGAGAAAACAATTTATCTGTCTTGTTCATCTCTGTATCCCAATCAATACTTGTTGAATAAATCATCTGAGAGCACTGACATGTAAAGCAAAGAAGAAGGGAGTAAGAGGGATGACCAAGTTCCAAAAGCAGCAAAGAGATCCAGTAATAATTGAAAAATTTCTATCTGGTTTGATAATAGTCACTGGTGACCTTGGGGTGAAATTTCAGGGGAATGATGGGTCTGAGAGCTAGATACAGAAGGAAACAAAAGGTGAGGAAATGGAGGCAGAGTTCAGAATACTCACTAAAACAGTTTGGATATAAAGAGAAAGAAAGTTATTGGATGATAGCTAAAGTTAAAATGGATCACCAAGGACTTTTTCTTTCTTCGGCAAGGGGAAGTGTCAGAGATCTGAGAAACCTGGCCTTGTTTATACACGACTGGGAGACAGAAATGACAAATGGAAACAAGGTCTCATAAATGACAGCTTTAAATATCAGAAGCAAACATAAAGAAATTGCTTTGATTAGAGAAACAATTCATCCTCTGAGACAAAAGGAAAAGGGTATAAATCTTGATAACTTTAAAAGGGAAAGCAGAGGCAGAAATGTGAGGGAAAGCACATCTCATGACCCTAATTTTCTCCATAAAATAAAAGGTAACAAATAGGCCGGGTGCGGTGGCTCACGCCTGTAATTCCAGCACTTTGGGAGGCCGAGGCGGGCGGATTACGAGGTCAGGAGATCGAGACCATCCTGGCTAACACGGTGAAACCCCGTCTCTACTAAAAAATACAAAAAATTAGCCGGGCGTGGTGGTGGGCGCCTGTAGTCCCGAGCCAGGAGAATGGCGTGAACCCGGGAGGCGGAGCTTGCAGTGAGCCGAGATCGCGCCACTGCACTCCAGCCTGGGCGACAGAGAGAGACTCCGTCTCAAAAAAATATAAAAATAAAAATAAAAGGTAACAAAGAGTAGGTGTCTGGGAGCTTAACGGACAGTCGAAGAAAAACAATATAGAACAGTGACGAAGATCAAGGTCTCTGGATTGCCTGAATTCAAATATTGGTTCTACCACCTACTCGCTGTGTGACTTGAGGCAAGTTATTTAACCTCTCCAAGCCTTCATTCCCTCAAGTGTCAAGCGGTATGAACAATTGCTCTACACCATGGGGTTGTCACAAGACCTAAAGGACAAAGTATGTAAAGCTCAGTGTCTGATAAAAAGCATTCAACGCTATTATCACTCTTGTTAATAGCGAAGGTAGGGCAAGCAGGAGCTGTGAACATATAAAAAGATCATCTGAAAGCAATAACTGTGGCTGGGCACGGTGGCTCACGCCTGTAATCCCAACACTTTGGGAGGCCGAGGGGGGCGAATCACCTGAGGTCAGGAGTTTGAGACCATCCTGGCCAACATGGTGAAACCCCGTCTCTACTAAAAATACAAAAAATTAGCCAGGCGTCGTGGCACACACCTGTAATCCCAGCTACTTGGGAGGCTGAGGCAGGAGATCGCTTGAACCCGGGAGACGGAGGTTGCAGTGAGCCGAGCTCACGCCGTTGCTCTCCAGCCTGGGTAACAGAGTGAGACTCTGTCTCAAAAAAAAAAAAAAGAAAAGAAAAAGAAAAAAAGAAAGTAATAACTGTGTAACTAAGAAGAACGAGCACAAATCTGTATTGTCTCGCATATGAACAATCCCAAAAAGTTCCAAACCTAGACCACAGCAATTCCAAATAGAAATTTCATCCCTGCTTTGTTAAGCCACTATCACTGGTATGTATGGGGAAAGGCTTGCTTTTTTTTTTTTTTGAGACGGAGTTTCGCTCTTGGCATGCCCAGGCTGGAGTGCAATGGCGCGATCGCGGCTCACCACAAACTCCGCCTCCCGGGTTCAAGAACGTCTCCTGCCTCACCCTCCCGAGTAGCTGGGATTACAAGCATGCGCCACCACACCTGGCTAGTTTTGTATTTTTAGTAGAGACGGGGTTTCTCCATGTCGGTCAGGCTGGTCTCGAACTCCCAACCTCAGGTGATACGCCCGCCTCGGCCTCCCAAAGTGCTGGGATTACAGGCATGAGCTACCCCGCCCGGCCAAGGGCTGCTGCTTCTGGCATTCCCTACAAGGCCTGTTGAGGATGCTGCTAAGGTCCCTCAAGTGCCTTTCACGAAGCATTTCTGGCGGAAACGCTGTCCTTCCCGACAAGCTGGGCCGCCTCCTTGGTTGGACAGGGCCCACTCTCTAATATTTTTTCTGCTTGTGTTGCGACCAAGGTATATACAGGTGTCGGGAGCACAAGTGAACAAACGCAAAGTGGGTCGAACACCAACGGAAGCGCCCGCTGAAACAGCCCAAGGGAGTAGCAGGGGAGGACAGAGAAAGCAGCAGTGAGAGAAGCGAATGAAAGCAGCGTCATTCAAGGCACATCACTCAAGGGTAAGAGCAGCCTCGGCCGAACGCTCACCCGCGGCATTGAGCCCAGCCAGCAGAGGAGACAGGCTGACGACCGCCTTACCTCCAGACGTCGGTGACGGACAAATTTACATTACTCATCTGTGCCTCACCGCTTCCGGCGCTGCGGGATGACGTCAGAGGCCGGCTGTAACGCGGCCAGTAACGTCACCAGCACCTCTCTAACGGATTGGCTGAAAGAATCTTGCCCAGTTCCCAGATCAAAAAGCGTCCGCCCCAATTGGGTTCTCTCTGGGCCGTGGTCCAAGTGAGGATCCTGGCAGTTATGGCTGTGGGGACCAGCTCTCTCAGCATCTCTCTACCTGAGGGCCACTCGCCTGTCACTGCCTCACAGTCTCTGAATTGGGTGACATTTCAGACCCAATCCCTCTGTGGACGTTTCTAGGTGGCTGTGCAGCTTCTCGATACTCCATAAGGAGATGTTCACAACCTTTAAGGCTATCTCTCCTGCTGCAGACAACCTGCTGTAGCACTGCCACTTGCTTTTTAAACTACAGTCCGCTTTCTCCTTTGTGCAGGGAGGAAAGAATGGAGGGGTAAGAGGCAGGGAAACCTGTTAAGATTTTTGTAGTGCTGTCTACACTAAATGAACTGAGGGTCAATCCGGGAGAAAAAAAGCAGGATGCAGGGATAAGATGCGTGTACTGATTTTTTACAGCACTTCCAGAACGTTCCCTAAGAATCATATTGCAATTATTCAAAGGCATTTTGGCAGAAGGAACAATCCCTATCTCGGGGGTAAAAGTATAGTTTATAATTTTTCTCAAGTACAACACACTGGCAAAGATTCTTTGGTTGAATTAGGTTTCTGAATTTTCTGCTAGGCCCATCTGTGCACTTCCCTGTAAAATCCAGTTTTAGCACAGACCCTGGCTAAGTCAGTTTAGCAAGAACCACCACCACCACCCCGCCTTATGTGGTTATTCTCAATATCTGATCAGGTTCCTTATTCTCCACTATCCCCCAGATGATGTCTGATTACCTTGGCCTGTCTCCAGCAAGAATCCTGTTAGGTCTATTTAGCCAGAAACTCCTTTACCCCGATGTTTCCTCTTAGTAATTTTCCATCCACTGACCCCTACACAGCTCCTTGGCCATAAACGCCCCCTTGCCCATGCTGCTGTTTGGAGTTGAGCCCAATCTCTCTTCCACTGCAAAACCATGTTGCAGTGAGCTCTATATACCTATCATGAAGTTCCTGAATAAAGTCTTCCTTACCTTGCTTCAGCAAGTATCATTGAATAATCTTTTCTTTAACAAAATTGGGCCTTAAGGAGTCACATTCTTCATCAAGGTGGAGTATTGTTTCCTTCCATGGAAAAGCAGAGACTTAATGGTATGCTGGAGCTATCAGAGCCTTCAAGACAGAAGGTGGGAGGATCTTACAAGAAACACAGAGGACAGGCTTGCTTTTGTTAGCAGAGAAGATGCTAACAATATATAATATAACAAGGTTTATATTAGGGTCATATGAGGAAGTGGGAAAACACAAGCAGCATCTCAGCAGCCACACAGGCCTTACAGCTGAGGAATGTTGTTCACAACTGCTCGAGATAAAAAGAGGCAACTCTGGTGACCTGACCAGTTTTGTTGTTCCCTCAGAATTAAGCATCCCTCTTGGTTAAGGGTGCTTCCTTGACCTGCCTTTGTGTGTCTTGCATCCAAAAGTTGGATTGGATCATTCTAATTACATCATTCACTATATAATGTGCAAAATTGGGCAGAGTTTCCATGTCCTGCTTGTTAGGCCTAGTCCATTGTCTATAGTGTATTAGTGGCCAGAAAAGCAAGATCACATGGCACAATGCATAGCTAAAGGTATGGCAGGCAGTTAAGACTTTCAGGAACTTCATATTGCCATGCTAATCACCAGAACTTTTTCATCTTGAAAAACTGAAAGTTGGCCAGGCACGGTGGCTCACACCTGTAATCCCAGCACTTTGGGAGGCCGAGGCAGGTGGATTACCTGAGGTCAGGAGTTTGAGACCAGCCTGGCGTG
Source organism: Pongo abelii (assembly GCF_028885655.2). Classification (NCBI taxonomy): domain Eukaryota; kingdom Metazoa; phylum Chordata; class Mammalia; order Primates; family Hominidae; genus Pongo; species Pongo abelii. The sequence goes on along the minus strand of NC_071998.2, from coordinate 24,949,615 downwards.
GCGGAACTCGCCTGTAGTCCCAGCTACTTGGGAGGCTGAAGCACGAGAATTGCTTGAACCCGGGAGGTAGAGGTTGCAGTGAGCCAAGATCACTCCACTGCACTCCAGCCTGGGCGATAGAGCAAGACTCTGCCTCAAAAAAAAAAAACTCCGTATCGATTAAATAGCTCCCTATTTTCCCTCCCCCAACACCTGGCAACCACCATTCTACTTACAGTTTTCATGAGTCTGACCACTCTAGGTACCTCATATAAGTAAAATCAGACAGTATTTGCCCTTTTGCGACTGGCTTATTTCACTTAATATAATGTCCTCAAGTTTCATCCACATTGTATCATGTGTAAAAAGTTCCTTTTTAAAGCTGAATAACACTCCATTGCATGTACACACCATACTTTATCCATTCATCCATCCATGGATATTCCACCATTTGGCTATTGTGAATAATGCTGCTATGAACATGAGTGTATAAATATCTCTTCAAGATCCTGTTTTCACAATTTGCAATTGCAAAAACATGGAACCAACCTAAATGCCCATGAACTGATGAGTGCATAAAGAAAATGTCGTACATATATACCATGGAATACTACTCAGCCATAAAGAAGAATGAAATAATGTCTTTTGCAGCAACTTGAATGGAACTGGAGGCCATTTTTCTAAGTGAAGTAACTCAGGAATGGAAAACCAAATACCACATGTTCTCACTTATAATTGGCAGCTAAGCTTTGGGTATGTAAAGGCATACAGAGTGGTATAATGGACATTGGAGATTCAGAAGCGGAGAGAGTGGGAGGAAGATGAGAGATTTTAAAAAACTACATATTGGATGTAACTACTACTCGGGTGATAGGTACACTAAAATTTCAGACTTCACCATTATACAATTCATCCATGAAACCAAAAACCATTTGTACCCCTAAAGCCATTGAAATTTGTTTTTAATGTGAAACAATTTTTAAAAATTCTTCTTTCAATTATTTTGAATATATACACAGAAGTGAAATTGCTGGATTATATGGTAATTCCATTTCTAATATTTTGAGGAACTGTCACACTGTTTTCCATAGCCAAATCTGTCATGAAGCTTTTCCCTTATGTTTTCTTCTAAGAGTTTTATAGTTTTAGGTCTTATGTTTAGGTCTTTGATCCATTTTTGAGGTGTGGTTTTGTTTTTTTGTTTTTTGTTTTTGTTTTTTTTGTGAGACAGAGTCTTGCTCTGTCGCCCAGGCTGGAGTGCAGTGATGCAATCACAGCTTACTGCAGCCTTGACCACACAGACTCAAACAATCCTCCCACCTCAGCCTCCCAAGTAGCTGAGACTACAGGCATGTCCCAACAAGACTGGCTAATTTTTTTTTTATAGAGACAGAGGTCTTGCTATGTTGCCCAGGCTTATCTTGAACTCCTGGGCTCAAGCAATCCTCCTGCCTCAACCTCCCAAAGTGCTGACATTACAGGTGTGAGACACTGTGCCTGGCCTTGAGTTCATTTTCTGTACTATGTAAGGTAAGGCTCCAACTTCAATTTTTTGCATGTGGATACCCAGATTTTAGCAATACCATTTGTTGAAAAGACTGCCCTTTCGTCACTGAATGGTATTGACATACTTATTGAATATCATTTAATCATTTATGCAAGGATTTACTTCTGGGATTTCTATTGTATTCCATCAGTCTGTATGTCTGTCTTTATACTAGTACCACACTGTTTTGATTACTATAGCTTTCTAATACTTTTTGAAATCAGGAAGTATAAGAACTTTATTCTTTTTTTTTTTCAAGATTGTTTTTGGCTACTCTGCTCAGGGTTTTGTTGTTTGTTTGTTTGTTTGTTTTAATTCCAACAGTTAGAAATGACATCGCACATGAAAACCCAGATTCTGGCTGGGCTCAGTGGCTCATGTCTGTAATCCCAGCATTTGGGAAGATGAGTCAGGAGGATTGCTTGAAGCCAGGAGTTCAAGATCAGCCCAGCCAACATAGCAAGACCCTCTCTCTATAAAAAAATTTTAATAAAAAGAAATTTTTTTAAAAATCAGGATTCCTGATCTCTTGGGGGAAAAATCAATAAATCTAGCCAAGTCTAACAACAAATAGCTAGAATTGTGAATAGCTGCCATGTGCTCTCCAGTTTGCCACTGTTTCCACCCACTCACTTATATAACCTGTCTGGCCCCCTGAAAGCCCTTCTTTCTTTAAGATTTGGAGACTCCTGCTCTAAGGGAAAAGCAGTTGGAGGCAGAGTACCTACCTGATCTAAGGGAAAAGCAGGTGAAGCCAGAGGCTGTGGTTGCCTGGTCCAGAGACTTGCTCAGAAGAAAAAATATGAAATTCTGAGAGAGAGTATAGCTGGGACACCTCATTTTGTTTTGGCATTTGGGGAAAGTGGTATTAGTCAGAGTTCTCCAGAGAAACAGTAGGGAGGGAGAGGGTTGTGAGGGCATCAAGAAAGACCTATCTGGCCGGGTGCGGTGGCTCACACCTGTAATCCCAGCACTCTGGGAGGCCGAGGCAGGTGAATCACGAGGTCAGGAGATCGAGACCATCCTGGCTAACACGGTGAAACCCCGTCTCTACTAAAAATACAAAAAATTAACCGGGCGAGGTGGCAGGTGCCTGTAGTCCCAGCTACTCGGGAGGCTGAGGCAGGAGAATGGAGTGAACCCAGGAGGCGGAGCTTGCAGTGAGCCTCGATTGCACCACTGCACTCTAGCCTGGGCGACAGAGCAAGACTCCGTCTCAAAAAAAAAAAAGAAAGAAAGAAAGGCCTATCTGAGGAAGGGACAATTAAACTGAGTCCAGAAAGACAGAAAGGAAACAAACACATGAAGACTTGATGGAAAAATATTCTAGGTCTGTGATCCAAACTGAGGAAAGAGCATGTACAAAGGCCCAATAGCAGGGCTTTTAGATTATTTTTTTAGAGTTGCTAGAAGTCCAGTGGAGGTGAAAATCCAATGGAGTTAGTGAAAGGAAGATAAGGAGGCCTGAGCAAGGACAATAGTAAACCATTTAAGAACTGTATAGGGATTCATCATTCATTGAAAAACCCCTGAAGAGTTAGTTAGGAAGTGACATATTTGATGTTCATTTTATGAAGGTCATTGTGGCTGCTGTGAGCAAGAATGGACTAGTGGGGATGGCAAAAGCAGAAAAGTGGAAAGCAGTTAGCAGTTTACTGATGCAGTGCAAAGGACGTTGGCAGCCTGAAGGAAGGGACAGAAGTTCACTGACTCAAGGGATATTTGGGGGCAGCATCAACTGGACAAGACAAAACATACTCTTTTCTATAGGCAGTCCTAGGTCTGATGCCAAATCATTAAAGTTATTTAGTGGTGATAGAATGAAAATCTAGCGAAACATAAATTTAGCTGCATGTTTCATATATCCAAAAACTTCTTACTGCAAGAACTGCGACATTGCCTTCTCTGACCATATACAGGTCTAAAGTGAGGGGATTTATGCTACTGAGCGTAATGAAAATGATATTAAAAAAAAAAGTAGGTAAACATGTTTTCTCACCCCTAGGGTGAAACAACTTTGATGTGTGTACTACACTGTCTCCCCAACGCTCCCCACCAAGACTGAGCCCAGGCTGCCCAGAGGGGTACCCTGCCTATCAACCCACCCTCTGCTGGTTTCCTTCCCATCCCTGTCTCACTTCTTCACTCCCCTACTGGTAATTCTTGGGATCATCTCCAAAGTATCGGCATTCCAAATCCTTGTGACAGTGTCTGCTCTGGGGGAATCCAACCTAATGGACTCCTCTTATTTTCTAATGATATCATTGTATCTACTTTTTAGATAAGTTAACCTCCTACTGCTTCCCAACTTCGTTATGTCATGGCACAAAGATAAAATTCTAATATTTGCAGAACACATGGGGGTAAATCTGAGGGGAGGCCTATGAGGAGCTTGGTGAAAAAAATTTCCTTATTTTTTCTTTATAATTATATATAATAATATAAATAAAAAACAAAGTGTTGGGGAAAATAACGTTGATTTTGGCTACATATCCAAGTAAAATATTTTTAGATTTTTTTTGATGAGGAAATTGAGCATATTTCTGTAAATATAACCTTTATGACATTAAGGTTTCGTGATAAAATAGCTATACAATTTCTGACTAAGTTTTTTTTTTTTTAATTAGAGACAGGGTCTCACTGTGTTACCCAGGCTGGTCTCAAACTCTTGGCCTCAAGCAGTCCTCCAGCCTCGGCCTCCCAAAGTGCTGGAATTACAGGTGTGAACCACCACACACAGCTTCTAATTATGTTTTTTTTTCGTTTTGTTTTGTTTTTTTTGAGATGGAGTCTCACTCTGTCATCCAGGCTGGAGTGCAGTGGCACGATCTTGGCTCACTGCAACCTCCACCTCCCTGGTTCAAGCAATTCTCCTGCCTCAGCCTCCCCAGTAGCTGGGATTACAGGCATGTGCCACCATGCCCGGCTAATTTTTGTATTTTTAGTAGAGACAGGGTTTTGCCATGTTGGCAAGGCTGGTATCGAACTCCTGACCTCAGGTGGCCCACCCGCCTCTACCTCCCAAAGTGTTGGGATTATAGACGTGAGCCACCTCGTAGCCCTGATTATGATTTTTTAATGATAATCTTTTCAAATTCTTGGTAATCATACCTGTAATTGGGACACCAGTTGAGCAGTTCTGTTCTATACATTACAGTGTAAACATGATGAGGTATCCATAAACTACACCCTGTAAATTCACTTTAAAATCTTCCAACTATAATTTACCCTCTATTATTTTCAACTCCTGCTTTTAGGACTGGTTAACTTCTCCCACTATGTGCTGATTTCTTGAATCGAATTAACTCTTAACTCTTTCAAGGATCTAATTTTTAAGAGTTTAGGAGATGATTACTGTAATCCCAAGCACTGACATTCATATCATTGGTGGTTTGTGTGAAAATTTTATTTCAATTCAGCAATGCTGATCGGTGTAAATCACAGATCTTACAGTGGTCTATCCTGAAATTTCTTATAAACATTAAGAAGAAAGGCACAGGAATGCCTTCTAACTTACTTAACCTGCCTTGCCTTCCACCACCTCTTTAGTCCCAGCCTTGTACCAGCAATATGGAACTTCCTACCCTTTCCCCCATCCCAATACATCAGTATATTGAGTTCCTTGATGTTCGTGCTATTCTTTCTGGAATGTTATTCTTTCTTTTCTCCCTAATTCACTCTTTTCCCCTCCAATCCAATCACACTGCAACTAGAGAAAATATTTCACATGCCTGTAATCCCAGAATTTTAGGAGGCCGAGGCAGGAAGACCGTTTGAGACCAGAAGTTTGAGACCAGGCTGAGCAACAAAGTGAGACCCTGTCTCTATAAAAAATAAATAACTTAGCCGGGCACGGTGGTATGTGCCCGTGATCCCAGCTACTTGAGAGACTGAGGAAAGAGGACTGCTTGAGCCCAGAAGTCCAAGGTTGCAGTAAACCATGATTATGCCACTGCACTCCAGTCCTCCAGCCCAGGTAACAGAGCGATACCCTGTCTCTAAAAAAATAATAATAAAGAAAAGAAAAGGGAAAAAAATTCAAAAGACAAACAAACCTGATCATGTCACTCCCCTGCTTAAATCCTTTACCAATGCTCATCAAATTAAGAATAAACTCCCTTGTTTGGTCAGTTTTACAGAAGTTCTTGTCCATCTCTCTAATCTCATCTACCACTCTCTCCTTGCCTATTTGCCCAAACACAGGGCCTTTCCTTCCATTTCTTGAACCCATTCAGTCAAGAGTCCTGGGTTGAAACTTAGAAAACTTCTCTGGCTACTTTAAAGACTGATGGGGCTGCCTTCTGCACCATCTCCAAACCATAAGAACCTTACGGTATCCGGGCCCTCAATCTCACAATCACAGACAGGCAATAGTAGTTCCCAGAATAGGAGGGCCTAGGCTCTTGGCACTGTCAGACCAGCTCCTCTTACTAGTCAAGTGGGAGAGACATGGCTATAGGAGCCCACACGGATACCCACATTCCACAGTCTCAGGGTCTTGGCCTCCAGTCAGATGAAACCAAAGCAACTCTAGCTCTCCATTGGCTGGTGCATTCATTCATTCATTCAACTCTGAGCAACTTCTACATGTCAGGAATCACTCTAGGAGCTGGGGCTACCACAGTGAACAAAACAAAGTTCCTGCATTCGCCGGGCGTGGTGGCCCATGCCTGTAATCCCCGCACTTTGGGAGGCTGAGGCGAGTGGATCACCTGAGGTCAGAAGTTCAAGACCAGCCTGGTCAACATGGTGAAACCCCATCTCTACTAAATATACAAAAATTAGCCGGGCATGGTGGCGGGTGCCTGTAATCCCAGCTACTCAGGAGGCTGAGGCAGGAGAATCGCTTGAATTTGGGAGGCAGAGGTTGCGGTGAGTCAAAATCACGCCATTGTACTCCAGCCTGGGCAACAAGAGTGAAACTTCATTCCAAAAAAAAAAAAGTTCCTGCTTTCAAGGATCTTACAGTCTAAATGGGTGAGGCAGACCATAAGAAAAGAAAGATACAGGTCATGTGAGGATAAATGCTATAAAGAAAAAACAAGTGGGATATAGAAAGTGGTGAGGATGGCCGGGCGCGGTGACTAACACCTGTAATCCCAGCATGTTGGGAGGCCAAGGCAGGTGGATTGCCTGAGCTCAGGAGTTTGAGAGCAGCCTGGCCAACATAGTGAAACCCCGTCTTTACTAAAAAGTACAAAAATTAACAGAGCGTGGTGGTGCACGCCTGTAATCCCAGTTACTTGGGAAGCTGAGGCATGAAAATTGCTTGAACCTGAGAGGCAGAGATTGTAGTGTGCTGAGATCGTGCCACTGCACTACAGCCTGGGTGACAGAGTGAGACTCCATCTCAAAAAAAAGAAAAAAAAAAGTGGTGAGGATGTATTGGTAGTGTGGGAGGCCTCTCTTGAGCACAGACCGGAAAGAAGAAGAAAGTCATGTGGATATCTGGGTGAAATGAGAAACCATTAAAGGATTTTAATCAGTAAAGCGCTTTTTTTTTTTTTTTTGAGATGGAGTCTCGCTCTGTCGCCCAGGCTAGAGTGCAGTGGCACGATCTCGGCTCACTGCAACCTCCACCTCCCAGGTTCAAGCAATTCTCCTGCCTCAGCCTCCCGAGTAGCTGGGATTACAGGCGCCCGCCACCACGCCCGGCTAATTTTTTATTTTTAGTAGAGACGAGGTTTCACCATCTTGGCCAGGCTGGTCTCGAACTCCTGACCTTGTGATCCACCCGCCTCGGCCTCCCAAAGTGCTGGGATTACAGGCGTGAGCCACCGCGCCCGCCCGAAGCGCCATATTTTTAAAAAGGTTACTCTAATTATTTTATGGCACCAGAATCTTAAAGAGAGGGAATGATTTCCAATTCTGCCTTTCTTTAAATGTATCCATTCATCAAACACTTAGAGTGCCTTCTCTGTGTCACGCAGTGGGGTCCATGTTGAGTCAACAAGCCAGACACAGCTCTTCCCCTTAAGGAGCTTTCAGTCTACTGAGGACAGCGGCAGCACACTCTCACCTTTCACAGCCTCAGTGCTGAGCCGTTCCACTCTCCTGAACCTGCAGTCTCCTTACTGCCAGTCTTTCCAATATTGCATTGCTGCTCTTTCTCCCACTTGTCTTTCTTACTGCACTTCAGACTGGACGTCCAGTGGCATTTTCCTGAGCATGGTTTGGTTCCTCTTGACAACAAATTTGAATGTCTACACATTTACACCATTCAGACAACCCCAAGACACTCCTACTTTGTCATTCTTTTCACAAGCAAAGCTCCAGCTCTCTATGTGAAAATAATACAATTTCAACAACTGTCTTCACCATACGTTTAACCACAGTAAAACTTCTGCTTTCATAGAATAATATTGCTCCTAAATTATGAGGCCTATAACAAAAATTTTAACCACCCTCCAAAGGGCTTTGATTCACAAGAGACTTTACTTTTCACCTGTGTGACTTCTTGGATATTTTAGAGAGAAGAGGATATAGCATACATGATTAAAGAAAAAAAAAGAACACAAAATTTTTTAGAAAATGTATACTTAGCCTTTCTCTCTGTGGTAGCCAATTACTTTAGTAGACCTAATTGATTCTCACCTTTCAGAATTCCTAAACTTGCATAGTCCCCTTCCACATTGACTGGACTTGGCTGAGTGACTGGCTTTTACCAATGGGACATTAACAAGTACAATGCAAGCAGAGCCTTAATAACTGCTTACACATTGTGGCCTATCCTCTTGGGGTGCTCCTGTTCAAAGGATCCAGCTGCCATGCTATAAGAAGCCCAACTTAGCCACATGAAGGAGAGGTCCCAGCGGAGCTCCCAGCCAGTAACAGCCAGTATATGAGTGACCCAACTTGGAAGTGGGTCCTCCAGCCCTAGGGAAGCCACCCTAGCAGTTGCTACACAGAACAGAGATGCACTATCCCTGCTAAGCCCTGCCCCAACTGCGGAATTCTGAGCAAATAAATGATTGCTACTTTAAGTCACCAATTTTGAGGGCAGCTTGCTAAACAGCATTAGGTAACCAGAACACTCGCTTTTAAAAAAAAGGGTGGGGGCACTATTCCTACCATGTTCTGGAAGTCATAAGATTGTCTGAAATCTGGGTCAAGGCTCAACTTCCTAATAGAAGAGTTGCCTTATATACTTGTGTAAATGTTAATGTCTGTGCCCCACTCATCCGTAAGCTCCATGAGAAAAGGGATTGTGTCTGTCACAGTCAACATTGTTTTACTGACCTAGAAAAGACCCTGACATATAGTAGGTACTCAATCACTATTTTAGTAAATCAATGTAATGTTGATTTACTAGCTCTACTATTTCTTCTGTTTGAATAGGATAATGTCTATGACCATTATTATTAGCAAACATTTACATAATGTTTATTTACATGTAGATACTCTTCTGCACACCTTGTACATGTTAACTCATTTACTCTTCACAATAACTCTATGGGCTAGATACTATTATCATCCACTTTTACAGACAAGGAAATTGAGGCACAGAAAAAATAAGTAACTTGTTTGTGGCGGGGCCAGGATTCAGTTTCCAGAATTTGTATTGTTAGCCACTACAATGCCTTTCCCAGTTTCCTGTCCTAGATCTGACAGTGCCATTGCTGTTGAAAAAAGAAAAAGGTAAAGTTACACAGCAGAAGATGAACAGTTATCTTCATCACAACTTCTTCACGATGAAGACAACATCATGACTAGGCAGGTAGGAAGCTGCTCATGGAGGGCCAGGCATGGTGGCTCATGCCTGTAATCGCAGCGCTTTGGGAGGCCAAAGTGGGCAGATCACGAGGTCAGGAGATCGAGACCATCCTGGCTAACACGGTGAAACCCCGTCTCTACTAAAAATACAAAAAAATTAGCCAGGCGTGGTGGCAGGTACCTGTAGTCACAGCTACTCGGGAGGCTGAGACAGAATGGCGTGAACCCGGGAGGCGGAGCTTGCAGTGAGCCGAGATTGTGCCACTGCACTCCAGCCTGGGTGACAGTGCGAGACTCCGTCTAAAAAAAAAAAAAAAAAAAGACCAAGCTCCTGCTCTAAAATGGCTTTTCAATGTCAGTGATAACAGGGAGATGAAAGTCAGAAATGACAGGTGGGGGCAACCACCAGGAAGAAAGACTTTTACATCAGGCCTCACCCCTAGGGCTCTAACTCTGGCAGCTAAAAATAACTGAACTCCAACCTATGCACTCAACCCAACTCCAATATCCCAACAGGAGTGTAAAGAGCCCCTAGTCAGTAGCTGCTAATTCAGTGCAGAGTCCTTTTTAATGCTGATACCACTGTGGCTTGTGTCTAGGTCTTCCCAATGCTCAGCACAGAAACTGATGGCAAAGGCCTACTCTGGCACCATTACCAGCCCTGCCTCTGCTCTGAGGGACAACCTGGATGTAGGAGTCTAAGCCAATAGCACTCATAAGGTTACCTGAGGACTGACCTCTCAGCGTGGTAAGTACAGGACTTTCTTGATGAACCACCACTACCACCACCAGCAAGTGTGTATGAACAAACACCCCTGGCCTCACTCCCATATTTGGAGAAGATGTGGGAAATTTAACACAAAAATATCTAAAGGGCAGTTTATTAGAAATCATGGTAGGTGGTAGAAAATGGCAGTTTAACCCAACAGTAGAATAAATATTCCATAGCTGTACCACTTAACAGCTTAACAAAAGGATGCATAGCTGGGGAGCAGGACATCCTTAAAAAAAGGATGCATAGCTGGGGAGCAGGACATCAGGTCTTGGTAATCAGGGGAGCCACCCTAAAGGGGGCCCTTAAACTGGGTCTTGTCCATTAGACATTCACTCAACAAACACTTCTTGACACTTGCTATATGCCAATTACTAAACTAGGTGCTGGAGATAAAACATTGCTAAGCCATGATCACCAAGACAGTCCTCCAACCTAGAAGCATTGCTGTAGCTCAGCAAATTGCCCTTTGTTGTGCTGCCATCAGAGGCATCCCTCTGCACTGGTCACCCGGTCAGGGATACTGTCAAGGACACTGCTCCTCACATAACACAATGTGCTCTTTATAAGCATCCCTGGGAGACATTCCAATCTGATCTCCATTCTAGGAATAGTTTTACTTCTCCAGAGTACTGGATTGATGTTTTATCTTCAGATACCATGAATTGTGAGACCAATGAGGCTGTCAGTTTAGAGACAAATTCATGGCCCAGCTGTAGCAAATGTGAAGGTCATTCTTGTATGCATTTTAGCTTTCTCTCTGGTTCCATTTTGTTACTACCGTGTTTTTATTTTTTTCATTCTCCACACTTTTAAGGTATGGCATCTTAGGGTATATTGTCTCTGTTTGTTTGTTGTATCCTTGGAAGTGGCTGTGAACCCTTCTGGAAGAAAGCATTGCCTTCAATGTTTATAATACATTATACACATCTGCATAAATGCTATGATGGAGGTGTGTACACTGGGTGATGTGGGAACACAAGTAATAACGCCTCATAAATTATCAAAGGCATTAGAGAAGATCTTGCATAAGGTTCATTGCTTGAGTTGTATTTTCTTTTCTTTTCTTGAGACGGAGCCTCACTCTATTGCCCAGGCTGGAGTGCAATGGCACGCTCTCAGCTCACTGAACCTCCACCTCCCGGGTTCAAGTGATTCTCCTGCCTCAGCCTCCCGAGTAGCTGGCATTACAGCCACACACCATCATGCCCCGCTAATTTTTGTATTTTTAGTAGAGACAGGGTTTCACTATGTTGGCCAGGCTGGCCTTGAACTCCTGACCTCGTGATCTGCCTGCCTCAGCCTCCCAAAGTGCTGGGATTACAGGTGTGAGCCACCACGCCCGGCCTGTATTTTCTTTTGTTCTGTGTTTTGTCGAGAATGTCACAATACACCCATCTTAAAACAAGGTTGCTGCCACATGCATGCAAGAAAACTTTTCTTTAATCTTACAGAGTAGATCTTGGTGTCATATCATGGGCTTATAGGACACACTGAAATTGTTTATAACTAATCAAAGCTATTTCCATGAGAGTTTCCTTTCATCAATTTTTTTCTGACAACAAGATTATGGGGCAAAGCAATTCATATCCGCATCTGAATTTTTGTGCAGGGAAGGAAATTCAGATGAAATATCAAACTTAAGTTAGAATACATCTGACAACAAGGTGAGGTGAAGAATTAAAATAATTATCTAGAAGATGTATACACACAAAATGTTATCAACTGAATTTTTTTAAATAAACGATGCCAAATGGGATCTAGGAGTTTGTATTATCTAGACCAAGAGTCTGAGATTTTGAAGGGCTATTAAAAGTCATTTTGTTCAGTCTCATATCTGTGCAGCAGTATTCTTCCCAAACTCTTTCCACTTTTCAGGTATATTCCCAACCTTGGAGTTTCCCGTGATGGTGTGATTGCCTGTGTGAGAACAGGGTGAGAGAAAGTATTGTTTGTGACACAACATCTGAAGTGTGCTGAACCAGCAGATAATCTCTCAATGCACTCAATTTTAGCTTTTTTTCTTAAGCGTTTTAGCCATGTAAAAATTCATTTCAACAAACAGCACACAGAAGATCTCAAGAAATAGGTCAGGATCTCATAAATGAAGCAATCCAGTTTACAAAAAAGACAGCAATAAACATGTTTACTGCACATCCTTTCACTCTTCGGTAGTATAAAACATTACAACCATCTTCCTTTAGGTTTAAAAAAATAAAGGAAAGAAAAAGTAAACTGAATGTACCCCATGACTTCTTTCGGCTCCCTACCAGGCCTGGAGCTTTAAAGACAACACTATTTTGTCTCTGTATTGAGGAAAATTGTGGACTTTTAACTTAGAGTGACTAAATAGAATGCATTACACTCCCCCCCTCATTTTTTTAGAATTAAAAAAAGCATAAGAACAAAACTATCTGAAAAGTACTCACTGCTAAGAGGAAAGTCTACTCTGAGCTCAGCAATTAGTCACTCTGATGTTAGAGGAAGGCAGCCCAGGCAGGCAGAAAAATCACTGGACTGTGTAGTGCTGGGCTGGACGTTCTAAGAGGCCAGGAACCATCTCCGCTTTTTCACAACTATACGCCCAGTACCTGGCACAAATTCTGGCAAAATGCATATTCATTCATAATTTACTGAGTACCAACTCTGTACCAGGCAGTGTTCTAGATGCTTGGGATATACTATAAAACAAAACAGACAAAAATCTTTGCCTAAAAATAAAACCGTTCCTCTATTCGTAATACTTTGAACCAAATGTCGGGGGTGGAGGGGCCTCAAACCAAACAATTCTCTAATTCTCTGCAGACACCAACTGGGTATCCTACAATTTAATTCAATGTGGACACTAATTATCCAACATTATTGCACATCCCACAGGTTAAGGGCTCAGTCTCACAATACTACCTCCAACTTAAGATACCAATAGCAAGTCCAGGGTCTCCTGTACTTCTGATAGACTGGCTATGAATCGGGGTGTCTTCATCTATTTGAGCTGTTATAACATGCCATTAACTGGGTAGCTTACAAACACCAGAAACTTATTTCTCATTTGTGTAAGCTAGAAAGTCCAGGATCAAGGCACCAGCTGAATGGGTGTCTGGTGAGGGCCTGTTTCCTGGTTTGTAGACAGAGCTGTGTCCTCACATGACAGAAGGGACTCACAAGCTCTCCTGGGTTTCTTTTGTAAGGGCACTAATCCCATGATGTAGTCACTTCCCAAAGGCCCCATCTCTGAATACCATCAACTTCGGGATTTCCAATTTATGAATTCTGATAGGACACAAACATTCAGACCACAGCACAGAGGTTCTCACAACCGCCTCCTTAGAGTCAATAATTTGCTAGAACAGCTCACAGAACTTAGAAATAATTTTTACATTTCTCAGTTTGGGGAAGGGATAGGGATCTTCAAGGCCCTCTCCAGGAGCTCAATCCTTCCAACACCAACCTGCAAGCTCTCCAAACCCCTTTGGTTAGGGTTTCTTTATTGAGGCTTCATTATGTAAGCATGATTGATTAGGCCATTGCCCACTGGTAATATCCAGCCGCTTTCTCCTCCCTGGAGGTCATGGTGTGAAGCTGAAAGTTCCAACCCTCTAATCACTTGCTTAGTACCCCTAGCAACTAGCGCCCCCCTCCCCCACACCCCTCCCATTCTTTCTCGGGCTCTCCAAAAGTCACTTCATTAATATAATCTCAGATGTGATTGAAAGGAGCTTGTTATGAATAACAAGATACCACTTTCACTCTTATCACTTAGGAAATTTCAACGGTTTTAGGACCTCTGGCCAGGAATCAGAAATGAAAACCAAAATTTTATTTTTTATTTAATTTTTTTTTTTTTTTTTTTTTGAGACGAAGTCTCGCTCTGTCACCCAGGCTAGAGCGCAGTGGCACGATCTCAGCTCACTGCAACTTCTGCCTGCTGGGTTCAAGTGATTCTCCTGCCTCAGTCTAGAGTAGCTGGGACTACAGGCACATGCCACTACGCCTTGGATAATTTTTGTATTTTTAATAGAGATGAGGTTTCACCATCTCTACTACGATGGAAGGCCGAGGCGGGTGGATCACCTGAGGTCAGGAGTTCGAGACCAGCCTGGCCAACATGGTGAAACCCCGTCTCTACTAAAAATACAAAAATTAGCCAGACGTGGTGGCAAGTACCTGTAATCCCAGCTACTCGGGAGGCTGAGGCAAGAGAATCACTTGAACCCAGGAGGCGGAGGTTGCAGTGAGCCGAGATTGTGCCATTGCACTCCAGCCTGGGGAACAAGAGCAAGACTTCGTCTCAAAAAAAAAAAAAAAAGACTGTACTTCCCCAGGGGCTGTGGCTCATGCCGGTAATCCCAGCACTTTGGCAGGCCGTGGCGGGTGGATCACGAGGTCAGGAGTTCAAGACCAGCCTGGCCAACATAGTGAAACCCTGTCTCTACTAAAAATACAAAAAATTAGCCAGGCGTGGTGGCAGGCACCTGTAATCCCAGCTACTGGGGAGGCTGAGGCAAGAGAATTGCTGGAACCTGGGAGGCGGAGGTTGCAGTGACCCAAGATCACGCCATTGCGCTCCAGCCCAGGCAACAGTGCGGGACTCCGTCTCAAAAAGAAAGATATGTACTCCTCAAAACTGTCAAGGTCCTTAAAAATAAGTAAAGTCTGAGAAACTGCCACAGTCAAGATGAGACTAAAGAGACATGACAACTCAAAGTAATGTGGTGTCCTGGGTAGGATCCTGGAACAGAAAAGGAAAAAATTAAGGAAACCCAAATAAAGAACGAACTTTAGTTAATAATAATGTATCAACGTTGATTCATTGGTTGTGGGAACTGTACCATTTTAATGTAAATTTTAACAACAGGTAAGACTGAGTGCAGAATAATGGGAACTCTACTATCCTGACAACTTTTCCGCAAATCTAAAACTATTCTTAAATAAAAAGTTCAGTTTAAAAAATGAGGGGTGGCGAGTGGGGGTAGGAATGAAGGAGAGAGTTCATAAAAAGACTGAAATTGTACATAGTCAGAAGAGAAGAACCACAACAAATTGGTGCTACTCAAAAACTACATAAATAAATAAATAAAAATCTGGCTCCAGTTAATTAAAAACTAAATATTCCAAGAAATTTAAATTAATTTATACAAACATAAAACATAGCATTTGTTAGGATTTACTTTCCACTTTGTGCCAATAAAAATTTTTTTTTTCTTTTTAATAGTAGCTCAGTTTTATTTTCTGTGGTAACAAACATTTAAGAACCAGAGAAAACAAGGGGCCCCTGAGCACACAAAGGCAGTACAGGCCGACCATGAGGCCCTCCCAGGAAAGTAGCAACTGTGGGAATTCCCTGCCCTAGGGAGGATGGATGCACTGCCTAGGAGGAGACGCAAGGTTAGACCTCGCCACATTTTCCCAGGCCAGGTTTAGCGGGAAACTGGGGGCCCAAAGTGCTGCAGGGTCCGCACCACCAGAGAAAGATGGTCGAGAAAGTTGATAACGAAAATTCGGAGCAGGCGACAGTCTTCAGCTTTCCAGCGGACGGCCAGGATCCTGCCGCTCACTGTGAGATCCTTCCCAACCACCCTTTGGTGAGGCTCGGCATCTGGAGCCAGGGACCCATGGGCAATTTCTGCCTCTAAGGGGGTCGGGAAAGGCACGCTGAGGGTGAATATGTGCGGCCGCATTCCTGGCCCCCTGGCCACAGACGCCGCGTCTCTGCCAGGACCTGACGCGTGCGGTAGGGGAGCTCTGCTGGCCGGAGCTGCCGGGGTGTCCGCGCCCCCGGGGCAGCTGTGATCACCCTGGCCATCCCCGCAGTTGGCGCCTCCGCCTGCGTCTGCATCCACGTCCCGCATGACCGCCGCGGCTCTGACTCCTTTTCTTTTTAAACTAAAGGAAAAAAGTATAGCTGTAGTTGTACTCATTCAAACCTGGACTCACCTTTTCCTTCACCCAATTTTGCTCCTACCCTGGCTGCTTCCTCCTCTTCCTCCTTCTGGGCTCCCTATCCCAGGAAGGGCATCTCCAACCACCCTGTTGCTCGAGCCAGAAAGCTGGAAGTCATTCCTCCTCCCCACCTCTGCATCAAGTCACCATGACTCTACCTGAAGACTTTACGTTTTTATATTTGTATTTATTTTTCTCCCTCTCCATTTCTTCTATTTAGGCCTCATCATTTCTGATCTGATCGCTCACCATAAAAACCTGCTAAGAATCCAACCTTCACATTAGCACCCAAGTGATTATGGTGAAATTTAAACGTAATCAAATCAGCTCCAAAACAAGGATTACTGTGAGGATTACAATATGGCAACATTTATAGAGCGTTTAGCGCAGTGCCTGGCAAGTCCTCACAAAAGAAAGAACAGATAAGGAAAGAGAAAGAAACAAAAAGTCAGCTGTCACAGGTTGTATCACCCCATCCCTAAAATCCTCCAGCGTCTCTCAAGCGCCTTCAAAATAAAATTCAAACTTTTTAGCATAATGCCCAAGCCCTTATTACTTGGCTCCTGCCAGGCCTCCAGCCATCTCCAGCTACCTCTATGAACACTTACGGCCATGTGGTTATTGAGTTATTGGCCAGGCATGGGGGCTCACGCCTGTAATCCCAGCACTTTGGGAGGCCAAGGTGGGCGGATCACCTGAGGTTGGGAGTTCAAGACCAGCCTGGCCAACATGGAGAAGCCCTGTCTCTACTAAAAAATACAAAATTAGCCAGGCGTGGTGGAGCACGCCTGTAATCCCAGCTACTCGGGAAGCTGAGGCAGGAGAATCGCTTGAACCCGGGAGGCAGAGGCTGCAGTGAGCCGAGATGGCTCCATTGCACCCAGCCTGGGCAAAGAGAAACTCTGTCTCAAAAAAAAAAGAAAGTATGAAATATCCCACTGAAATAAATGCCTAGTTACACATTTAAGAAGAAATGATGAAGACCTAGTTTAAAAAATGAAGAAAATAAATATACAGTTATATGTTCATGAGTAGGAAGATTCAACATTTTAAACATGTTAATTCTCTCCAAACTGATATATAAAATCACTGTAATCACAATAAAACTCACAATGGGATTTGGGGGGAATCTGCCAGAAATATTCCTAAGTTCCTCTGGAAGAATAAACATACTCAAAAAATGCAAGGAATATTCTAAAAAGCAAGAACAATGAAGGGAAGTAGTACCATGTATTTCAGTGGAAATTTAGTATACATCAAAAGTGGTGGCCAGGTGTGGTGGCTCACGCCTATAATACCAGCACTTTGGGAGGCCAAGGCAGGAGAACTGCTTGAGCCCAGGAGTTCAAGAACAGCCTGGGCAACATAGGAAGACCCTATCTCTACACATACAAAAAAAAGGCTGTGGGGTGGATTTCACATTAGTCAGGAAAAATAAGATTAGTGTTAGACAAACTAGCTTGCCATTTGGAGAAAAATAAAGATCAGTTACTTACAAATAATCCTCAGTCCTTACACCAAAATAACTTTTAGATGGAATAAAAAATTTAAGTTTAAAATGGAACAATGATTCCAGATGCAGTGGCAGGTGTCTGTAGTGCCAAGTACTGAAGAGGCTGAGGCAGGAGAATCACTTGAGCCTAGGAGTTCGAGGCCAGCCTGGGCAACACATCAAAGCTGTTAATTAAAAAAAGAAAAGAAAAAAAAGGGAAACAATGAAAGTATTAGACGTAACCTGTAAACCTGGGACAACAGATTTATATTTATAATGCTGGACTGATGAAGGGGAAGCTGGAGAGAAGAAAAAGGCCAAAAAGGAAGAGTCACAATTTATCTACATAAAAATCTTTATATGGCCCAAAAATATACATATAGATACTAAGTAAAAAGCTAACAATATACTAAAGAAAAAAATTGTAACACATGACAGACTAATACCTATCCCTAAAAGGGCTATTATTAAAATAGTGGAATTACACCACAGAAAAATGGTAAAATAATACGAACAGCTGACAGGAGAGTCAGTAAACATTTAAAACATGGTTAAACTTACTAACAAAGAAACTCGAAACAATAAGATATCACTTTTTATCTCCAAGCTTAGCAAAGATTTAACAACAAAAGGACCTCATGTTGGCAAGGCCCACTCACACACTGCTGGAAGCAGTTACAAACCAGTATGGAAACTTATTTATTACAATTTTAAATCTACATTAATGTTGACTCAGCAATTTCAATTCTAGCTGTCCATCCAACAGAAATACTTGCATGAGTACTCAAAGCCGTATTTGCTCATTTCTCTGCAGCAGTTTGTAAAACACTGGAAATTGCTGAAATGTTCATCAGTAGGGGAATAAATTATGGTGCATGCATACTGTGCCATTAAAGATAACAAGGCAGATTAGTATTTATCCTGACATAGTAAGATGACAAAGTGAAAAGGGCAAGCTATAAACAGCTTGCATAATGATCCCATTTCTATACAAACGAAGACCACATACAAAGTTATTGCTAGTTTTTTTATTTTACTTTACGTAAGAATGCTTCTTAAAAGTGTTAACTTTTTTGTTAGTTTCGTTTTTAGACAGGGTATTGCTCTGTCGCCCAGGCTGAGGTTCACTGGTGCAATCACCACTCACTGCAGCCTTGACCTCCCAGGTCCATCCTCCTGCCTCAGCCTCCCAAGTAGCTGGGAGTACAGGCCCACACCACCATACTAACTCTAATTTTTGTAGAAACGAGGTCTTATTATGTTGCTCAGGCTGGTCTCAAACTCCGGGACTCAAGGGATCCGCCTGCCTTGGCCTCCCAAAGTGCTGGGATTACAGGCTTGAGCCACCATGCACCACCTACTCTTCCTTTATTAGCATTTAACACTCAACTGTTTATGTTTCTGGTTCCCTACGTTGTGAGCTCCTTGAAGGCAGGGACCACGACTTATGTGATTTTTTTTTTTTCTGAGACTCGACAGAGTCTTGCTCTGTCAACCAGGCTGGAGTATAGCGGCACCATCTCTGCTCAGTGCAACCTCCGCCTCCCAGGTTCAAGCGATTCTCCTGCCACAGCCTCCCGAGAAGGTGGGACTACAGGCACGTGCCACCATACCTGGCTAATTGTTTCTATTTTTAGTAGAGAGGGGTTTCACCAAGTTGGCCAGGCTGGTCTAGAACTCCGGATCTCAGGTGATCCGCCCACCTTGGCCTTCCAAAGTGCTGGGATCACAGGCGTGAGGCACGGCGCCCGGCCTGACTTACATGATTTTTGTATTACAAAGCCCTAGTACACTGCCTGGTAATATTAGACGTTTACTAACGGTTTAAACAAAAAACTTTATACCAGAGGTGATACTTGAGAAGGCAACACCTACGATTGAAAAAAATCAGGTGTCTGTCAGCCAATGCAAAAGCACACGAAGGTGAAAAGGTGTATATGGGAAACTGCAGATAGTTCTGTGACTGGAATGCACAGTTAAAATTAATGAAAGAGAAAAGGCTGAAGAGGCAGCATGAGGATGCTTCCAAGGATAAGTTTAGAATTCTTAGCGTAGCATATATACCAACAGACAAAGGCATGCCCTAAATAGCTTTGAAGCCTCACCTCCGGCTATTCTAGCTCCCTTAGCTATGGCTATGGCTATATCCAATTAGTTGCAATTTCCTAAAAACATCATATTCTTCCACACCTTACTATAGCCTTCCCCTGTGCTTTGTCCACTGCTCTCCTCCCGTTTTCAAAACTCAGCTCAATTGCCACTTTCCCAAGGAAACTCTCTCTGAACTATCAGGTTAATACAGGAGGCTCTCCCCTACTGACTTCTACCTCATGGTTTCCCTGGCAGTCTGTTGACTTGTTGGGCTTCTCACTAAAGTCTAACTGGGGCTTTTCAACTCTGCATCTCCAGTTTTGTTTTTGTTTTAAATCGAGACGGGGTTTCACCATGTTGCTTGGGCTGGTATCAAACTTCTGAGCTCACGCAATCAGCCCACGCTGGCGTCCCAAAGTGCTGGGATTACACACGTGAGCCACCGAGCGTGGCAAACTCCATCTTTCTTGGTGCTAGATACTGACATACCTGCTGTGTCCCTGGATAAAGAAGCGGACCCCAACTCCCATTAAGTCCCCGTGGTACCATTTTCAAGTCCGAGGTCTCACGTTGCAGATTGTACATCCAGGTTCCCTGACCCGTAGGATTTAAAAGTTAGGTCAAATAATTAAACCAATTGTTTTAGTTAGACACTCTTGCTGCTACTCTGTAGCCAAACTGGGTGAAAACCTGACCAGAGGAGTCCACGGCCCTCTGTGAATCAAAGACGGTCCAAACGTTTCACTGCTTAGCTCACTCCCAGACACACTGCGCTCAATCTGCAGGAATCAGCGAGGTCCAGGGCAAAAAACATGTGTCTAGGGGCCTAGACTTGCACAAAGAGCCCTAACAACTTCACAATTTGATTAATTATGCCGCCTTGGACCACGCGTGAAAAACAGCAAGACCCAAGGCCTATGCTATTGGTCTGGGGACTAGACCCACCTGGCTCAAGCATTTTTTGCTCACCGCGTTCCCAGAAAGAGAAAGAGGCACCCGTAGGAGGGTGGGAGGGGGGGCAAGGCTGTTCCAAGAGCTTTCCCGTTCACACACAGCTCCCGCTGGGTCACTGTACCCGAGTCCTTCCCGCCCTCGCGGGCCAAGGCGGCCACCCCACAGGTTTGGGAACCCTAGGACTTGCACTGCTCCTGGGCCATGCCCCACCAGCCGGAGACTTCCGCACTCTCAGGCTCGCTAAGTGGAGAAAAGGGCTCCAGAAGATTCCACGAGCGCCGGGAAGCCGCGCTAGCACCAACCCCCACAAGGCCTTTCGGCGCAGCTCCTCCCGACCCGTGCGCCCCCGCGCCGTTGCCCAGGTAACGGCGGGGAGGTGGCAGCGGCCGAGAAGGGCGGGACTTCCGGCGGGTGACGCGCCCGGGTTCGGCTACAAAAGACGACGGCTGCGGCGCGCCGGGCGGAACTTTCCAGAACGCTCGGTGAGAAGCGGAGGAGCGGTAACTACCCGGGGTGCGCACAGCTCCGCGCTCCTTCCCGCTCCCTCACACACCGGCCTCAGCCCGCACCGGTGAGTTTGAGCCCTCACGCTTCCCCTAGTACCCTGGCTGGCGCCGTTGGCGCCGGGAAACCGTTGGAGCCGCGGTCGGGAGGCAGTTGGCCGCGTGGGTAGGACCGCTGTCAGTTCTTGGGCCCACGATTTCCCTTTTGGAGGGCTGGTGTGGTGCCGAGGCAACCCATCCCCGGCACGCACAGTGAATGGGCCCGAGACCTTTCCTAGACCTCCCTCCCTCCCCAGCCTGGGATCTCCAAGGAGCTACTGTCTTCGGCTGCCCCTCCGTGCGCGCCCCCGCGGCCACCCTCCCCGTCCGTGCTCGCTCGGGGGGGCGGGGGGGGGTGTTGGCGACCCTGCGCACGCGCACAGGGAGGCAGGGGCGAGGGGCTGCTGGGGGAGCCGGGCGGAGACTGCGGCTTTTGCTTTCGCTTTCCCTGTTTCCCCTCCCTTTGTTTGTTGAGGGCTGGGCTTTCCCCACCGCCACTTGAGTCCAGGGTGGGAGGGAGAAAGGAAGGAAATCGGTCAGCGCCAAGTGCAAGGGGAAACCTGGCAGGTAAGCTCTGCCAGCCTGAGGGGCGAGAGGGATTCGGCTGGAGAAGCTGTAAGCCGTGGGCGGTGGAGGGCTTGCTGTGTGGAGCCAGTAACCTGTTCTATAAACCACTCCCCCCCACCACTGTGTGCCCAGATGTCTTTTTCTGGAGAGTATATGGAGTTTATCAGATTTGGAAAAGACAGTGATAGTGTAATGACCGATGGACTGAACATATCAGTGCTTCTTTTGGTTACAACTGTCACCGCCTCTAGGGCAAACGGGAAGAATCCAGATAATAGTTGTGTTATATTAGTATGGAAGCTTTGGTGTGGGAAAATGGGAACCAGCTGCTAGAAGGCGGCTCTCGAATTATTTCCCGATAATGATTATTAGTTTGTTTTGTCTGTTGGAGTTTATAGCTGAATTATCGCAGGAATTGTTACCTTTTTGGTGAAATTTAGGGAAGGTGGTGTTCTTATCGGATTTTGCAGAGAGATTGCTTGGCCTTAGCTCTCTTTTTTATTAATTAAAAACTACCAGTTGAAAGCCGGTTAAAGTTGCATTTTCTTATTTCAGGCAGTAGAAGATGGTGAAAGAAACAACTTACTACGATGTTTTGGGGGTCAAACCCAATGCTACTCAGGAAGAATTGAAAAAGGCTTATAGGAAACTGGCCTTGAAGTACCATCCTGATAAGAATCCAAATGAAGGAGAGAAGGTGAGTAGTATCTATTCTAAAACATATCTGAATAGTTTTTTGCCAGACGTATAGTATTTCTATTATGGCCTGAAATCGAGTATCTCATATAGTAACTATGATCACTTCTCGGTCTTTTTAGCTAAGATCAAGTGTAATGTAGCTAGGTAACACTTGTTTTTTTAAAAAATGAAATTCACTCCTCTTTTCTCAAACAGTTTAAACAGATTTCTCAAGCTTACGAAGTTCTCTCTGATGCAAAGAAAAGGGAATTATATGACAAAGGAGGAGAACAGGCAATTAAAGAGGGTGGAGCAGGTGGCGGTTTTGGCTCCCCCATGGACATCTTTGATATGTTTTTTGGAGGAGGAGGAAGGATGCAGAGAGAAAGGAGAGGTAAGAAGAATCTAGTCTTTGTGCAGCTAACTAAAGTTAGCTGTTGGTCAGAGCAGATCTTTGAGAAGTCACCCATTTTAAATGCTTGTTTACATGTTGGTATAATGTTGCAAACTGACCACAAACTGCCTCTGATTTATGGTGTCGTGTTTTTTTGTTGTGTTTTTTTTTTTTTTTCTTGAGACGGAGTTTCCCTTTTACTGCCCAGCCTGGAGAGCCACGGCGTGGTCTCAGCTCACAGCAACCTCCACCTCCCGGGTTCAAGCGATTCTCCTGCCTCAGCCTCCCAAGTAGCTGGGATTACAGCCATGCGCCACCAAACCCGGCTAATTTTGTATTTTTAGTAGAGATGGGGTTTCATCATGTTGGTCACGCTGGTCTTGAACTGCAAACCTCAGGTGATCCACCTGCCTTGGCCTCCCAGAGTGCTGGGATTACAGGTGTGAGCCACCATGCCCAGCCAGTGGTGTCGTTTTTTTAAAATGAGATTTAAGGGACCTAAAAAATAGCCAACAGAGTGGTAGCAAATGACTGCTTCCAAAAATCTTAGATATTATCAAACAAATTATGAGAACAGGCTGCGTGCTGTGGCTCATACGTGTAATCCCAGCACTTTGGGAGGCCGAGGTGGGTGGATCACCTGAGGTCAGGGTTCGAGACCAGCCTGGCCAAGATGGTGAAACCCCATCTCTATAAAAATACAGAATTAGCTGGGCGTGGTGGTGGGCGTCTGCAATCCCAGCTCCTCTGGAGGCTGAGGCAGCAGAATCGCTTGAACCCTGGAGGCGGAGGTTGCAGTGAACAGAGGTCACGCCACTGCACTCCAGCCTGGGCAACAAGAGTGAATCTCTGTCACAAAAAAACAAAAATCCAAAAATTAGCCAAGCATGGTGGTGCGTGCCTGTAATCCCAGTTACTCGGGAGGGCTGAAACAGGAGAGTCGCTTGAACCCAGGAGGTGGAGGTTGCAGTGAGCTGAGATCGCCCAATTACACTACACTCCAGCCTGGGCAACACAGCGAGACTCTGTCTCCAAAAAAAAAAAAATAGGACAAAGTACATAGCAATATAATTTTCCAAGCCCTTTTTACAGATCTTATTTGGTGTTCCCTGACTCCCCAAAGGAATTTGATGGTAGGTACAGTGGCCTTTTTCAAATGGGAGTAAGTTAAAGTTCAGAAACCTAAAACTTCTTCAAGCTCATATAGCAAGGCAACAGAGCCAGGGCTGAAAACTGGTTTGTTGCCTGCCACCTATCTAATCTTGTTTCAGCTTTATTGTGTCAAAATTATGTATCTAATGTATCAGGAAAGTGGCCTATGGGCTCTAGAAATACTGCTCATAGGAGTAAAATGTTCAAGAGAAATCAGTCTCACTTTATTCCCAGTATATTGTATGCAAATAAGGGCTGATGAGCAGAACCAGTTTTAGAATGAATGGCCAAGCCATTAAGTTTCACTTTGAGCTTCTTAAGGTTCAGAAAGATTTGGGAAATTGTTTATTCAGTTTTTCTTTAAAGATCTTCAAGGAAAGGATTATGTTTTTATTAAGATACTTAAATTCCTTAAAAAGAAAGTCCACAATCCAAATGACTTGCTTAGTTAATCGTTAGAATTTGTCCACAAAAAAGTAGTGGTGGTTTTTCACTTACCTTACAAAGAACTGACCTGCAGGTTAACATTGGCAAGCTCTTTTATGTGGCTTTAGATCATATTGAGAGGTTATTTTTGGGGAAATGCACTTCATCAAGCTCTAGAAGCTTTATTTTTCCTTCCTTATACTCAACACTGTTCAAAATAAGGGCAGCTAGATTTTAGCGTGCCAAAACTAAAGGTGGAACTATAAGCAGAAGGACGTAATTAATGGTATTTAATGCTTGATTAGAAAGTTAAAATGTTCATTAGGCATGTTGTACAGAAACGAGTTTGAGAACTTTTTTCAGTTGGAGGAAAGGCAATAATACTGTTGTGAATAAGTCCTTGTGGAAGGATCACTAGCTAGGAACTTATTAACTTATTAGCAGGTGACTTCATACTTCTAACCTCAGTGTCCTTATGAGATCTTGACCTTCCATTTCCTATTCTGATTTAAGTGAAGTAAGGCACTCCTTAGTAGCCACTGGCCATGTGTGGCTCCATTAATTTAAGACAAAAACAAAAATACGGTTTCTTAGTCTAAATGGCCACATTTACATGCTCAATAAGCACATGTGATTGGTGGCTGCTACGTTGGATAGAACAGATATAAAACATTTATCGCTGCAGAAAGTTCTGTTGGGCAACGCTATTATAAAAGGCACGAGAAATTTGGCCTTCAAAACAACCGGTGCTGGCCCAGCAGTAAATGGGCTGTTTTCTACTAAATCAGGAAGAAGTAGAAATTGATACGCTTCTGTGGTGACTCAATAAATACATCAGCTTCCCTGGCCAGTCTTGATTAATGAGAATTTACTGTGCTACAGAATTTTTGGATGAAGTAATTGGCCATGTTGCTCAATACGGTATGAAGTGAAAGCTTCAAAAAATATATTGTGACAGAAATGAATGTTTGGATTATTGTGAAATGTGCCCTTTTAAATAACATTGGTTTTTCTCAAGTGACTTTGAAGGTAATGCTTTTGCTTACCATATTTCCAAGATGGCCACGTCTGTGCCCTTAGGCAAATATTTAATCTCTGACCTGATTTTCCCTCATCTGTGATTACATCACAGTTTGAGGATCATCTGTGATAACGTGAACATTCTGTGTATATAGTAGGTAGTCAACAGATGTACCCTGTGAGGCTCATCTTTTATTATCCTTTGCCACATTCTTTATAGTGCCTTTAGCACAAATGAGATCCAGCATCTTAAACAGATTTGTAATGAGAAATATTTTGTTTTAGGTAAAAATGTTGTACATCAGCTCTCAGTAACCCTAGAAGACTTATATAATGGTGCAACAAGAAAACTGGCTCTGCAAAAGAATGTGATTTGTGACAAATGTGAAGGTATGGTTTTTTTTTTTTTTTTTTTAACATCTTTAATATGACACCTGAAAATGGAGCTAAGACTTCCTAGATACGTAAAATTGACTCATGTACACTACCTAGATTTTGGGGGAGGGGAGGGCAGATAGGAAGAAAACCAACTGAAAACCTGCCACCTAAAGAAATATCAGCACTTTTTTCTGTGTATATTTTAAATACAGTTGGGATCAAGCTAGTTTGGTATCTTTTTTGTAGTAAGTAAAAGTTATTTATTGGAAATAAAGTATGTTCTAATAAGAATGAAACTCATTAGAACGATCTCATCACTTGTACATTCAGAGGGTAGCATTCCATCAGACTTCGGAAATATTAAAAGTATAGCATTTAGGAATTGTCTTCTTAAAACATTTACTATTGTATACACTACTAATTCATACATTATTTAATGTTCTTTTTAAATTTAGGTAGAGGAGGTAAGAAAGGAGCAGTAGAGTGCTGTCCCAATTGCCGAGGTACTGGAATGCAAATAAGAATTCATCAGATAGGACCTGGAATGGTTCAGCAAATTCAGTCTGTGTGCATGGAGTGCCAGGGCCATGGGGAGCGGATCAGTCCTAAAGATAGATGTAAAAGCTGCAACGGAAGGAAGATAGTTCGAGAGAAGAAAATTCTAGAAGTTCATATTGACAAAGGTGAGTTCTGAGTTACTTATTCTGAAGTCTTGAATGCTGTGGCAGATTTATTATTAACATTTTATAATTGTTTAAAAACCATTCTTAATTAGGTTATATATGATCCTATCAATCAGAAATAACTCTTAGCAGCTTAGTAAATAATGTGCTTCCATCCAGACATAATTTTGCACATTGGTATATTACTAATACAGAATATATTAGGAATCTCCTCATTTAATATAACAGGATCATCTTTTGAAATCAGTGGTCCTGTAAATGATTGAATAGTGTTCCAAACTTAATTCTCTCCTGTTAAACCATAGTTCTTCTATCTTTTAAAAAATTAGAATTAATTGTACACATTCTTAATTAGGAGTTACTAGATCAAGGAATAGGCATACTTTTAAGGATTTGAAAGGGGAGTTAGGTGAAGAATTGGATCTGATTAAAATTCATGGTTTTTTTTGTTTGTTTTTTCGGAGACGGAGTTTCGCTCTTGTTTCCCAGGCTGGAGTGTGCAATGGCGCGATCTCAGCTCATTGTAACTTCTGCCTCCCGGGTTCAAGCAGTTCTTCTGCCTCAGCCTCCCAAGTACCTGGGATTATAGGCACCCAGCACCATGCCCGGTTAATGTTTTGTATTTTTAGTAGAGATGGGGTTTCATCATGTTGGCCAGGCTGATCTCGAACACCTGACCTCAGGTGATGACCTGCCTCGGGCTCCCAAAGTGCTGGGATTACAGGCATAAGCTACCGCACCCAGCCTCATGTTTATTTTTTAAACTAATTGGCATGTTTTTGTTTTTGTTTTTTTCTGAGATAGAGTCTTGCTGTGTTGCCCAGGCTGGAGTGCAGTGATGCGATCTTGGCTCACTCTAACCTCCGCCTCCTGGGTTCAAGCGATTCTCCTGCCTCAGCTTCCCAGGTAGCTGGGACTACAGGTGTGCACCACCACACCTGGCTAATTTTTTTTGTATTTTCAGTAGAGATGGGGTTTCACCATGTTAGGCTGGTCTCAAACTCTTGACCTCAAATGATCTGCCTGCCTTGGCCTCCTAAAATGCTGGGATTACAGGTGTGTGCCACCACACCTGGCCTGGACTTGTTTAAATAAGCGTATTGGCCCACTTAATTGGTTTACTTGCCCATCTATTATATTTAAATGCTCCGTTAATTGATTTGAAATAATTTAGACTACTTTTGCTTTTTTTAGACTTGACACTTCCCTACCCATTGGGCTCCAGATTTAGAAATAACTATATAACCTTTTTTTTGTATTCTTGGGATTTGATTGATTTGTCAATTTTTAAATTTTACTCTTGTCAACTTGCAAAAACATTTTAAAATGTATTACAGCAATACATTGCAGAAATTTTAAGAAATGTATATAACCCCAGAAGGAAACTTAAATCAACATTATGGTAATCTCTTTTCAGATTTTGCTGTTTATAAATGGTTCTACTATTATACTGTACTATGGTATGATACCAATCTGGAACTGTTAATATTTGAACATATTTCCATATTAATATACAAATCTACATTAACATAAGTGGCTGCAATAGGATTCTATCATGTGACTCATGATACTGGCCTTTCTGACCCCCAGGGTTTTCCACCCAAGAATGTAGTACATTGAAAGGTAAAAATAAGTTTCCGTGGCCAGTTGTTGAACTTAATAAATCTGTTTCCCCCTTAGTGGGCCCATGCCTAAGGTTTATACTCTGAGGTGTTCTTGATACCAATAGCATATAGAGTAAGTCTTAACGTTGTTGATAGGTTCTTGGAAACTGGGACTTCTAGCAGAATGCCTCAAATAATGTCATGCAGGTCCTCAAATAATGTCATGTCACTATAACACAGATGAGGGGAAAAAAATTGGTCTTGTTATGTGTCATTTCATTTAAAGCAATTTCCAAGAACCTATCAACAATGGACTGTAAGTGAGAACTTGAAATTAATGCCCTAACTGTATAGCAAGTGAAGGCATTTGTGCTATGCCTACCCTTGCTCTTTATTCAGGAAAACCTAGCTGAGTTTAATTGCTTCCCTAGCATAACAAGTTATTTTGCCTCAATACACGATTAAAAACAGATTGTTTAATTTTGTCAGTGTATGATACTGATAGCGCTTTAAGTCCTTATTTAAGAGGTACATACTGAAGTATTTGTGGGTTAATGGATATAGTTGGAGTTTGCTTGAAAGTATATGTGGGGGGCATGCGTAGGGGTGTAATACGTGAAATATTAGTCATGAGTTAGTAACTGCTGAAGTCAAATTGGATGGATATGTAGGAATTCATTGTACTGTTGGCTCTGTTTATACAGGATTAATATTTTCCATACGAAAAGGTGAAACACGACTGCTCTGTTAGGTAACCAGAGTGATCTTGGGAAATAATCAGGAGATAACTGCTTTGGTGTAATACTCTACAAACACAGGTTTTCTTACATGAGTTATGTTCTAAGAGACGTTGCCCAAACCCTTACTGAACTAAAATATGTGGGTCAGAGGTGAGGGGCAGGGAAGTCTCAGTTAAAAAAAAAAAAGGCGTGTTTTTTGCCCTGTTAGAAAATACTCCTCTCCTTGTATTTTATGGACCACATGGGCTAAGGGAGTGTCTAGTACTGATTGTTTTGTTTGCTTGTTTGTTTTAATTTAAATGAGACAAGGTCTCGAACTCCTGTGCTCCAGGGTGCTATCCTCAGGGTATCCTCCTGACTTGGCCTCCCAAAGTGTAATTACCCTTTTTTTAAGGGGACTATACTGAATAGTTCTTAAAAATACGGATTTTCAGGCACAGGGGCTCAGGTCTGTAATCCTAACACTATAGGATGCCGAGACAGGAGGATCCCTTGAGCCCAGTAGTTCAAGACCAGCCTGAGCGATATGAGAACCCCCATCTCTATGAAAAAAAAAAAAAAATTCAAAAATTAGCTGGTCTGTGGTCCTGGCTACTCGGGAGGCTGAGGTGGGAGGATCACTTGAGCCCAGGAGATGGAGGCTGTAGTGAGCCATGTTTGTGCCACCGCACTCCAGCCTAGGCAACAGAGCAAGATCCTATCTCAAGAGAAGATTATAGATTTAAAATTTTTTTAGTTTTATATATAAATACTACAATAGAGAGAAGGGTCTTGATTTACATTGCTGTTACACTTTTAATAGAAGTAATTTGATGTGTTATAAGTAATGAAATTAAAATAGTTAATTAACATTTTTTGGTTATAACCAGTGTTTGCCAGTCATGGTTTAATACCAGCATATACCTGTTTAGTTAATACTCTAAATATTGCTAATGAGATGTAGGTGTCTGTGGGAAAGTTGAAACTTGGAAAGGATATGCAGCTTACTTCGCCAGGGTAATCCAGCCAGTGAATAGCAGCTCTGAGATTTGAAGGCTAGTCTCTTTGCCTCTAGAGTTTGTGTTCTCCACTATGATACCTTTCTTCAGGAGGAAATTGGACTGAACTACTTAAGTGGGCTTTCTTAGTCATTTCTGTGATTTTTATGCATAAACAAACATCTGTGTATAGATTTTATGATTCTGACCTTAGTTGGATATTTAATAAGAGTATAAAATTAATGTTTTGTTTTTAGGCATGAAAGATGGCCAGAAGATAACATTCCATGGTGAAGGAGACCAAGAACCAGGACTGGAGCCAGGCGATATTATCATTGTGTTAGATCAGAAGGACCATGCTGTTTTTACTCGGTAAAGACTTTTATCAACCACTCAAATTGATATCTTACATATTTGGGTTGTTGGTTTTGTTTTTTGTTTTTTTTTGTTTTTTTTTTTAAAGTGTTTTCCATTACTCTTAGAACCTATTTCTCGGGAAGATTGTTAACCATTGATTCAGATCATAAGAGGTTGAATACATAGGATCAGATTTTTAGCTTTTTGTCTGTTAAGTATGGAACGGTGAAAATGTGTTTCAATTAGATGTTTTGTGTGAACCTAAGCAGCAGATGGGGAAAACATCCCCGGACAAAAATTTGCCCTCAATCTTTGTAAAACAATTTAAGTGCCTTAAAGCTCTCACCAGTTTTCAATCTCGTTTATGATAAATTGAATTGCTTTTAATTATAAATACCCAAAAGCATCTCTGTAGGAAACTTAAATTGGAACTCAATACTAAGTATAAATTCAGGTCTACCATTTTGAGCTAAATAACGAGTATGATGAACACTGAAGCACAAGAAAGATTGATGATTAACAGCAAATGTTTGTGATCCATGGCTAACATAACACCCTCTGTGCATGCTATATTCCCAGCAACTTGGGAGGCTGAGGTGGGAGAATCACTTGAGGCCAGGAGTCCTAGCTACTGGGGAGGCTGAGGCAGAAGAGTGGCTTGAACTCAGGAGTTCAAGGTTATGATCACGCCACTGCATTCTAGCCTGGGTGACAGTTAAGAGCCCATCTTTTTTTTTTTTTTTTTTTTCTTTAATGGACTGGAGGTGAAATTGGGAACATCTTAAACTAGTTTAGGATTAATTAATATTTCGGCTGGGTTTGGTGGCTTACGCCTGTAATCCCAACACTTTGGGAGGCCGAGGCGGATGATCAGGAGTTCAAGACCAGCCTAGCCAACATGGTGAAATGCCATCTCTGTTAAAAATTTAAAAATCAGCCAGGCGTGGTGGCAGGCCCTGAGGCAGGAGAATCATTTGAACCCGGGAGGCGGAGGTCGCGGTGAGTTGAGATGGTGCCATTGCACTCCAGCCTGGGCAAAAAGAGCGAAACTTGGTCTCAAAAAAAAAAGAAAGACTAATATTTTACAAATGTCTGAAGATAATGGGAAATGTTGTCAAGCTCAGGCTTTTGATGCTGTCATTTGAGAAGGGTATTAAAGATGTTTTATTTATTTATTTATTTATTTTTTTGAGACGGAGTTTCGCTCAACAGGCCCAGGCTGGAGTGCGATGGTGAGATCTTGGCTCACTGCAACCTCCAACTCCCGGGTTCAAGCGATTCTCTCACCTCAGCCTCCTGAGTAGCTGGGATTACAGGCGCCCACCACCACGCCCAGCTAATTTTTGTATTTTTAGTAGAGATGGGTTTCACCATGTTGGCCAGGCTGGTATCGAACTCCTGACCTTAGGCAATCCACCAGCCTCGGCCTCCCAAAGTGCTGGGATTACAGGCATGAGCCACCGCGCCCGGCCTGAAGATGTTTTATTAATATGGGTTGGAAAGGGAAAGTCTAAGCATGAGAAGGAGGAAGTGGGCTATTACGTTAAATATGAAAGGCTGTGTTCACTCACAATATGCCAGGAACTATTATTTCAGGTTCATCAATGAGGAAATTGTTACAGTCCCTTTAAATTGAACATATCCTCATTGTTTAATTTCATAGAGTCTAAATTATCTAGGACCCTGCCCAGGCTAGAGTGCAGTGGCACAATCTCAATTCACTGCAACCTCTGCCTCCAGATTCAAGTCTGCCTCAGCCTCCCGAGTAGCTGGAACTACAGGTGCGTGCCACCATGCCCAGCTGATTTTTTGTATTTTTAGTAGAGATGGGGTTTCACCATGTTGGCCAGGCTGGTCTTGAACTTCAGACCTTAGGTGATCCACCCTCCTCAGCCTCCCAAAGTGCTGGAATTACAGATGCGAACCACAGTGCCCGGCCTAACCCTCACTCTTGGGAGTTTTTTTTTTTTTCTCTCTGAGAAACCAGATTTAAAATTAGGTAATGAAATAATTCACGGATGGTAAATGGTAAAGGCTGCCTAGAGTGTGTGGAATGACTTTGAATCTTTATCTAGGAAACGGGGCTGGCAGGTTCCACGTGTTTGCTCTTCCCAGATCTCTGCTCTGCTTGATTTTTACAATGGGGGAAGAAAAGGGTGTCTTTGTAAAAGACCCTTTGCTTTTATTAAACCAAAAAACAGCCTGCTTTGGTACATCTACTGATTGGTGATTTGAAAAATATAAATTTGTGTCATATTTTATGCAGACGAGGAGAAGACCTTTTCATGTGTATGGACATACAGCTGGTTGAAGCATTGTGTGGCTTCCAGAAGCCAATATCTACTCTTGACAACCGAACCATCGTCATCACCTCTCATCCAGGTATGGGAACTAGGCAAGCTTAAGCTTCTCTTTTCTATTCTAGTATTTTCCTTGTCTCCTGATAACAAAGTGTAGTGTAGGCACTGAGGGAAACCCATTGTTTTTCTTTCTCGGTTACATATCCTTCTCTGGGCTTAGATGAAGTTATAAGGTCTTGGCTCTCTTGTCAGCCCTTGGAAAACCCGTAAGTGAAAGGTAACAGGATTGCTTTGCCACATAAGTTTTACTCCTGCCAATGAGCTAGGACAGTGCTCTGTTCTTTATATTCCCTGCCTCATAAAAATGTGACCATACTTAAGGAAGAACTTGGCTTCAATGTTTTTAGGTCAGATTGTCAAGCATGGAGATATCAAGTGTGTACTAAATGAAGGCATGCCAATTTATCGTAGACCATACGAAAAGGGTCGCCTAATCATCGAATTTAAGGTAAGCTGTAATGTACTTTAAGAATACTTGAGAACAATTGGCTTACTAAAATCTGATAAAAAAGTAAAATTTCAGCCAGGTGTGAGTACCTCATGCCTGTAATCCCCCCATTTTGAGAGGCTGAGGCAGGAGGATGCCTTGAGCCCAGGAGTTTTGAGAACAGCCTGGGCAACATAGTGAAACCCTGTCTCTTAAAAAAAAAAAAAAAAAAGAATTAAAATTTCTGAATGCCAGAGAACCTGAAACTTATATTTTTCCTCAGCAAGAAATATATGGGTCTGGCCATGTGCCACTGGCGCACGCCTATAATCCCAGTGCTTTGGGAGGCCGAGACAGGTGGATCGCTTGAGCTCAGGAGTTCCAGGCCAGCCTGGGCAACATGGCAAAACCCCATCTCTACAAAAAATACAAAAATTAGCCAGGCATGGTGGCACACACCTGTAGTCCTAGCTACTCAGGAGGCTGAGGTGGGAGGATTGCTTGAGCGTAGGTGGTCAAGGCTGCAGTGAATCAAGATCGTGTCACTGTACTTCAACCTGGGTGACAGAATGAGACCCTGTCTCAAAAAAAGAAAAAAGAAAATTTACCTAATAACTACTTACTCCTATCATGTTGAGCATTCTTTGTTAACAAGTTGAGGATGGGGTTTTTTGCATCATTAATTGGATATTTAAAGATAGGTTGTGGGAAGGGTTTGTGGGACAAGGTGGGTATTTTACTAATGAAAGGTGGTAACTGGCATCTTAAAGTTGAGAGGCGCTTTATAATAATTGCAGATTTCTTGGCAAAATAGTGTAATGCTTGATTTGTTAATAGGTATAAAGCAATCCAGTCATTTTCCTGAGTCTTAAATTGGCCTGTCACCATAAAAATATTAATTAAAACTTTTTTTTTTCCTTTTTGAGACAGGAGTCTTGCTCTGTCACCCAGGCTGGAGTGCAGTGGTGCGATCCTGGATCACTGTAACCTCCACCTCCTGGGTTCAAGCAATTCTCCTGCCTCAGCCTCCTGAGTAGCTGGGATTACAGGTGCCCGCCACCACGCTGGGCTTTTTAGTAGAGATGGGGTTTCACCATATTGGCCAGGCTGGTCTCAAACTCCTGACCTCAGGTGATGTGCCCATGTCAGCCTCCCAAAGTGTGTTGGGATTTGTAATCCCAATTGTATGAGCCACCGTGCCTGGCCTAAAAACATCTTTGGATAAGAAAGAACTACCCTTTTGAGAGTAAGAATAGCTTTGTTTAAATATGTCGTAAGAAGGGTTAGGCTGTTGCAGGATGGGTTTTGGTATAAAAAGTCAGTTTGCTGGATAGAACAATGGTTGTTAAAGTGCAGTTTTATTTAATACAGTCATTTTTAATAAAGCCTGACTTCTGGTCATAATCCTTGAACTGTAGTTCAGAGTGCTATGCACTGTGCCTTTTTAGAGCCTGTTCTAACCTGAGATTGGCAGATTCACCTAAATATTATGTGTTTACATGTGTTTTTCTGGGGAAAATGGGTCCATGATACTCTAAGGGAGCTAATGATGAAATCAGATTAAACAGTGAAAGTTTCTTTTGAAGGTAAACTTTCCTGAGAATGGCTTTCTCTCTCCTGATAAACTGTCTTTGCTGGAAAAACTCCTACCCGAGAGGAAGGAAGTGGAAGAGACTGATGAGATGGATCAAGTAGAACTGGTGGACTTTGATCCAAATCAGGAAAGACGGCGCCACTACAATGGAGAAGCATATGAGGATGATGAACATCATCCCAGAGGTGGTGTTCAGTGTCAGACATCTTAATGGGCCAGTGAATAACTCACTGCTGGCATTTAATGTGCAGTAGTGAATGAGTGAAGGACTGTAATCATAATATGCTCACTACTTGCTCTTGTTTTTGTTTTAATATTCAACTATAGTAGTGTTTTAAAAAGTTAAATGAAGAATAAATGCAAATATAAAAGCTCTGACTTTGCCCTGTATGTATGATGAC
Organism: Pongo abelii; assembly: GCF_028885655.2. Taxonomy (NCBI): domain Eukaryota; kingdom Metazoa; phylum Chordata; class Mammalia; order Primates; family Hominidae; genus Pongo; species Pongo abelii. The sequence continues at coordinate 24,914,828 of NC_071998.2, read as the reverse complement.
TTCAGTTTGCAAGATGAAGTTTAATACCTGTAAAAACTACAAAGAAGTTCCCCTAGCATTTCTAGGCCAAACCTTGTAATTGACTTCAGCTATGTACGTGGACAAGCTTAGACTGAAATGCTAGGTATATGTATTGGCTTCAGTGTATGACCCTTCATTGTTAAGCTATGAAAGTAAACTCTGTATTTAACTGGCAATGAGGAAAAAAAAATTTTGTAGAGAAGTGTTGGTCTGTATAGTTCTTTATATTAAGTGGGATTCATTGTAATGCCTCTGCATTTATTCTGTTGCCTCAACTGTTACTTGAAGATGGCGTAATATATAATTTATCCTGTGGTATCAGTGATAAAAATGATACCTTTATGTAGGAGGGGTTTATCATAATATGCTGCTTCTTGAAAGCTTGCACTTCCAGAATTGTGTTTCCTTCTGCTGTGCCATTCATATATATATATCTCCATATATATCTTGACCAGTCCTGGTCATTTGCCCCCCTCCTTGTCTGTGGACCATAATAAGCCCAAGTAGTGACTTCAGAGCTGGGTAACATAGAAATTAAAGTGAAAAGACCTTTACGTGGAGAATTTGCATGCGTAATATAGGAAGGTGTTCTTTAGGTATGTTACAGGATTACTTTAAACCATTTGACTTTCGCTCCAAAGTAATGTTGGTAGTATAGCAAATTATGATGAATAGCTTTAATTGTTATGTTTAAAAGTCTCATATGTTCACATGCTTAAATCTGGGTATCAGAATTTAAGCAATTCTTGAAATGTATTGTCTCCTTAATATACTAATTACAAAGCATCTCCAATGTGTGTCACTACAGGCTTTTTTTTCCCAGATCATCAAATTTTGGCTTTTAACTAAGATACATAACTTGATTTTAGCTAGTCTGAATGAGTGATACAAAAATACTATTGAACTATAGTTAAATAATATTAAATAGGATGGAGAGTAAAAGTGGAGGACTGGGTAATGAGCCAAGAAGAAGGGGACTTAGAAAACTGCAAACATTGGAGTGAGCATGAGAGAACAAGTTCTCATAAAGAATACAAGTTTAAAAAGGAGAAAAACTGTGTGTTTAAAAAATAAGGTTCCCAAACCATCAGTGTTTGTCAACTTCCTTTTAGTCTGTGCCAGCCACCCACAGCTACCCTAAAGTTAGAGATGTGAAGCAGATGTTCAGGAAAGTGTAATTGATCAGTGTTCAAAAAAGTGCTTTGTGACAGATTTCACTTTTCACTGGGTTTATGTACAAACTCTAAAAATTTGTCAACCTGTATTTTAATGTATTTAAGAGCATTGTTTAGAGCCGGGCACAGTGGCTCACACCTGTGATCTCAGCACTTTTGGGAGGACAAGGCAGGCAGATCACCTGAGGTCAGGAGTTTGAGACCAGCCTGGCCAACTTGGTGAAAACGTGGTGTACTTTACTAAAAGTACAAAAATTAGCCAGGTGTGGTAGCACTCACCTGTAGTCCCAGCTACTCGGGAGGCTGAGGCAGAATTGCTCGAACCCAGTCCGGAGGTTGCAGTGAACCAAGATTGCGCCATTGCACTCCAGCCTGGGTGACAGCAAGACTCCATCTCCAAAAAAAAAAAAGCATTGTTTATAGGACACTTAAAAATTTTTACAAATCTCACACAAGGTTTTCAGCGTTTGTCAGTCATAAGGGAAATGCACATAAAAACCAGATACCACTTCATACCTAATAGGATAGCTCTAATCCAAAAAATGGAAAATAAGAATATGGAGAAATTGGAACCCTCTGTACTTTGTTGGTGGTAATGTAAAATGTTGCAATTGCTGTAGAAGTCTGGCAGCTGCTTAAAAAGCTAAACATGGAATTACCACATGACCCAGAGATGGCCCTCCTTTTTGGGTTTCACATCCATGGATTTAGTCAACTTTGGATCAAAAACAATTGGGAAAAATTGTTTCCTGACCATGTACAGACTTACAGCTGTTAAAAGTATAACAGCTGTTTACATAGTATTTACATTGCATTAGGTATTACAAGTAACTTAGAGCTAGATGGCTAAATTATGCAGGATGTGTAGGTTATATGCAAATAACCATGCCGTTTTATATCAGGGACTTGAGTACCCTCAGATTCTGGTATCCATGGAAAGTCCTGGAACCAGTACCCCCATGGATACTGAGGGATGACTATACAAAAGGAATTAAAAACAGGAATGAAGGCCGGGCGCGGTGGCTCATACCTCTAATCTCAGCACTTTGGGCAGCCTAGGTGGGCGGATCACCTAAGGTCAGGAGTTGAAGACCAGCCTGGCCAACATGGTGAAACCCCGTCTCCACTAAAAAGACAAAAATTGGCCGAGCGTGGTGGTGGGCGCCTGTAATCCCAGCTACTTGGGAGGGTGAGGCAGGAGAAACGCTTGAACCCAGGAGGTGGAGGTTGAAGTGAGCCAAGATTGTATCATTGTACTCCAGCCTGGGTGACAAGAGCGAGACTCTGTCTCAAAAAAAAAAAAAACCTCATACTTGTATGGTCAGTGTTTACTGTGCATTCTCAACAGCCCAAAGTGGAAACCTGAGTGTCCACCAACAAATGGTTAATGTGTACATATAAATCTCAATTCTCAATATACATGTGTACATACACTCTGAAATACACAGCCATTAAAAGGAATTTTATACTTCCCCCAAATATGAAGCACTTTACTGTTTGATACATGGATGAACCTTTAAAACATGCTAAATGAAATAAGCCAGACAAAAAAGGACAAATATTGTATAATTTCACTTATATGAACCAAACTAGGCAAATGCATTGAGGCAGAAACAGTACCAAAGGCTGAGGGGAAGGGAAGGAGAAGTTAATTGACAATGTTACAGGGCTTCTGTTTAGGGTGATGACATTTTGGAAATACAATAGTGGTTACGTAACATCGTAAATAATGCCACTGAATTGCACAATTGTTTAGGAAAATTTGTTACATGTTTTACAATTAAAAATCCTAAGAACACTAAAAGAAAGTCATATTAGGTCGGTTGGTGCAAAAGTAATGGGCCATTACTTTTAATGGCAAAAACCGCAATTACTTTTGCACTAACCTAATAGTTATATCCTGAAGAGGCAGAAACTGATAGGTTTGTCTGTAGTTTTTCAGCTTGTATTATTACTACCACTAACAGCCTCTGTTGAACCCTTCATTACTATGTAAGCAGCCATATTTAATTCTCAGAACAATGTAATGAGGGAGAGCCTATGAAAAAACAAAGCCCCTTAAAACATTAACCGAGGTCATCATCCATAAAAATACAAGTTCCAGCACTAACTGCTTTCTCTGTGATGCTTCTCCTGCCCATTCATACTTGTAGGGAATAGGAGTAGAGGCCAATTATGTTGCTTGAGAGTCCTCTTGGAACAGTGGCAAATTTTCTGTACGTGAAATTAGCTTCTCAACTTTTTTGTACATACGGTACTGGTTCATAACCTTGGCTACCATTGGAATTACCCGGGAAACATTAAAACACTCATCAGGTCCCACCCTCCAGGGATTGTGTATAACTCAGCTAGGTGTAGCCTAAGCATCAAAATGATTATGCGGAGGCAAGGTTGAAAGCCACCAACACTGACACATGGATTTACTATTAACCACTTGGAACAGAATACCACTGTTAAAATTGCCGTGGAAGGTTAAATAATGGGCAGCCCTTGCTATTCCAAGTTCGGTTTTTTTTGTTTTTTGTTTTTGTTTTTGAGACCAAGTCTTGCTCTGTCACCCAGGCTGGAGTGCAGTGGCAGAGTCTCAGCTCACTGCAACCTCTGCCTCCTGGGTTCCAGCTATTCTCCTGCCTCAGTTTCCTACGTAGCTGGGACTACAGGCGTGCGCCACCATGCCCGGCTAATTTGGTATCTTTAGTAGAGACAGGGTGTCACCATGTTGGCCAGGCTGGTCTTGAACTCCTGACCTCGTGATCCACCCACCTCGGCCTCCCAAAGTGCTGGGATTACAGGCTTGAGCCACCGCGCCCGGCCTATTGTAAGTTTTAAACAACCTCACACCAGGGAACTTCCTCACTTGGACATACACTTCATAGCAATTTCTTCTCTTAAAATAGTGGAAAACGAAGCTGTAAAAGCACAGTGAATGAGAACACTAGCAAGCTATGGCAATTTGAAAAAATGTGATTTTAAGAGTCTTGCACCTTTATCATTTAAATTTGGTTATCTCAGCATGAACCTTCTGAGACTGACAGCAAGAATTAAAACACCTTTTGTATATGCGGAAACTACCCTGTAGTCTACCTGCTCTCAAATTTGAGCATGCTTGCTGGGCCCCACCACCAATTTCTGATTCTGTAGGTCTGGGATAGGACCTTAGAATGTGTCTATTAGGTGACACTTTAAGAACCACTGTTCTAGCACAAGCCAAAAGAAGTGACAGCAAAGACTGACATCCAGAATCCTGTAATTCAGTTCTCTCTACTCATCCCACTACCTGTGCTCTGCTTAGGTGAATGTGTTTGCAGCATGTGGAGGAACAACCCATGTATTCTTTGTCCCTGCCCAAACCTAAAGATTGAGGAGGAACTGACAGCAATATTGAGAGTGAGGCAAGAGAGAAAAGAAACCTAGCTTTGGAGTCACATCTGGTTTTCAATGCGAGCTTCGTGCAAGTTGGACTGAGTTAGGTGCCTCACGTCTGGAAACCTGTTTCTTCATGTGCATTTGCGCACCCTCATTACATTGTTCTGAGAATTAAATATGGCTGCTTACATAGCAATGAAGGGCTCAACAGAGGCTGTTAGTGGTAGTAATAATACATGCTGAAAAAAAACAACTGGTGAAGATACTGAATTGTACCTGAGATTTATACTATTTGCTGTTAAAAAAAAAAAAAAAAAGCCATACTACCCCGAAATACCTCCGCGCAATGTTTTCGTCATTAATTCAACAGCAGAATGGGGGATAGGACAAATGTCCTTATGCTCATGGAATTAATTTTAACGCCAGGTAGTTTAGCTTCTATGTTAAGTGCTAGAGAGCAGCATCCGTTAAATCTGGTGGCTGCAGCAGAGCACTTCCCTAGGAACCGATTGCACACGCCCAATTCAGAAGGAAGTACGCACTGATTCCCGGCAGCCAACTCCCGTTCGCGCAGCCGCTGCCACCGGCCCTTAACACGATGTGACCGCCAATTTTGTAACAGTGGCGTCACCCGACGTCTGCAGGCCCTGACAGTTGGCTCTGGCGGGTTCACAGTCTCCCTACTCCCGGTAAGGGGCTCTACCGGCCCTGGACCCAAGATGGGACTCCTATCTCGCGCCCACCCGGAGCAGCGGCGCCCCAGATCCGGCCGTCGGCCCTGCGCCTGCGCGGCCCGACCCCGCCGCGGTCTGGCTGTGCTGGCGCTGGAGGGGAGCTGGGCTGTCCCAGCCTTCAGTGCTGGAGGGAGGGCCGCGTGGGGCTTCAGAAAGGCTAGGCGCCGAGGAGTGTAAGGAGCGTGTGCCCATTTAAAGACAAAATCACTGTGTTTTTCAGGTTTGTACGAAATGAAGTTGTAGAAAGATTAACAAGGGTTACCTGGGAAAGGCAGATTTTCAACTTAGCGTTTACATGTTCACCCAGTGCATTATTTTATTTAAAAAGAAGAAAAATATATACTTAACGGCTCCTAATCCAGCTCTCTTTGCCTGGTCTCCCAAGACACCTATCATTTTGCCCAGCACATCCCTTGCCGCTATGCCACACTGGAGTCCCCGGGAAGGTTCCCTGTGCTTAGACGGCCCCCTCCCCAGTCCCTCCAGGAAGCCTTTCCCAACCCTTTGGCGTTAACTGCCCCGCCTCTCATCATCAGAAAGGTAACTTGAGCTTTTATCAGTTTTAATTACTCCTTTTAATTTGCTCTTCTTCCCTATGTTTAGGCAGAAACGAGTCTTTTTTTTAACCATATTCAGCAGCTGGTGCCAGCAACAGAAGTGTTCCATAAAAATTCCTAGAATAAACCAACACGTGCTGACTAGATTCTCCATCTTCATAAATGGTGGTACAAACTGTGCATATCATAACTACCAGCTTCATGAGGTCAAGATTAAATCAAAAATTCTCAAGGATTTTTCTAAAAATTTTTTAGCATAAACTGTTTCCTCTTTCTAACTTAAACTTCTCTTAAGTGAACGTCTTTCCACTGGGATGACTGTCTACATGCTCAGGAATCCTGAATTCATGACTATGTTCAACTCCCACGACCATTTTTAAATCATCAAAATGGTAGCAAATGTCATTACCTGGGCCAAAAAGCTGCAGGTTTTGTGGCAAATGGGAAATGTGTTATAGAATATGACTGGGAAAGAGGGATTTCTTAGTGCTGCCCAGAATTAATTCAGCAAATTACTACGTGCCACATATAGGATCATACTGCATTTCAGGTCACCATCAAAGGTAAATTACAAGGCTGGGCGCAGTGGCTCATGCTTGTAATCCCAGCACTTTGGGAAGCCAGGGCAGGCGGATCACCTGAGATCAGGAGTTCAAGACCAGCCTGGCCAACATGGCGAAACCCCCCCTACTAAAAATACAAAAATTAGCCAGGCATGGTGGCATGCGCCTGTAGTCCCAGCTACTTGGGAGGCTAAGGCAGGAGAATCGCTTGAACCTGGGAAGTGGAGGTTGCAGTGAGCTGAGATGGCACCATTGCACTCCAGCCTGGGCAACAGAGCAAGACTCCATCTCAGAAAAATAAAATCAATTTTTTAAAAAGGTAAATTACAAGACTGCAAAACTTTTTTAAAAAACCTTCCCCACTAGTTTGTACCTAATAAATGCTAACATTTAAAAGGGGGCACAAAAGGCCTGCAGAAATAAGAACTCACGTTCTTGAAAGTACTGCCTAGCATGGTATCTTCCTCATCAGAGGTGCTCTATACATCTTCAGTTGAAACATGAAACAGACATCCATATGCAAAATATTTTCAAGGGTTTTGTTGGCTTTTACATGTTTTTCTTTAGATAACTGGTAATGATGCACATTACAAAGGAGACTTTTCTAAATCTCAAGTCCTTTGCTAATTTTTCCTTGGAACAACAGCACATTTTCAATGCCAAACCTTCTCCTACAACATACAAAGGGGAGATGCCAAAACTCTGAATTCTTGTAACGGATCCTGCAAATAGTTCTATCCAGAAGATGGAGACAATATTCCCTGGAGTTGACTGAACATGTGAGAAGGCACAGCTCAGAAGGAGAGGAAGGCTGAGGGCAGTGAAATGAGAACCTATGCATCACCTGGCCTTTTTACATGTTAGTCTGTCCTCCTATCCCAGGAATTCACTTCTGCTGTACTTGAGATTCAGGGATAATAATGTCACTCCTCCTCCCACATTCTAAGTAAATATGTTAACTAGATGAGCATGTATTTACATTTTAGAACAAAGTCTCCAGAAAGGTATAAAGTTTATTAACATCTTTAAAAAAAAAAAAAAAAAAAGATGGGCCGGGCATGGTGGCTCACGCCTATGATCCCAGCACTTTGGGAGGCCAAGGCGGGTGGATCCTTTGAGGTCAGGAGTTTGAGACCAGCCTGGCCAACATGGTGAAACCCCATCTCTACTAAAAATACAAAAAAATTAGCCAGGCATGGTGTCGCACACCTGTAGTCCCAGCTACTGGGGAGGCTGAGGCAGGAGAATCGCTTGAACCTGGGAGGCAGAGGTTGCAGTGAACCAAGATCGTGCCGCTGCACTCCAGCCTGCGCAACAAGCAAAACTCCATCTCAAAAAAAAAAAAAAAAAAAAAAGATGGAACAGGACACAGTTACTGAATATGATATAGTTCCTTATTTACAAGTTTTACTATGGGAGGGACATTTTCCTCAGCATTTCAAATAATAAAAGGAGTAGAATTTTTTTCTAGAAATATCAGTATTTCACTCTCCAGGTAGAAGATTAATGAAAACATTAAGTGACTGTACCAATTAGAAGAAGATAAACTAATACCTTAAAAATATATAAAAAAAGGAAGGGTAGTTGCTACTTAAACATGAATTTTCACAAAATTATTCTGTGACTAATTCAGACAATCTATTTGCTTAGAAAAGCTGGCAAAAAAAAAAAAAAAAAAGCACATTACATGAATATGCCTTCATTTAAGTACGTGCTTTCAAGCTGATTTAAAAAGAAAAGTTGAATTATGGTTTCCAGAGCTTTAGGAGTCCATCTTCACTGTAGGTAGCAATCAGGTTCTGATGAGGGTGATGTGCAATACCAATCACATCCTTCTCATGCACCTGGAACACGTAAAGCACAGGGTTAGGGTGTACAGATCTGCAATAAATCACTCTGATGAGGCTTCCAGAGGTGGGTGGAAGGGAAAAAGAGATCTTGGGAGGCCACATATTCCAAATGGCATAGGAGAAAGATGGAGGAGGGTTTTCCAACTCACATCACATTGTGACATAATAATAAACTTTAGGCTGGGCGCACTGGCTCATGGCTGTAATCCCAGTACTTTGGGAGGCAGAGGCGGGTGGATCACTTGAGGTCAGGAGTTTAAGACCAGCCTGGCCAACATGGTGAAACCCCGTCTCCACTAAAGATACAAAAAATTAGCCAGGAGGGGTGGCATGTGCCTGTAGTCCCAGTTACTTGGGAGGCTGAGGCAGGAGAATCACTTGAAACCAGGAGGCAGAGGTTGTAGTGAGCCGAGATCACACCACTGCACTCCAGCCTGGGTGACAGAGTGAGACTCCCTCTCAAAATAAAATAAAATAAAATAAAAATAAATAAACTTATATAGTGTTAAGCCACTGAGATTTGGGGATCATCATAGCAGCTGACATTAATTTTACTTCTTGAATTTGACATGGAGCTAAATGTTTTAAAACAACATTTTTTATACTGAGGGTCACATTGATAGCTCTGGAAAAGGCACATACTTCAGAGTTCAGAAAGACACAAGGCTTACCATATTTCTTTAGATGAACTTAGTAAGTAATACTCACTGTCAAAGTTCTCTCCAGTTTGCCAGTGACTGTACTGAAACAGTAGAGCACAAAGTCTTCCCCTACACAGTAGATCCATTCACCACGGGGAGAGAGGGCACAGCAAACAAAGTCCCCACCTTCTCTTTTACCAGAACTGAAGCTTCTGACAATCTAGATCACACCACACCCCAAGACAAAAATATCAGGATTAGTAGCAGCTCAACCATGTGCAGCATTTTAAACTGACATTTTTACATTGTTATTTTGCACTTTGGTTTACTATCATTTGTAATTAGATCTCCAGTCCTGTTCATCATGTGCTAACTCCCCTTGCCTGGGAAATATTCAATAGATAAGTAGTCTAAACTAAGTGGCAGACAAAAATTTAGAATTCATACATCCCACGTCACCAATCATGCCCTAAAGAGACATATTACCTTTAAGCAAATTTCATTGCCATACAAAAAACAATTTTCTAAATCAATATACCAGTAGTTCTCAAAGCTTTCTGGATATCTGCTCCCCAGTTTCCTCTAACAGAATGAGAAGCTTTCCCCATGCAGGATGACACTCAGTCTCTGAGACTTTGCTTGCTCTATTGATACAACATTAAAATCATCATAAACCAAGCTGAGAGAAATCAATCTGAAAAGGCGAAAAGTTTACATACTATATGCTTCCATTTCTATACCATTTTCAAAATGACAAAATTATAATAATGGAAAACAGACCAGTGGTTGCCAAGGGTTAGGGCTTGGGATTAACTCGAAATTTAAAACATGATACCATTTACATTAGCAGCCCCAAAGTGAAAATACTTAGGTATAAATCTAACAAAATACATACAATATTTAAATGAGGAAAATTACAAAATTCTGATGAAGGATATCAAAGAACTAACTACACAGAGATATTCTATGTTCATGAACAGGAAGACTCAATATGGTAAAGACGTCAGTTCCTCCCAACTTTATCTATAGATTTCATATAATCCCAATCAAAATCCCAGCAAATTATTGTGTGGATATTGACAACCCAATTCTAAAGCTTACACAAAGAGGCAAAAGACCCAGAATAGCGAACTCAATGTTGAAAGAGAAGGACAAAGTTGGAGGGCTCACAATACCCAACTTCAAGATTTACTACAAATCTACAGTAATGAAGACAGTGTGGTATTGGCAAAAGAACAAACAGATCAATGGAACAGGATACAAAGCCCAGAAATACACTCAACTGATTTTTGACAAAGTAGCAAAAGCAATATAATAGAGAAAAGATGGTGTTTTCAACAAGAGATGCCATAATTGGACACTTATATGCAAGAAAATGAATCTAGATACAATAAAATAAAGACCTTACAGTCTTCACAAAAATTAACTCAAAATGGATCACAGACCTAAATGTAAAACTCAAAACTGTATATAAAACTCTTAGAGGATAACAAAAAAGAAAATCTAGATGATCTTGAGTTTGAAGACTTTTTAGATACACCTCCTAAGACATGATCCATGAAATAACTGATAAGCTAGACCTCATTAAAATTAAAATTTTCTACTCTGTAAAAGCCACTGTCAAGAAAATGAGGCCAGATGCAGTGGCTCAGTCCTGTAATCCCAGCACTTTGGGAGGCTAAGCCGGGAGGATCACTTGAGGCCAGGAGTTTGAGACCAGCCTCAGCAACATGGCATGACCCCATTTCCACAAAAAAAAAAAAAAAGTCGGGCATGGTGGCACGTGCCTGTAGTCCCAGCCACTTAGAAGACTGAGGCCGGAAGATTTCTTGAGCCCAGGAGCTCAAGGATGCAGTGAGCTATGATCATGCCACTGCACTCCAGCCTGGGCAATGGAGCAAGACCCTGCCTCAAAAACAAAAAAGGAAGTAAATGAAAAGACAAGCCATGGACTGGGAGAAAATATCTGTAAAAACTAGATTTGATAAAGAACTATTATCCAAAATATACAAAGAACTCTTAAAACTCAACAGTAAGAAAACAACCCAATTGAAAAATAAGTCAAATACCTGAAACAGACACCTCACCAGAAGTATAGAGATGACAAATGAGCATATGAAAAGATTTCCACATTTCATTAGGGAAATGCAAATTAAAATGAGATACCACTACACACCTATTATTAGAATGGCCAACATCCAGAACACTGACCACACTCAATGCTGGTGAGGATGTGGAGTTAACAGGAACTCTCATTCACCAAGGGTGAGAATACAAAATGATACATCCATTTTGGAACAGTTTGATAGTTTCTTACAACTAAACATACTTTACCATACAATCCAGTAATCACACTACTTAGCATTTACCCAAAGAAATAGAAAACATATTCACACAAAAATCTGCACATAGATGTTTATAGCAGCTTTACTCATAATTGCCAAAACTTGGAAGCAACCAAGATGTCCTTCGGTAGATGACTGGATAAATAAATGTTATCAAGCACTTAAAAAAAAAAAAAAAAAAAAAAGGCGGGTGTGGTGGCTCACATCTGTAATCCCAGCACTTTGGGAAGCTGAGGCAAGTGGATCATGAGATCAGGAGTTCAAGACCAGCTTGGCCAAGATAGTGAAACCCTCTCTCTACTAAAAATACAAAAATTAGCAGGGTGCAGTGGCAGGCGCCTGTAATCCCAGCTACTTGGGAGGCTGAGGCAGGAGAATCACTTGAACCCGGGGGCTGGAGGTTGCAGTGAGCTGAGATCGCGCCACTGCACTCCAGCCTGGGGGAGAAGGTGAGACTCCATCTAAAAAAAAATAAATAAATAAAAAATAAGCTATCAAACCATGAAAAAACAAGGAGAAAAATGCATCTTATTAAGAAGTCAAAATGAAAAAGTTACATACTTTATGTTTCCAACTACATGACTTCCTAGAAAAGGCAAAACTATGGAGACAGAAAAAGATCAGTGGTTGCCGGAAGTTAGTGGGGAGGGAGGAAGAATAGAAAGGGCACAGAGAATTTCTGGGAAGTTAAACTACTCTGTACAATTCTCTAATGGTAGACACCTGCCATTATACATTTGTCCAAACCTACAGAACATACAACACCAAGAGTGAATCCTAATGTAAACTATGGCCTTTGTGTGTTAATGATGTACCAAATGCAGGTTCATCAGTTGTAACAAACGTACCACTCTGGCACGAGATACTGATAGTGGGGAAGGCTGTGCCCGTGGGAGGCACAGAGGAAATATGGGAACCCTCCGTATTTTCTGCTCAATTTTGCTGTGAACCTAAAACTACTCTTAAAAGTCTATTTTTTAAAAAAACAACAAATTATGACAATGGAAAACTGATCAGTAGTTGCCAGGGGCTAGGGTTATGGGGAAGACGTGACTATAAAGATGTAGCATGAGAGTTTCTTTGGGAATAAAACCATTCTGTATCCTAGCCAGGCGCAGTGGCTCACGCCTATAATCCCAGCACTTTCGGAGGCCGAGGCAGGTGGATCACCTGAGGTCAGGAGTTCGAGACCAGCCTGACCAACTTGGAGTGACCCCATCTCTACTAGAAATCCCAGCTACTTGGGAGGCTGAGGCAGGAGAATCGCTTGAACCCGGGAGGCAGAGGTTACAGTGAGCCGAGATCACGCCATTGCACTTCAGCCTGGGCAACAAGAGCAAAACTCCATCTCAAAAAAAAAAACAGTTGTGTATCCTGATTGTAATGGTGGTTACATGACTCTATACATGTAATGAAACTTTACAGAATGATTATATCCCTGCTTAAAAATAAATAAATAAATAAAAAGAATGCATGTAAAAGCTGGTTATATCTAAATAAGATCTGTAATAGAGTTAATAACTGTACCAATGTCAATTTCCTAGTTCTGATCATTGTATTATCATTATATAAGATGTTATCATTGGAGGAATTTGAAGAGAGCGAAACATAGGAACTCTTCTGTACTATTTTTGCAACTTCTATGTGAATCTAAAATTATTTTTTCAAAATAAAGTATTTTAAAAAGTCAAGCACAGAACTGTGAAGTGTGCTCAGCAGAGGTACTGGGCAGCTGTAGCTATTGTGCAGTGGCCCAAAAGATACTGCAGACCAGCCATCTCAGCTATGGATTCTGAACTACTACTCCATCAGTTACAGAACTCAAAGAATGGAAAGAGAGTACTACACACCAGCCCCTGGGTCTTCTCTATGGTCAGCAAGATCCCCAAGTGTCCAGGCCAATAATCCAATAGCACTACCATACATACCTAGGGCTTGAGTCCTCAAACTTGATGCTTCTGACGCCCCCAGTGCTACTTCACAGTCCACAAAAGTGAGATTCCTTCAGAACTTTGCAGGTTTTCTGATTAAAAATACACTGAGGACACTGCTGCTGCCTTTCTCCTATTAGTGTTCCACTTTAGATCGTGGTAGCTAGGAGATGTCCTGAGTTGGTAATCCATACTACACTGTATCCCCCTAACTCAGACAAACATTGTTATCTTAAAATCTTCAGTGAGGTTCTGAAGGAGGCTTAAAGACAGATAGGAGCTTCATTTATCCAAAGGATGAAAGTGCTTAATATACAAACACCCAAGGGAAAGGAGATCACTTTTGAAATACCAAAGAGATGTTTTACGGAGCTATAAATAAATCTGAAAAACAAATACAGCTTATACAGTTTACAGAGAAATGAACCCAAATTTGGTTATTGGGAGGGTGGGCCTGGACCAGGAAATGCTGATTTGGGAATGGCCCACAGGTTCTGTGCAAGGATACGTTCTGAACACTCACCTGCCCCTGCATGTTCATGATGACCACCGTGTTTGATCTGTTGCACACCACAAAGTGCTCAGGGTTTTTAGGAAGTAGAATCACACTGTTGACGGTAATATCTGTCCCTGCGGTGCTGCCCAGGGATTTAAAGGTATTTGAACATTCTGTGGTCTTCATATTCCAGATCTACCACACAGAAATTTAAGTTATAAACCTTTTTTAGGTATAAAAATTTCTAAAGTTTTAGGGTTTAAAATATTAACAGTTTACTAAAAAAGAATAGAAATGATTCAGCGGAAAAAAGTTTCTTACTTGATTTTAGGTCCAATCAAATATCCAGCACTGCCATATACAGTTTTCCCTCGGTATCTGTGGGGAATTGGTTCCAGGATCCCCTTTAGATACCAAAATCCAAGGATACTCAAGCCCCATACATAAAATGATGTATTTGCATATAACCTATGCACATCCTCCTGTATGCTTTAAATCACCTCTAGATTACTTATAATACCTAATACAATGCCCACACACCACTTCCTTTGTATAGATTCAACGTAGTACTTGGCATGGGGCAGATTTAAGTTTTGCTTTTTAGAACTTTGTAGAATTTTCTTCTTTTTCCCCAAATATTTTCAATTTGTGATTGGTTGAATCCATGTTCCAGACACAGAGGATCAACTGTGATAGAGTAAGCATTCATCATGTATTTGTTGATTAATTGGCAAAACAAAAGTCACAAACTAAAAAACTTTTAAAAATCTATGATCTTTTCTCATACATTTTTCCTTAGCCAATAGAGCTCTCTCTCTTTAAAATTAGTTGTTTGTCAACACTGCTACTGTCATAAACAACCAGAAAGCTACCCTTGTCTGGATATCAAAACCAAACAGGGGGTCGGGCATGGTGGCTCACGCCTGTAATTTCAGCACTTTGGGAAGCGAAGGCGGGTGGATCACTTGAGGCCAGGAGTTCAAGACCAGCCTGGGCAATATAGTGGGATCTTGTCTCTATTTAAAATAATTAAAATAAAATACAAACAAAACAAAAACTGCTTTTCTTTTTTTTTTTTTTTTAAACAGATGAGATCTCGCTATTTTGCCCTATTGCCTCCCCTGGTGTTAAACTCCTGAGTTCAAGCGATCCTCTCACTTCAGCCTCCTGAGTATGGGACTACAGGCAGGTGCCACTAAGCCTGGCTCAAACAGAGGCTTTTTAGCTTGAGACTCTATCCTGAGATTTTGATGTGGTAGGTCTAGGGTGAGGCATAGGCATTTTCTAAAAAGCTACAAATGATTCCAATGTACGGTTTATACTGACAATGACTGAATGGAAGTCACAATGTTAGCACACACACATGAGGAACTTTGAAGTGGAAGCTACTCTTGGCCACTTGTATTACTTTTCCCAGTCTATCTTTTCACCTTGTCCTTCTGGCTTCTATGAACTGAAAGGGTTAAATCAGGTAGCACAGAAATCTGAGATGTGCTTAGAGAAGGGATGGATCAAACATTAAATAGCATTGTCCTGATACCACTCAATTCAGCAGGTACAAAGTCTCTAAGGCATGGACTCTGCTATGTTTCCTCTGTACCTTCCACGGAGCTTGGCACAAAGCAGATGTTGAATAAATATCCATAAACAGGAGAAAACAGTTGCCCTGGTGTCAACACTGTTATCGCCTGCCCTAATCTCCTCTGAAGCCCAGTTGCTTAGAAGAAAAAATGAACATTTCAGGAATTAAGAACGCTAAGCCTTCCAGTGTTTTCCATTCAAAAGGTCAGTGACACGCTTTGCCCCACTCACTGCAGAACTAAGGGGGAAAGACCACAAAATAAGGAACCTTAGATAAGCCATCTTCCAGTGGCATTTACAAGTTGTGAGGCCCATATGCATAGCATGAGAGCAAATCCCATGACTGAAGTACTAACAGCTCTGTGTGATTTCCCCATACATCCCAAGGGAGCATACATCTCCTGCCTTCAGGTTTCCGGTTTGATTTCCAATCATGAATAGCAATTTCAGACGGTGGTCTGACATACATACATACATATATACATACATTTATTGATTGACTGAGACAGGTTCTTGCTCTGTTGCCCAGGCTGAAGTACAGTGGTGAGAAAATTGCTCAATGCAGCCTCAAACTCCTGGGTTCAAGTGATCCTTTCACCTCAGCCTCCCAAGTAGCTAGGAATACAGGTATACGCCACCACACCTGGCTGTCTGAATTTTAGATACTTAAATATGTATCTAAAATATCTAGATATTTGTGTTAAAATGTTTTATTAAAATGTCTAGATCTTCTGCCACAAAGTACTCACTCATATAAGACAATTCAAAAAGATTAGGTCCAGAATGTAAATACAGTGTCTCAAAGATCTCTAATAATTTTCTATTTGGGTTTCTCATATCTTTTCTAGGAAATGAGACCCTCTCTTCAAATAACTAAATCTTTAAAGGTACTGAAGATCCATTACTTTCAGCAAATTACTTATTAAATAACTATCTAGGAGAAGGCTTAGTTTTACTCAACATCTCTCCTATTCCTCTATAAATGCTACTAGGAAGAGGAAGGCCCTAAATTTGGGGACCAGGAGTGCAGTGAGGCTGTGCAACAAAAAAGAGATCTATTTATTAGGCCACTGAGCCTTTCGTGAATTTGACTGTTGGCAGGTGGACCATACCTATGGCAAAACAGATTTAACCACCATGTGTATCTGTGAATGGGGGATGGCTTAAGTTTAAGACTCTTCACCCTTCCTCTTTTCCTACACATGATAAAGTTTGTTTGGATTGAAAAGGTTTGAGATTGGGGTCCCAAGGCCAATGGGAATTACCCACAGAATACTGTTGTTGTCTCAGACTCACCTCAATTACGGCGAAAATAGCCAGTAAAGAGGTTTACTACAGCACAATCATTCCCATTATCACCACTGAAAACTCCTCAAAGGACAAAGATGGGGTAGACATCCCAAAATAAACTGATAGCAAATACTTAACCTTTACAGTGCCATCAGAGGATGCACTAATAATGTAATGTCCATCTTGTGTAAATGTTGCTTCATTAACAAAGGAGGAATGGCCACGAAATTCCTTCAGGGTTTTCCCAGATTTTAAACCATGAATTCTACCAAATGAAAGTAAATGAAAAGAACAATAAATATTTAATATCTTACGGTTGTGACCAATGATTGAATGCATTTTAGATAAATTACAGAAGCTCATGTTATAATATTAAGTGAAGAGGGCTATGTGATTGTGTATATGGTGTAATTTTCACTATATCAAACAATCAAACAAAAGCTTTGCAAAGAAAGAGGCTGGAAGAAAATATGCCAGTAATACCACAAGCTTCTGTTCAGGGATAGACCTCTAAAAAACAGGTTAACAGGAGATTGAGATCAGTGGGTCTCAGCTGGGTCCTTTAGAGGATAACAGACCCTCTAAAGTGATTATGATGCAGGTAGGTCCATAAGACCATACTCTGAGAAACATGAATCACTGCTATCCCCTTTCAAATGTCTTTTCTGGGTAAAGACTCAAATGACAAAACAACAAGTGTCAGTTGTACTTTGGGGACATAAGGTCTCACATACGTTCCCTCTCCATATCACACCATCATGGTAAAAGCATCATGGTAAAAGCATAAGGAATCACGAGTACCTCCCTCCATGGCCTCATTATATCAAACTCAAGTGAGAGCAGTTTTGGGATTTTTACTTACCTAATTGTCTGGTCAAAAGAAGCACTAAGGATCTGACTGCTATCCTTAGAAAAGCTTAGACAGGTGACACCCTTACTGTGTGCCCTCTCAAATCTCCTTAAACATTGTCCACTCTGAATCTTCCACACCTTTATTTGAAAAAAAAAAAAAAAGAATTAAAAAAAACTTGTAAAGTGTCCTACTATTAACAGCCCACAGAGCCAAGCAAGATGCAGTGCTCACTAATGTGCTGAAACAGCATTAAAAATGCATGCTAATAGCTGAATATGATGTGTCTAGTTCATGTAGTACAATGGTAACTGAATCCTTTGAAACTTAAAACTCTTTCCTTGTAAATTATTAAAACAAAAATATAGACTCTAAGTTCACTTAGCAGAGACAATTTCTGCAATTTCTGTAGCCCAGGATGTATTTCTAGCATTAAATACAAACCACAACTAATTGGCTATTAGACCATCCCCTTAAAAAAAAAGTCAGTTATTTTGATTTTTATACAGCAAGCCAGGGTGGTACAATAGAAAGGGCATAAGAACTAAAGTCTCAGATCTATCACTTACTAAGTATGTGACCTTAAACATGTTATTGGATCACCCAGACAGAGTTACTAAGATTACATAAGAAAAAGTAAAGTGATTAGCATAAAGCTGATGCTCAATAATCAGTAGCTATTATTATGCTGAATATCATATGTAGGACACTACCCCATAGCAGAACATTCAAAATGTCTACATATGAGAGGCTGTGGCACTAATCCATACCTTGATTTTTCCATCTTGGGCTCCAGTTGCTAACATTTCTGTATCTCTGCTGAAACACATGCAGAGGACAGCATCATCCATCATCATAAAGTTATCTTGGGCCTGGTACTTAAGATCCTAAAGAAACAATGGTTAGCAGTTATCAAAATAACACAAAGCCAAGACCCCAGTTCTCTACAAACTCACAAAAACCAGGGCAATGGATTGTACCTACTCTAAACCCCCAAAGTAAACAGAAGTGCCGTGCATACACGTTCCTAGTAAGTAGTTCCTAGTGATATTGCTGGGGATAAATAATTTTATACAATTCAAATTAGTATTATAAAAAATACCCACATACTACTCTAGATCTTTTACTTACTGATTTTTTTCTAGGCAAAATTTCTCTAGTTTCATATTTCACATCTTTAATAAATCTGAATTTACCTATTTTTGTATGATGTGGGAAACTAAACTAATATTTTTTCCAAATCATCAGCTACCTTTCCTGAAACAGTTTACTGACTAATCTATTTATTTGTGATGCTTCTTTTATTATCCATTATTGTTCAAACGGATTACCTTTCTTATTTTTTTCTAATTATAAAGTGAGACTGCTTCCTGGTTTAAAAAATAAAAGCAAACTATAAAGAAATATATAAAGTAGAAAGTAAAAATCACTCATAAATCCACTGCCCATAGAGTGGAATTTGGTACTCTACGATAAAAATTACATTTTATTTATTTATTTTTGAGACAGAGTCTTGCTCTGTCGTCCAGGCTGCAGTGCAGTGATGCAATCTCAGCTCACTACAACCTCTGCCTCCCGGGTTCGAGCAATACTCCTGCATCAGGCTCCTAAGTAGCCGGGATTACAGGTCCGCACCAAAACACCCAGCTAATTTTTATATTTTTAGTAGAGACAAGGTTTCACCATGTTAGCCAGGCCGGCCTTGAACTCCTGACCTCAAGTGATCTACCAACTTCAGCCTCCCAAAGTGCTGGGATTACAGGCATGAGCCACTGCGCCCAGTCAAAAATTACATTTTAAATCAGTGGATAAAAGTTAGTAAATAGCTATTTGGGGAAAAAACTAAATTGGATCTATACCAACTTTATCCCACTAAACAAATTCTAGAAGGGTCAAAAATTAAACATAAAATAAAAGATTAAAGTACTAGAAGAAACTGTAGGAAAAAAGATGAATAAATGTGATGATATAAAAAAATTTCAAGTCTGTAAAACAAAACAAGCAAAATCAAGAGATAAAAGTCAAAATTGTAAAATATTTGTAATGTATATTATAAAACTTCATTTCCTTAAAATATAAAGAGCTCCTACAAATCAATAAAGAACAATCCAACAGAAAAATGGGCAAAAGATATTAACAGACTTCATAGTGTAAGAAATATTAGTGGTTTTGGTAAAATAAAAAAATATTGGTGGCTTTTCACATATAAAAAGATGTTTAATTTCATTCATAAGAGAAATAGAATTAGTACTACAATTAGGTTAGATTGGAAATTATCTTAAATAAAATGGGTGGTTAAATACATCATGGTTCAATCCATGCAATGTAATATAATACAGCAATAATCTCCAACATATGCTACAAAAGCAAGAAGTATAACAGGGTATATAGTATGCTATCATCTGTATTACAAAATTTTGAAAAGGATACATAATAAGTAACACACACAGAGGATATTCCAGGAAAGTTACATAAGCAACTGGTAATCCTGGCTGGCCCAAGGAAGGCAAATGACTAGCTGAGGTACAAGTGTAGGAGCAAAACACTACTTGAGTAACTTTTTCTGTTTTTTTGAACATATAACCCCTTGAAAAAAAAATTTTTTTTTTGCACCTCCCTGTAATCCCAGCTACTCTGGAGGCTGAGGCAGAAGAATCCCTTGAACCCGGAAGGCCAAGGTTACAGTGAGCCGAGATCGTGCCCCTGCACTCCAGCCTGGGCCACAAGGGCGAAACTCTGTTTTGTTTTGTTTTCCCCCAAGACGAAGTTTTGCTCCTTGCCCAGGCTGGAGTGCAGTGGCGTGATCTCGGCTCACTGTAACCTCCACCTCCCACATTCAAGCAATTTTCCTGCCTCAGTCTCCCGAGTAGCTGGGATTACAGGCACCCACCACCGGGCCCAGCTAATTTTTTTTTAGTTTATTTTTAGTAGAGATGGGGTTTCACCATGTTGGCCAGGCTTGTCTCAAACTCCTGACCTCAGGTGATCCACCCACCTCAGCCTCCTAGAGTGCTGGGATTACAGGCCTGAGCCATCACGCCCAGCCTGAAAAAAAATTTTTTACTTGTAAAAAATAGATAATAAAACAATTATACATAATAAAGGTCCTCCCTTAGTTAATAAAATTGGAATTTAATTAAAAATACCGTTTTTTGCTTTTTGTTTTTGAGACAGCATTGTTGCCCAGGCTAGAATGCAGTGGCACAATCATGGCTCAGTGCAACCTCAAACTCCTGGCTTGAGGGATCCCTCCCATTTCAGCCTCCCAAGCAGCTAAAACTATAGGTGCACACAAGCATGCATGGTTAATTTAAAAAAAAATTTTTTTTGGTAGAGACACGGTCTCACTATGCTGCCCAGGCTGGGTTGAACTCCGGGGTTCAACTAAGTGATCCTCCTGCCTCAGCCTCCTCAGTAGCTAGGATCACAGGTGTGCACCACTGTCCCTAGCTTTAAATGAGTTTTTTAATTACAAAAGTAATACATGTTCATTACATACAGATCGTTTTTCAACTAATCTGATTTAGAGGCCATAGGTAAGTAATTCAAAGTAGGTAATTTTTCCACTAGGAAGGTTAACACATTTAAAATACTTTACCTTTCTGATTTTTCCAGTAGTAAAGTTCCATACTTCAATGAATCCATCAACAGACCCAGTGACCAAATACTGACCATCTGGAGAAAATCGAGCACACTCCACATGTGATTTCTGACCAAACTGTTTCAAATGAAACAATGAAACAGATGCATTTTTATTTAGTGGACTTAAAACAATTCCTATTTTAACCTTTTGAGAAACCCTGCCCTAGCATAAAGTCATAGCTGGCCCATATTATAGAGTATTGGAGGGGTATTTCTGTACCTGGACGCAGGGAGCTGGGTGGATGTATTTTTCTCTGACTTAGTTTTATGTCTAGGCACTAAGTTGAAGCTAGTTTTTTGAATGTGAGATTGATATTTCCAAAGGAAAGGACAAAAGCTATTTTAACATGGGACTTAGAACAAGTAATCTTGTTAGCTCAGACTGTAATGTTTTGCTAGAATCAACCACTGTTAGCACGACTTTCACACTCAATATGGCCTAATATGTTCCTGTTGTGTATCTCAGGGGGAAAAAACTCATTTTTTCAAAGTAAATGTATGTTTCCCTATATTATTTTGTAAATAAACTTTCTATCAGTGTTTCACAACCTTCATTTAATCAAGTGATAATGTGTAGCTGACCAAACTTAGAAGAACTAATTAAAGCTAATATACTGTCTGATAAATGCATTCTGAGCATTTGCTAGTGAGGACGCTCCCAATAACAGATGAAAACTACAGAAAATTAGGTAGAAAGAACAAAGAAAAGCTCTAATGTGGATTTCACCTTAAATGCCAAAAAAGGAAAGTGTTTATAACAGAAAATCTTAGCCCAGCAGCATAATAATGATGGATTTCTATTTGTCTCAAGGTTTCAGGCAGAGTAAATAAAGGTGCTGCTCAAAAATATCTTTATCTGCAAGTTAGAATATATAATCCAGAAAAGGCAAACCCAAAATGTTAACCCAAAGTCAAAGATTTGAGGAATATGAAGTATTTTAAAATCCAGGAATTTGGAGCACAAATCCAGAGAAACTGTAATATAGAGATGCTAAAGTAGCAAATACACTTGTAATTCTGGGAATTACCTAGAAAACTTTTTCCTAGAAAACTCTCAGATTTAAAAAATAAATAAATAAATAAATAATTTTAAAAAAACCACACCATAAGAGGATAAAATCATTTTCCTCAAACATCACATAAGCCCACTTTGTAATCCCTCACTGGCACTCTGCCTGACACATAGCAGGCAAAACAAAAATGGTGAACAGGAGAAGTACATACAAAGTTCACAGTCCCAGGTGTAACCAAAAAAGAACTAACCATTCTTCCAAATGAAGGCTTCTTGGGAAGAAGTGCAAGGGCAGATGGTGGGCTAGATGTCAAGCTAGATGTCAATCCATTAGATGACACACCTGAGGTGTACCACTCCCAGGCCACAGCAGTATCCCAGTGGACACCTGCAGCAACCTTGAATATTGTCAGAGCTGGAGAATGAGATGTCCCCCTCAATTATCCAAGCCCCTGGCACAGGGCCTGGCTGAGCCCATGACAAGTCCTCAACAAATGATTACTGACTGGCTGAATGTCTTAGGATCCTACCTTAATATGCCTGCTCAGTTGCGTAGGAAACTTTTCTTCTTCCACATCTTTGACAGCTGCCTTGCCTCGAAACAAATCTATGGTCATACCAGGAGGAAGCAATCCCTGATGCTGCTGCCACTTCAGTGCCTATGAGGAAAAAAAATGTATAGCAATCTGTTCAGGTGCTTTTAAGATCTGGTCATGAGTGCTCAGAAACCAAGCCCGAAAGGATGAGGTTCAGAGAAAGCTGTGAGCCATCTAGACCCCAACTATTTTTGGCCATCCAAACATAAAGTAATCTGTGCTCCTCTGCGTGTCCAAGAACACAGGCTGATCTAAGGGTGGAAGGGGACTCTGAGAGCCAACAAGTCTATCATCCACCTATTTTCTTATAGGAGTGGCTCTTTTGTTATAAACAAAACTTGGAAAACAAAAATCTCCCATAGTTCTAACACTCAAACACACCCACTATTAACATTTTATATACTACCTTCCAATCTTCCCCCCCACATGTGTTTCATTAACCTAGTTGTAATTATACTATATGTAAAATTTTATTTTCTCCTGTTTTCACCTATCAATAGATCATATTAGTCACAGCTATCATTTTAATGGTTGTAAAATATATCCCATCTAGTAGATGTCTCACAGTTAACATAATCAATATATTAGTGGACATTTACACTGCTTCCAATTTTTCAATCACCTAAATAATGCTGCAATGAACATCTTTGGACATAAAGCTTTTTCTATTTTGGGGATATTCCCCTCCTAGGGTATATTCCTGGAAAAGAAATTACCAAATCCAAAGAAGAACATGAATGGTTAAGGCTCTTGATATATTTGATATATACTGCCAAACTCCTTTCCAAAAGGCCTGCTTTCCAAAAAAAGTTGCAGTTGCAATAGTGTTCACAACTGCATTATGAGGGGTGAAATAATGAACTTTGGAGACAGATGGTCCTAGGCTAACTCATTCACCAGCTATGTCATTTTGACTCCCAGTTTTGCCAAATGAAAAAGTCAGGAAAAAAAGCCTAATTCGGGGGCCAAGCATGGTGGCTCACGCCTGTAATCCCAGCACTTTGGGAGGCCAAGGCGGGCAGATCACCTGAGGTCAGGAGTTCCAGGCCAGCCTGGCCAACATGGTGAAACCCCATCTCTACTAAAAATACAAAAATTAGCCAGGCGTGGTAGTGCACGCCTGTAATCCCAACTACTTGGGAGACTGAGGCAGGAAAATTGCTTGAACCCGGGACGCAGAGGTTGCAGTGAGCCAAGATCGCGCCACTGCACTCTCAGCCTGGGTGACAGAGTGAGACTGTCTCCAAAAAAAAAAAAAAAAAAAAAAGCCTAATTCATAGAGGATAAAATAAAATAATATAAGTGAAGCCTGTATAATAAGCACATGTTCACATAATAAGCACACAATCAATGTTTATTCCCCTTTCCTTTTGTTATTCCAAGAAAACTCAATAATTTTTGGTATCATTTAAAACGGGGGTCCCCAACCCCTGAACTGCAGACCAGTACCGGTCCATGGCCTGTTAGGAACCCAGCTGTACAGCAGGAGGTGAGTAGCCAGGGAGCGAGAGCATTATAGTCTGAGCTCCACCTCCTGTCAGATCTGCGCAGCATTAGATTCTCATAGGAGCATGAACCCTATTTTGAAATGCGCATGCGAGGGATCTAGGATGCATACTCATTATGAGAATCTAATGCCTGATGATCTTAGGTGGAAGAGTTTCATCCCAAACTCACCCCCTGACACCCCCACCACCATCTGTGGAAAAATTGTCTTCCACGAAACCAGTCTTTGGTGCCAAAAATGTTGGGGACCACTGATTTAAAAATTTTAGCTAATTTAATAAGTAGAAATAGAATACCCTACTTTAGTCAGTTCTCTGATTAATGAGTTGAACTTTTCTATGTATTTATTAGATATATTTCCTCTTCTGTTAACTGTTTATTCATGTTATTTGCTCACTTATCTATCATAGTCTTACCATTCTCACCAATTTGTGAGCTTTAATGTGATAAAGGTATTTGTTGTTTATGTTTGCTGCAAAGAATTCTTTCACCAACTTTTTTTTTTTTAAAGAGAGGGGTTCTCACTCTGTCAGGCTGGAAAAGTGGCATGATCACAACTCACTGCAGCCTTGACCTCCTGGGCTCAAGCAGTCCTTCTGTCTCAGCCTTCCAAGCAGCTGTGACTATGTCTATTTTGGATTATAGCTTTATAGGTTTCTTTTCATCTTAAGTTCCATTCTCAAGTGATGAAATCTGTTTATCTTTTCCTTGGTGTTTAATCTCTAAGCTTGGGAAGACTATCAGGTTTGATAGATTATATTATCTCCCAGTGTTTTTCTATTATCTTAAAATATCTAACTTTCTATCTGAAATTATGCTACATAAAATATGGGAGCAGGCTCTGATCTGACCTCTCCCCAGCAATTCTAAAGTCAGTGTCCCAACATCATATACTAAATGTATTTTTCTCTTATTCCTAGGTTTTGTGGTGTTCCCCATTGTCATCCATGGAATTATTATAAATAACAGAATTGGGTTTTTGCACTGTTGTTGCACTGGTTGCAACAGATATTCTTGTGTCCACTACCAAAATGATGCAAATTATAGGTCTTTATTAAATGCAGTATTTCTAAGCCTAGTATGCTCTCAACATTCTTCCTTTCCAAAGTTTCTTTGCTAAATATATTTTTTCTTTTTTTTTTTTTAATTGAGACAGAGTCTCATTCTGTCACCCAGGCTGGAGTGCAGTGGCGCGATCTTGGCTCACTGCAAACTCTGCCTCCCGGGTTCAAGTGATTCTTCTGCCTCAGCCTCCCAAGTAGCTGGGATTACAGGCGCACACCATGATGGCCAGCTAATTTGTCTATTTTTAGTAGAGACGAGGTTTTGCCACGTTGGCCAGGCTGGTCTCCAACTCCTGATCTCAGTTGATCCGCCCACCTGGGGTTCCCAAAGTGCTGGGATTACAGGTGTGAACCACCACACCTGGCCACATTTTTACTTTTCTTATTCTACATGCTTTCCCTAGGTAATTACATTTATAGCTTCAACTACTACTATAATTTCCAAATCTATAATTTTAGCCAAAACCTCTAGGTTAAGGTCCAGATTCACAGATCCAAGGGCCTATACTGCAAGTTTCCACTTGTATGTCCCACAGGAACTTCAACACATCTAAAAACGGATCATTTCCCCTATCCCTAGTTTCTAACCCCAGCCCCCAACAAATCTGTCCTTCTTATATTTTCTACCAAGTCACTCAAACCAGAAACTAAAGGGAAACGAAACCTAGAACCAAAACCTCACTTGCTTTTCACATCTAACCAATTAAATGTAGAACACATGAGTTTATTTCTACTCTCTCTAGAAAATCCACTAAAGTGATGGTAATTAAGGAATAAAAAAGATACATGCCCCAAAAGACAAAGAGAATGGGAGAATAGCAAGAAAAAAATGTTAGTTAAGTTTTAGAAGGTGAAAAGTGAATGGACTAGTGGAACCAAGTGGAAACCAAAAACAGAGAAAACTGAAACCTAATTGTACAAGGTGAAGAAGGCGAAGTCACAAGAAGCAAGCCAAACTGCCTTGCAAAACTCCAAAAAAGCTTAGGAACCGGAGGAATCACATACCCTTCAAGGACAAGGCATGCTTCAGGGCTGAAAACAGGGGCAATATTAAAGTCTGTATAAGGAGCATTTAGCAACCACGACTTCTCCCAACCCTGTGCAACTACCTCGCCTTAGCCTCAAGAGAAATCAGGTGATGTATATTCTGGAAAGGTTGAGGTCCTAGGCTCTGAAAATCTCAGTAGAGCTGAGGACAGGGTGGAGGTGAGAATCCACAATGAAAACTGGGGGCTTCAGTGTACACTGGTATGCTGAACAGTGAGATTTCTCTATCCTCTACTCCTACCTGCATCCGCTCAGCTCTGGCTCTCAACATATGGTTTAGGCAAGAACTACTCTCCAAGCAGGAACTACTCTCTGGAAAAGCTGACCAGCCCAAGAAAACATTTCTGCAGAGAATGACAAATGAGGATCTCCATCCTATCATCCCAGGCTGAATTCTATCAGTTCTCAAACTCCTCTTTCCAACCACCCAACCTGACACACCATAGCAGAAAGCTCTAAATATCTGAGGAAAACTCCCATATATGGTCAGCAAAACAAACAGGGAAGGGGAAAACTCAAGAGAAAAAGGAAAAATAGGAATACAGGGACAATGCAGGGAGGATAATAAAACTTTAAACATTTAAAGAGAAAGAAAGATACATGGTATTACAGACACAAGTAAAATCTCAAACATTTATTTCTATGCTTCCTTTCTCAGGAAGTTACCGGACTCAGTACTCCCATAAAATGAGGGTCTAGGCTGGGCTCAGCGGCTCACACCTGTAATCCCAGTACTTAGGAAGGCAGAGGCAGGATAGTCTGGGCAACGCAGCAAGGCTCTGTTCTCCATTTAATTAAAAAAAAAAAAAAAAAAGGCCGGGTGCGGTGGCTCACGCCTGTAATCCCAGCACTTTGGGAGGCCAAGGTGGGCAGATCACGAGGTCAAGAGATCGAGACCATCCTGGCCAACATGGTGAAACCCCGTCTCTACTAAAAATACAAAAATTAGCTGGGCATGGTGGTGGGCGCCTGTGGTCCCAGCTACTCGGGAGGCTGAGGCAGGAGAATTGCTCGAACCTGGAAGGCAGAGGTTGCAGTGAGCCAAGATCGTGCCACTGCACTCCAGCATGGCGACAGAGTGAGACTCCATCTCAAAAAGAAAAAAAAAAAAAAAGGTCTAACTATGAAAGAAAGAAAAATGAGGAATCTATAAATAAGACCTACAAAAAAAATAAGAGGCCCAAAATTCCCAGTATGAAGATGAGACAAGTCCTGGTACAGTAACTGTGCAGCAATACAAGAGAACTAGTCCTGATGAGAACAAAAAGAGAAGGGCCTCAGGAAAGATATCAGCAAGCGGAAAAAAAAGGACTTTTGACAGTTCTACTAGAAATACTCAGGCTGGACTAGCAGAAGTGCATAGAAAACTAGGCAAAAGAAAAAATAAGCAATAATTATTGCAAATCATAAAAATTTATGTAAGAAATTACATGTAATTATTTTTTTAGCTGTGAACAATAGCTATATAAAAATAACTGTAAACATTGAATACAGATTGAACCAAAAGTTGTGATACAACTCTACTGAAAATCTGGAAGAAGAGTTAAGTGTGTATTGAGGAGAGTGGGTATGAGACAAATCATTTTTCGCTGAAGAAAGTTAGTTGCTAATGACCAAAAAAAAAAAAAAATCAGGTAATAACAGTATAAACATGGTATTCAGCTATGGAGCTAATAGTCAGGAAAGTTAAGAATCAGAGGTGGAGAAGGGAAGCACATGGGACTGTTTTTCACTGTAAGCCCTGAAGTACTACTTAAACGATGCATAGCTATTAGTTTGATTAAAAAATTAAAAAGCAGCTTACTTTTTTTTTTTTTTTGAGATGAAGTCTCGCTCTTGTCTCCCAGGCTGGAGTGCAATGGCTCGATCTTGGCTCACTGCAACCTCCGCCTCCCGGGTTCGTGTGATTCTCCTGCCTCAGCCTCTTCCCGAGGAGCTGGGATTATAGGTTCCTGCCACCACGCCCAGCTAATTTTTGTATTTTTAGTAGAGACGGGGTTTCACCATGTTGGCCAGGCTGATCTCGAGCCCCTGACCTCAGGTGATCCACCCACCTCGGCCTCCCAAAGTGCTGGGATTACAGACATGAGCCACCCCACCAGGCCAAAAAGCAGCTTACTTTTGAATCTCAGAATCATTGCAGGCCTGCAACAAATAGCTTTTTGGTCCTTTTCTAAATGCAGATTTAGTGCAAAAAGGTTATTAACATCCCTATTAATCACTTGTGCCCTTTGTTATTTATAAAATGTCTATTACTCTAAGTAGCTTTATAATAATGACAATGCTGGCAACACTATTAGTAATTTTTAAAAAAATCATCACCAGTAGCTACCATTTACTATTTACAAGGTGCCAGGAAATGTATAAAGTGTTTATGAACATTATTTCTCTTAATCCTTACTCTCAATACTGTGATGAGTAAATGGGACCAGAAAAGTTAAGGAATTTGCCAAGACTATATAGCTGGTAAATGAGAAAGCCTGGATTCTAACTAGGGTGGGCATTTGTTCCAATCTTTCCAGGACAGTTACTATTTGCACTTGGTGTTCTGGCATAGGGATCAACTGTACTCTCAACGATATCCCAGACAGGATGATAAATTCTATGGTAACCCTAATTCTAACTGTCTCCAGAGCTTGTTCTTAACCACTCATCTATATTGCCTCTCCCAGGAAAGAGGGAGAGTGGAACAGCACAGCTACTGGTATAAGCAACTCTGTAGGTAGTCCCCAATTCTTAGGGTGTACAATTTCTTCAGCTAAGACATAGTTTATACATAGGAAATTAGGAAATTGTACCAACAGTTCACTTTTTAAATTTATTTTTATTTTTGGAGACAGGGTCTCACTCCGTTGCCCAAGCTGGAGTATAATGGCATGATCATAACTGTCATCTCAACCTTCTGGGCTCCAGTGATCGTCCCACCTCAGCCTCCCAAGTAACTGAGACCACAGGCACACACCACCATACCCCGCTAATTTTTTTACTTTTTGTAGAGACAGGGTCTCACAATGTTGCTTAGGCTGGTCTCCAACTTCTAGGCTCAAGTGATTCTCCTACCTCAGCCTCCCAAAGTGCAAGGATGATAGGTGTGAGCCACCACACCTGGCCTCTACAGGAATTGAATTACCTGTCCCAGCAATGCCATGAGACGAGATGGAGGCACCACACTGACTTCACCAGCTAAGGCCTGGGCAATTGCTGCTCTTCTCTTTTCTTTGCTACTTCCATCTGGGTATGCCTGAAAAAGGAGAGGGTGTAGCATCATTTCCAAGAAGCAACAACAAGATATGAGTGTGCTTATTTAAAACAAACAAGCAGAAGCATACACAGAGGAAAATGTGAAAAGAAATTACCCAGTTAAAGAAGGGATTAGTTAAACTAATTTAGTTTTTGAAAATGACTTCCCAATTCTGCCCGCTTGCATTTCGAAAGCATGAGTTGGGAGAAAACTGAAATCAGCCAATCCACACTATTATTATTTTTTCATTGAGTTCCTGGCCAAAGGGACACACTGCTATTTTTCTGAAAAGAGTCCAAGTAAACCACATTAAACCCAGAGTTGTTTTTCCAGCTTTTGAAAAATTTGCAGAACCAAGAATTCTTTTATATTCTTTAGTAATTTCTTAAATGGCTCCCAGCACAGAAGTGCTTCACCACCTCTAAGTTAAATCCTGTCCTGGTTATCTAAAATCCTTTCCTTTATCCTCATAGATTTTATAGGTTAACATTCTATTATCCAGTGCCTATTAAGTTCTTCTTCCTCCTGAGAAAATACTTGCAAACTACCCATCTGACAAGGGATTAATAACCAGAATATGGCCGGGTGGGGTGGCTCACGCCTGTAATCCCAACACTTTCTGGGGCTGAGGCGGGCAGATCACCTGAGGTCAGGAGTTCGTGACCAGCCTGGCCAACATGGTGAAACCCCGTTGCTACTAAAAATAGAAAAACTAGCCAGGCCGTAGTGGTGGGTGCCTGTAATCTCAGCTACTCGGGAGGCATGAGAATTCCTGGAACCTGGTAGGCGGAGGTTGCAGTGAGCTAAGATTGTGCCATTGCACTCCAGCCAGGGAGACAACAGCAAGACTCTGTCTCAGAAAAATAAATAAACAAATAAATAAATAACCAGAATACAGGGCCAAGTGTGGTGGCTCATGCCTGTCATCCCAGCACTTTGGGAGGCCGAGGTGGGTGGACTGCTTGAGGCCAGGAGTTTGAGACCAACCTGGCCAATATGGCGAAACCCCATCTCTACTGAAAACTCAAAAATTAGCTGAGTGTGGTGGCACACACCAGTAATCCCAGCTACTTGGTGGCTGAGGCACGAGAATTACTTGAACCCAGGAAGCGGAGGCTGCAGTGAGCTGAGATCACACCACTGCACTCCAGCCCGGGTAACAGAGCTGTCTCAAAAACAACAACAACAAAAAAACCCAGAATATATAAGGAGCTCAAACAACTCTACGGGAAAAAAATCTGATAATCCAATGTTAAAAATGGGTGAAAGATCTGAATAGACATTTCTCAAAAAAAGACACACACAAGGCAAACAGGTTTATTTAAAGGTGCTCAACACAATTGATCATTAGAGAAATGCAAATCAAACTACAATGAGATATCATCTCACTCCAGCTAAAATGGCTTTTATACAAAAAGACAGGAAATAACAAATGCTGGTGAGTAAGTGGAGAAAAAGGAACCCTCGCACACTATTAGTGGGAATGTAAATTAGTACAACCACTATGGAAAATAGTTTGGAGATTCCTCAAAAAATTAAACATAGAGGTACCATATGATCCAGCAATCCCACTGCTAGGTACACACCCAAAAGGAAATCAGTGTATCAAAGAGATATCTGCACTCTCATGTTTATTACAGCAGTGTTCACAATAGCCAAGATTTGGAAGCAACGATAAGTGACCATTAACAGATAAATAAAGAAAATGTGGTACATGTACACAATGGTGTACTAGCTGGACATATAAAAGAATGAAATCCTGTCATTTGCAACAACATGCATGTAACTAGAACTCATTATGGTAAGCGAAATAAGACAGGCACAGAAAGACAGACTTCGCATGTTCTCATTTATTTGCAGGAACTAAAAACTAAAACATGGAGATAGAGAGTAGAAGGATGGTTGTCAGAGGCTGGGAAGCATGGAGGTGGTGGGGGTAAGAAGGAAAGTGGGGATGGTTAATAGATACAAAAATTATAAAGAATAAATAAGAAATAGTATTTGATAGCACAACAGGGTGACTATAGTCAATAATAATTATACATTTTAAAATAACTGAAAGAATTGAATTGTTTGTAACAAAGGATAAATGCTTGAGGTGATGGATACTCCATTTACCCTCATTATGCACTGCATGCCTATATCAAAATATCTCATGTACCCCATAAATATATACACCTACTATGTACCCATAAATATATACACCTACTATGTACCCATAAATATATACACCTACTATGTACCCCATAAACATATACACCTACTATGTACCCCATAAACACATACACCTACTATGTACCCCATAAACACATACACCTACTATGTACCCATAAACATATACACCTATGTACCCATAAACATATACACCTACTATGTACCCATAAACATATACACCTACTACGTACCCATAAACATATACACCTACTATGTACCCATAAACATATACACCTACTATGTACCCCATAAACATATACACCTACTATGTACCCCATAAACATATACACCTACTATGTACCCATAAACATATACACCTACTATGTACCCCATAAACATATACACCTACTATGTACCCATAAACATATACACCTACTATGTACCCATAAACATATACACCTACTATGCACCCATAAACATATACACCTACTATGCACCCATAAACATATACACCTACTATGCACCCATAAACATATACACCTACTATGCACCCATAAACATATACACCTACTATGTACCCCATAAACATATACACCTACTATGCACCCACAAACATATACACCTACTATGCACCCACAAACATATACACCTACTATGCACCCACAAACATATACACCTACTATGCACCCACAAACATATACACCTACTATGCACCCATAAACATATACACCTACTATGCACCCATAAACATATACACCTACTATGCACCCATAAACATATACACCTACTATGCACCCATAAACATATACACCTACTATGCACCCATAAACATATACACCTACTATGCACCCATAAACATATACACCTACTATGCACCCATAAACATATACACCTACTATGCACCCATAAACATATACACCTACTATGCACCCATAAACATATACACCTACTATGTACCCATAAACATATACACCTACTATGTACCCATAAACATATACACCTACTATGTACCCATAAATATATACACCTACTATGTACCCATAAATATATACACCTACTATGTACCCATAAAAATTTTTTTTAAATACTTTTCCTCCTATCTTGACAAACCTCTAGTGAAAGGCTGGCGGGGTGGGCAGGAAAAATGAAACCATACAGATAATAAGGTTTAGGAAGAATGAAACTATACAGATAATAAGTTTTTGGAAGAATAAAAGACTATCATCATGCTCTACTGGTAAGCATCATCAGCTAAGAAACAAAAGCACAAGTTTCTAGGGACTAAAAAGGCTAGAAAGAAACTGCAATTGTTAGGGGCAAGACACACAAATGATCAGTGAACATACCAGCAGTCAGGCAGCACTTCAGGGAGGGCTAATGTGGAAATGACATCAGAATAAAATTTTCTGCTTTTTTTACTAACCAACACACAATCCTCTAAACTGAGGTATATAGAAGACTCAAATAATCAGAAAACTGAACCAAATTATTCTCTTTAACATATGCAAATTTCAGCCAACATATATAAACAGAGAAGCATAATTCTCAAAAATTAAATCAAAATCACAAAGAGTATACAATAAAATGGTTAAAAAAAAAAAAAAAAAAAGATCATGTTATTCCATTTCCAAAGTTAACAAGAAGTTCCTTTTCATTACCACAGTCATACCTCACGAGGATCAAAGTAAGACCTGGCCAAAAGGTTCTCCAGATGAATATATCTCTCTGGCTGTGTTTGTTTTAACATGATCATGGGATCAGTCTGTCTCAAAAGTGACCTGGCAGCACCCAATTCACGGAGCTCTATCAATTCCAGAACAACCTGGACAATTAAAAAAAAAACAACAACAAAAAAAACAGATGTTTCAACACATTCTCTTATTAATATTTTTCAGTAAAATATCTAACACAGATATGGCCTGTCAAAGTGATTTCCAATACCAGGAAGTGCCCCTTTCCATTTTCACTAGCAATTTCAGGTGGACTTGGTGGGCTTGGTGGCTCATGCCTATAATCCCAGCACTGTGGGAGGCCAAGATGGGCGGATCACTTGAAGTCAGCAGTTCGAAACCAGCCTGGCCAACGTAGTGAAACCGACTCTCTACTAAAAATACAAAAAAATTAGCTGGGTGTGGTGGTATATGCCTGTAATCCCAGCTACTTGGGACGCTGAGGCAGGAGAATTGCTTGAACCTGAGAGGCGGAGGTTGCAGTGAGCCAAGCTCATGCTACTGTACTCTGGCCTGGGCGACAGAGCGAGATCTGTCTCAAAAAATAAATAAATAATAATTTCAATCCTTCAAACTCTATCCTTCATTTTTATCTACCAATCTCCCCTCCTCTCAGGCTTCTTGCTCAGAATGTAGATGCCAAAGAAAGCTAAAAATGGGAATATCCCCATGGGCTCCAGAGAAACCTTTCTCCAGTTACCAAAATTTTCTTTGGGAATTATTGAACTCACACGGATTGTAAAGAAACAAACTGCCCAGACACGGCAGCTCACACCTGTAATCCCAGCATTTGGGAGGCCGAGGCAGGTGGATCACTTGAGGTCAGGAGTTGGAGACCAGCCTGGCCAATGCGGTGAAACCCCGTCTCTACTAAATACAAAAATTAGCCGGGCGTGGTGATGCACGCCTGTAATCCCAGCTACTCGGGAGGCTGAGGCAGAAGAATCGCTTGAACCTGGGAGATGGAGGTTGCAGTGAGCAGAGATCGCACCACTGCACTCCAGCCTGGGTAACAGAGTGAGACTCTGTCTCAAAAAAAACAAAAAACAAAAACAAAAACAAAAACAAAAAAAACCGTAAACAAAAACAAAAAACCAATTTCACTACTTTTACTTCAAATTACAATCTTATTTCCAGAAAGTCTACTCTGCTGTTTTATAATCACAAATTTGTCTGATCTTTGTCCTAGGTTCTTGGCTTGGAGCTTCTTGGAATTTGACCAGTGATAGAGGTATCTTTGTTACTCCTGGGCCCCTTGAATCAAACCTGGGTTTGTGCAAAGGAAACGGCTCAGGATAGGTAGGAGCTAGTTACCAAAAAGACTAACTGTGATTAGAAAGTTGAGGCTCTCTCGTGCCTGTAATCCCAGCCCTTTGGAAGGTCAAGGCTGGCGAATTGCTTGAGCCCAGGAGTTTGAGACCACCCTGGGTATTATGGTGAGATCCTGTCTCTACAAAAAAATGCAAAAATTAGGCAGGTGTGGTGACGCGTGCCTGTGTTCCTAGCTACTCAGGAGGCTGAGGCAGGAGGAAGGATTGATCCTGGAAATGGAGGATGCAGCAAGCTGTGATCTTGCCACTGCACTCCAGAGTGGGTAACAGAACAAGACCCAGTCTCAAAAAAAGGAAAGAATTTTAATTTGGGAAATCCTGGATTTTCCAAGAAGGGAGAAAAAATACAATGTCAAGCCTTGCCATTGTTTTATGGGCTGATGCAGCCCTACAGTGCTTGAAGGAACGTTCACTGACGCTTTTTAGTTGGGGAGCTGACCCACAACAAACCAGCCCATGGGGATCAGCATCACCACCACTCTTACCTGTTCATAGAGGTCAATGAGGGTTTTGTCTGGCAATTTCAGAGACTGTATAGCCTGCAACACAGTATCCCAATGACCACTGTTAATGTCAGCCACAAAACTCTCAATGCTGTCCACAGTATTCAGAGACACAGTAGTCTCCTCCTGCAAGGTGGCTAACGCCCGATGTAAACTGTTCTCCTTCAAGTACTGCATGATAAGGCGGATCACACTGAAAGAAAACAAATCACTCAGCTCAGGGATTCTCACTCACCAGAGGTCAAAAATAAACCCTACCAAGCTCCTACTCAATCATCTTCCTTTCACTACTATTTCTTTATCATGTGAGTAAAATTTTCCAAAATCACAGAATCTAAATTATAAGGGCCCCCCCCAACCATAGAGACAGAACTGGGGTTCAAGGAAGGGAAATCATTTGCCTAATATCTCAGTCAGCTAGAAAGGGAGTTGGTATCAAGGTGACTATCTTATTTCCTAATCCAGAGCCTAGTTTCCTATTCATTCTTGTAATTATATTGTAGCACACTTCACTGAAATACTTTAAATGACTAGACTAGTTATTTACACAAAATAATCTAAATGAGGCTGGGCATGCTGGCTCATGACTGTAATCTCAGTAATTTGGGAAGCTGAGACAAGAGGATTGCTGGAAACCAGGAGGTTTGAGACCAGATCAGGCAGCTGTGAGACCCCATCTCTACAAATTTTTTTTTTAATTAGCCAAACATGGTGGCATGTGCCTGTAGTCCCAGCTACTTGGGATGTTGATGTGGGAGGATCCCTTGAGCCCAGGAGTTCAAGACCAGCGTGGGCAACATAAAGAGACCCCTTCTCTACAAGAAAAAAAAAAAAAAATTAGCTAGGCATGATAGTGTCTGCTTGTGGTCCCAGCTACCTGGGAAGCTGGGGTGGGAGGATTGCTTGTATCCATAAGGTTGAGGCTGCAGTGAGCCGTGATCATGCCACTGCACTCTAGCCTGGGAAAGAGAGCAAGACCTTGTCTCAAAAAAATAAATAAAATAAAACCTATGAGGTAAGTTTACTTTTATCCCCAATTTACAGATGAGGATTTGATCAGATAATAGAGATAATAAGTGGAAAAATCAAGACTCAAACTGGCAGTGTGGCTCTAGAGTACATATTACTGAGGAGAAAGCAAACATCCTCTTTTTTTTATTTTTATTTGAGAAAGGGTCACTCGCATCGCTCAGGCTGGACAGAATAGTGGCATGACTGTGGCTCACTGCAGCCTTGGCCTCCTGGGATCAGGTGATCCTCTCATCTCAGCCTCCCAAGTAGCTGAGACCACAGGCATGCACCACCACACTGGCTAATTGTTGTATTTTTTGTAGAGACGTGGTTTTGCCATGTTGACCATGCTGGTCTCAAACTTCTGGGCTCAAGTGATCCATCCACCTCAGCTTCCCAAAGTGTTGAGATGACAGGTGTGAGCCATCGCACCTGGCCCCTCTTCTTAAAAACAACTATAGGCCGGGCACGGTGGCTCACACCTGTCATTTCACCACTTTGGAAGGCCGAGGCAGGCAGCTCAAAAGGTCAGGAGATCAAGACCATCCTGGCTAACACGGTGAAACCCCGTCTCTACTAAATATACAAAAAAATTAGCTGGACATGGTGGTGGGCGCCTGTTGTCCCAGCTACTCGGGAGGCTGAGGCAGGAGAATGGCGTGAATGTGGGACGCGGTGCTTGCAGTGAGCAGAGATCACGCCACTGCACTCCAGCCTGGATGACAGAGTGAGACTCCGTCTCAAAAAAAAAAAAAAAAAAGAACTGATTGCTGCTACTTGCAGTAGTTTTTTCCTCTCATGGCCCCTTTATGAGGTATGCAGGTATCCAGACTTAGATCCCTGCTATTCTGGTATGATACTATCTTCCTTAGCACATGTCGGTTGACTTCCATTTTACACTCCCAAAATAAGTCATTTCTCTCCTCAAACAGCTCACATTTGACATAGCCAAAATCAAATTCCCTACCTTCAAACACAAATGAATACATAAAGAGCTAGAAGCTTTGAAGATAGTCTGGGATTTGAATCAAAGTTATGTGACCTTGGACAAGTCGGTTAACATCATTTCAGTATTTGCTGAACGCATAAACCTCCCTTTCTCCTATGAAAAGTCTCCAAAAAAGGTCCTCTCCCTCCCTTACACTCAGACACAATTTTTATGTCTGTTAATTTAATTATTATTAAGTGTTGGCAAGGACAGGTGGAGGATGGAGTTCTGGAAAAGCACACTAAGGTCTTCTTTAGTCACTACTTCTCATCCCCTATTCCTTGAAAATTTTTCTTTCTAGCCCAGTCTCCAGTCTGTCTCTCCCTTGCGGTTACAGAGAGCTCACAGACAACCCAAAATTCAGTGCCAGATCGGGCCTGATAGTTGTTCATTCATTCCAAAAGCTAGTTGTTCATTCATTCCAAAAGCAATTAACTCTTCCTCTAAGGTATGCTAGACACTGAGACCACAAGGAAAAGGAGCTCCTAGGCACCGACAAAGGCTAGTTTGGGGTAAGGTTATCAAACAGTGACAATACTGAGTGATAAATGCTAGGCAGAGAAAAGCAGAGGGGCCGTATAAGCACAGAGACAACGAATCACATTGCATAAGCTGGGCAGGGAGAGAAGCAAGGCTTAAAGAGACCTATCCCCTTGTGCAGATAATTAGACTGGAGTCCAGAGTGGATCCTTAATTTGGTCAATCACAGCGCGCCAGCAGTCGGCCAAGGACAGAACTTAGGTTTGCAAGGTGTGTTTTCCCCACCCGTGCCACCTTCGTCGAGGCTTTGGGCTTCACGTCTGAGAGCTGCTACTTTCCTGTGGGCCCACCTCCGAGGTAGCCAGATCCAAGATGCTTCTTTGGGGACAAGGAAATGGCCCTCCACTCCGTGGCCTCTCGGATGCCTTCTCCCGAGTGCCCTCCGCCCCACACCCTTAACCTCCAGGCCCCCGGCACGGCGGGAACATCCCCACCGCAGGACTCACTCCGAAGATTCGATTTCGATCGACATAGCTGTATCTCTCCGGGAGCAGGCCCCAGTTCTCCCTCAAGGCCAGTCGCGCAACACACCGACACCTCCGGCGGACGCCTAACGTCACTTCCGCTTGGGTCGGCGTCTGGCTCCCGCTCTGGAGATAGAGTGAACGAAAAGAAAGGGCGAGGTGTGCGTAGGGGCGGAGCCCTCAGGGGCTGTCAGAGGGCGGAGTTTATGCCCCTGCCCCAGAGAAATACACACCAGGAGGAAGACTGTTTAAAAGCAGGCCGGGGCCGGGTGCGGTAGCTCACGCTTGTAATCCCAACACTTTGGAAGGCCGAGGCGGGCGATCACCTGAGGTCGGGAGTTCGAGACCAGCCTGACCAACATGGAGAAACCCCGTCTCTACTAAAAATACAAAATTAGCCGGGCGTAGTGGCGCATGCCTGTAATCCCTACTCGGGAGCCTGAGGCAGGAGAATCGCTTGAACCCAGGAGGCGGAGGTTGCGGTGAGCCGAGATCGCGCCATTGCACCCCAGCATGGAAAACAAGAGGGCAACTCAGTCTCAAAAAGAAAAAAAAAAAGCACCGGGCGCCATACAGCTCACAAATGCACTGAAAAAGAAAAGCGCTGGGGCGGAACGCGGTGGCTCGCGCCTGTACTCCCAGCGCGCGAGTTCGAGACCAGCCTGGGCAACATGGTGAACCCCCCCCCCGACCCCGTCTCTACTAAAAATACAAAAAATTAGCCGGGCGTGGTGGCGGGGGCGCCTGTAATCTCAGCTACTCAGGAGGCTGTGGCAGGAGAATCGTTTCAACTCGGGAGGTGGAGGTTGCGGTGAGCCGAGATCACACCATTGCACTCCAGCCTGGGCAAGGAGAGCAAAATTCCGTCTCAAAAGAAGAAAAGAAAAGTAGTGGTGATCAGATACTAGTAAGAAAAGCAAAGAAAAAAAAGAAAGAAAAAGCACTGGTTTGGAAAGATTACTTTTTTTTTTGAGACGGAATCTCGCGCTGTCGCCTGGGCTGGAGAGCACAATGGCGCGATCTCGGCTCACTGCAATCTCTGCCTCCCTGGCTCAGAAGATTCTCTTGCCTCAGCCTCCAGAGTAGCTGGGATTACAGGTTTCTTGCCACCACGCCCGGATAATTTTTTGTATTTTTAGTAGAGATGGGATTTCACTATGTTGGTCAGGCTGTTCTCGAACTCCTGACCTCGTGATCTGCCCGCCTTGGTCTCCCAAAGTGCTGGGATTACAGGCGTGAGTCACTGCGCCCAGCCAATGCTACTTTCGTTTGATGTAATTAGTTGATTAGATTTAAGATGAGGCTGAATATGCAATACCTGATGGGATATTAATACATTCAAAACCAACATAACACTAGCCAAAATTTATAGGAAGAGTTTAATTGAGGATTTTGGTTGGTTGGTTGGTTTTGCGTTTTTTTGAATCAAGGACTCGCTTTGTTGCCCATGCTGGAGTGCAGTGTCTCAATCATGGCACACTGCAGCCTCCACCCCTCCGGCGCTAGCAATCCTCCCACCTCAGCCACCCAAAGTGCTGGGATTACTGGCATAAGCCACCACGCCCTGTCACGGGACTTTAGGTCAAACACATTATTACATTTGTAGTGACAAATGAAATGTAGAGATATCAGTGAACTTCATACATAAAACCTATTTTTAAATATTTTATTGCCGTTGTATATAAATTGTAAAAATTATTTGCAGCACAATAATAATAAATCTGGCCAGGCACGGTGGCTCACGCCTGTAATCCCAGCACTTTGGGAGACTGAGGCGGGTGGATCACCTGAGTTCAGGAGTTGGAGCCCAGCCTGGCCAACATGGTGAAACCCCGTCTCTACTAAAAATAAGAAAATTTGCTGGGCAGATTGGTGTGCACCTGTAATCCCAGCTACTCGGGAGACTGAGGCAGGAGAATCCCTTGAACCCGGGAGGCAGAGGTTGCAGTGAGGAGAGATCGAACCACTGCACTCCACCCTGGGTGACCGAGTGAGACTCCGACTCAAAAAATAATAAATAAATAACTAAATAAATAAAATAAATCTATGTTCTGAAATTACATATTGAAATGATGTATTTGGAGATTTCCTGATGGCTTTCGGTCTTATCTGATTCTGTGCCTAAAGGTCTGCCATACAACTTGTCCATAACCTCTTAAATACTGCTTCTTTTTTCAAATCATCCTCTATTTCCTATCAATTGTTGAAGGACATGGTCTCCAAGGTCTCAAACGTTTTAGAGTCTCCATGCTTGCCTTGACATGTAGTGAGATATCAAGATGGGTTATATGGTTTATGGGATACTCCTTCACTATTCTATCCCATAACACCACAAAATTATTATAACCTCTTCCTTGAAAAGAAGACCCAGCTCATCACAACAATAGCATATGTCCTCATTTTCTCTACCTAGTACTTGTCATGTTACTCTTAAATTCAGGTTACTTCTCTATTTTGTTTATACAAATAAATTTCTCTATGATTACTTAACACCAGGTTTTATTCTAATATCCACCACACCTCTGCTTTCATTTTGAATAGAATGGCTTCTCTTCTTATGACTGCTATTACATCCAAGCTTGTTCATTACTTATAGATGTGAGCATCTTATTGCTTCATTATGTCTTTTGTAGTAACACCCTAGGATTTTGATATTGAAATACATATTACTCTATTTTATAACAAATTAATGTATTTTTATTTTTCCTATATATTTAGCATTATATTGATTTTTTCATTATCTGCATAAGTAGATTTTTCTTTCTTTTTTTAGACAGAGTCTCACTATGTTGCCTAGGCTGGAGTGCAGTGGCACCATCTCAGCTCACTGCAACCTCTGCCTCCTAGGTTCAAGTGATTCTCCTGCCTCAGCTTCCCAAGTAGCTGGGATTACAGGCACGCACCACCATGCCCAGCAAATTTTTGTATTTTTAGTAGAGACGGGTTTCGCCATGTTGGCCAGGCTGGTCTCGAACACCTTACCTCAAGTGATCTGCCTGCCTTGGCCTCCCAGTGTGTAAGTAGAGTATATTACTTATGAATTTCAGAACACTAAAAGGGATGTTACAAGAGATTTGGAGGTCCTTGAACCTAATAGTATTGAGAACATGTCAAAGAGATGCCTATTAGACATTGTTCCAAAATAATAACTCCAATCCCTTAATACTTTTCTTACTCTCCTTTTTTAACCTTGGAAAGATCTTTTAGAAAATAATATATTTTGTGATAAAGAAACATTTACATAAGTTCAACAGTTCTTTTGGTTTCACTTCAGTTTCCTTTTATTCAGTCAATTACAGGTACAATTAAATTGATTAATTTTTCTCTAAAAAATAGCACATATTGGCCAGGTGTGGTGGCTCACACCTATAATCCCAGGACTTTGGGAAGCCAAGGTGGGAAAATTGCTTGAGACCAGGAGCTCAAGACAAGGCTGGACAACATAGCAAGAGACCCCTTCTTCACAGAAAAATTAGCCTGGCATGGTGGCACACGCCCGTAGCTCCAGCAACTTGGGAGGCTGAGGCAGGAGGATTGGCTTGAGCCCAGGAGTTTGAGGCTGCAGTGAGCCATGATTGCACCACTGCATTCCAGCCTGGGAGACAAAGTGAGACCCTGTCTCCAAAGAAAATAATAATAATAATAAAATAAAAATAGGCTAGGCATGGTGGCTCACGCCTGTAATCCCAGCACTTTGGAAGGCCAAGGTGGGTAGATCACCTGAGGTCAGGAGTTCTAGACCAGCCTGGCCAACATGGTGAAACCCCCCATCTCTACCAAAAATACAAAAATTAGCTGGGCATGGTGGCACACGCCTGTAATCCCAGCTACTCAGGAGGCTAAAGAAAGAGATTCGCTTGAGCCCAGAAGGCGGAGGTTGCCCTGAGCCGAGATTGCACCATTGCACTTTAGCCTGGGTGACAGAGTGAGACTCTATCTCAAAAAATAAAAATAAAAATAAAAAAGAAAGAAAGAAAAGGTGGGGCAGTGGAGGGTGGGGAGTGTAAACTATACTCTGTCTGCATCACATGCTGCTTGAGATAATCCCTGGTGCCAAGTAGCCTGTTTCAAGTCAGAACTTGTTATTTGCTGCTGTGCCTGTGGTTTATGCATTCACGTCAATGTGATCATGGGCACCATTCTTGAGAAATGAAACTTTATCATGACTAGCAAGCAGCCACAGATGTATACCTATCCTTTGCTTCTTCGATATATTGGATTTTTAACCCCTGATTGACAGTTGATGCTGCTGGCATTGCAAACCCTCCTCATTCATGTTTATTCTGTAATAAAAAAGTGGAATATGATGTTTTTGTTACCATGTATAAGAAATTACAATCTTTACCTAGTTGGGGAGGATTTTTTTCCTTCCTGAAGTGGTTGCTAATGTAAGTATTCTGTATTCCAACAATCCATCCATTTCCATGCTTTTCCCATACCCAAAAGTATAGCTTTTGTCAACTTACTGATCTCTTGTTCACAAGTTGATAAATTTTGCCAATTCCTAAAGATCAATTTGTATGGGAAATTTTGTTTTTAACACTAGACAAATGAGGTCTCTCACATCTCTCCATCCATATATAAATAAAGAAACAAGCAGGCACACACACAGACAACTCCTAAACTCTAAACCAGGCAGTTGTATTCACCAAGAATCTTTCCACCGCATACTCACAGGCTGGATCACAACCTCCTAGACCAAATTTCTAGTGAACAAAAGTAACCCAGAGGGAAATCCGGTCTCCTGATCCGCCCCGCTTTCCAGTAAATGGGCCCCCTCCCATAAGTCCATGTATGAGCAATCTATCTCTTGAATCCAGCAGAGGGCAGAACAGTCACAGAAAAACTACCCTTGTAAACCTGGCCTCCAAATGTCTAACTGGTTAAGGAAAAGAGGTGGAGGGGAGAGAGATTCTTGGTCCTGCGGGTAAAGGAAGTACTGTAGAAGGGAAAGTCAACATTTGAGTGCCAAAATGGGGCAAAAGGTTGGTTTTATTTTCTATTAAACTAGACCAGTTTCATCTAACAGGATATAATAAGGCAAAGCAGAGAAAAAAATCACATAATTCTATGTGCTTTTTGCAGAATGTGAATTTTAAGTTATGAGAGTTAAATGAGTTAATACATACAAAACACAACAGTGCCTGGCATGTAGTGAGCGGTAAGTAAGAGTTTGTTGTTGTTGTTGTTGTTTTTGTTGTAGAGATAGCGTCTCGGTATGTTGCCCAGGCTGGTCTTGAACTTCTGGCCTCAAGCCATTCTCCCTCCTCAGCTTCCCAAAGTGTTGGGATTGCAGGTGTGAGCCATCATACCTGGCCTATTATTATATATTAAGATGTCAAAGCCCTTCTATTATTTATGTTTCTTACCACAATAAGAAAATAAATACTATAAGTCAAAAAAAAGTCTAAAACTGGTCTGTTTTGGAGTGAGGAACTCCTCTCTTTAGTGTGATACTGCTGTCACAGATGGGCTTGTACCCTGCTCATGCTCCACCAGCTGGAAGCTGGCTGGTCTCCAGTAGTCCACTTTGTCTTGACCCCTGAAATCCCTGTCCATGTCTCACTGGCCAGTTCAGCCTCTGTGATGCAAAGCCGCTATGGTGTGTGTAGCCAGCATCTCCTTTATTTACACAGAAAGGGTTCCTCCCTCAAGGCTGGGGCTCAAATGGGAGGCCTGTTTCCCACATCATGACTTGTTAGCATTTGTGGTTCCAGAGGCTTCCCTTAGCACACCTTTGATCTGGGATCTGTACAAACAGAATACACAGGGCCAGGCCGCAAGAGTGCCAGCAGCTACCTGCACTTTCCCCACAGGAAAGTACTTTCCCACTGTTGTCCTTTTTTTAAAATAGCATCTCTCATCTCCCTACTCAGACTGCTTTTCTCTTTCCAGGGACTCTAGGGCACAGAATAAGTCTTAAATTTGTATGCCTGGGATGCTTGATCTTTCTTTCACAAGACAGAGGGGAGGGTTCCAGCCTCGTTCCCCATTTTATCCCTACCCTTGGAGCCGTCTGGGATTCTCCATTCTCTAATTGCAATGGACAGTTTTGGGGTTGTCTGGCAAGCTCACAGTTCCCCTTTCTTCCTTCCTATCATGTACAGTGGGAAGAGAAGTACTTTGATAAAATGTGGCTTTCGGCGACCCCACCCTGTGGTCACTAAAGATACACACACAGGAACAGGTAAGAAATACACATATAGGCATGTGCACATACACAGGTAAGACATGCATATACAGAAACAGATAAAATAATGTGGCAGACATGGAAACTTTGACGCACACAAAGACACACACACACCCCCACAATCCTGTGGCTTAAGGAAGTAAGATTTTCCCCCGGGGTATTGTTTTTCTTGTTGACTCTTGTCACTGCACAGTTCTTAGAAAAAGGACAGAAACACAAAGCCTCTCCCAAGTTAGAAACGAAGGCCCTGGCACAGCCCAGCCCTGGCTCACCAGTCCAGGATGCCTGTCCTACCTTCATCTCCTGGAACTGTAGTTCTGGCTCAAATGGTGCCCCAGGGATCTTCGCCAAGGAAAACAGAGCCTGCCCAGGCACTGAGTGCCACTGGGCCAGCTGGCCCAGACCAAACATTCAAGCTCTGATGCTCAGAGCCCCCACCGTCTGCAACCCAAGCATCTCTTCCCCACACAGGCCAGCCTTACCTCATGTAGCAGCCTGCTGCAGGGGCGAAACCAAGGGTGAGGAGGGTGAGGTTT
Organism: Pongo abelii; assembly: GCF_028885655.2. NCBI lineage: Eukaryota > Metazoa > Chordata > Mammalia > Primates > Hominidae > Pongo > Pongo abelii. The sequence goes on along the minus strand of NC_071998.2, from coordinate 24,869,873 downwards.
GAGAGACAGGTTAGAAAATGGGGTTGGGCATCATTCTGAGCAAACTATCACAAGGACAGAAAACCAAACACCATATGTTCTCACTCATAGGTGGGAATCGAACAATGAGAACACTTGGACACAGGGTGGGGAACATCACACACCGGGGCCTGTTGTGGGGTGAGGGGAGGGGAGAGAGATAGCATTAGGAGATATACCTAATGTAAATGATGAGTTAATGGGTGCAGCACACCAACATGGCACATGTATACATATGTAACAAACCTGCACGTTGTGCACTGGTACCCTAGAAATTAAAGTATAATAATAATTAAAAAAAAAAAGAAAATGGGGTTGGGGGGCAAGAGGTATGACTAAGTAGGGGGGTGACATGTTTAAATTTCCACGTTTGAGGGCCCAACACCTAGAACAGTGCCTGACACACAATAAATGTGAATGGCTCTGGTAGCTTCATGAAAAGGGGGCTGGAAACTGATGGCCCTGATGGCAGGAAGCTCAGTCAGGAGCATCCGATCACGTAAGAGTTGGGTGGGGGCTTGCTCTGGGGCTGAGGATGAGGTAGGAGTGAAAAGAGAAAGAAATGGAAGTGACTGTGGATGTGATAAGAAAGGCTGGTTAGGCCAGGCGCGGTGGTTCACGCTTATAACCCCAGCACTTAGGGTGGCCGAGGCAGGTGGATCGCATGAGGTCAGGGGTTCGAGACCAGCCTAGCCAACATGGTAAAACCCTATCTCTACTAATAATGCAAAAATTAGCCGGGTGTGGTGGCAGGTGCTTGTAATCCCAACTGCTCGGGAGGATGAGGCAGGAGAATCGCTTGAACTTGGGAGGCAGAGGTTGCAGCAAACCAAGATCATGCCACTGCACTCCAGCCTGGGCGATGGTGAAAAAAAAAAGCTGATTAGAGCTGAGACCCTGGGCTCTGACTCATGCTAATTAAAACAGTACTAAGGCAGACATAGAAAGCCAGCTTGTTAATTTACTGTGAAATATACCTGTCGTGAGGATGGGAAATACATGCATCAGCATAGGCGTTCCCATCAGCATACAAACATGATCTGGTATCTCTCACTCTTAAAATTATTCCTTGACTTACATCATTTCTCTTCATACTCCACCTCATTTCTTTGCTTTCCTTCATAGCCAAACTTCTAGAAAGAGTTGCCCCCAAAATGCTGTTTCTACTCCCTCAATCTGTTCACGCCCACCCTATTCCAATATGACTTTCATCTCTACTATTCCATGAGGTCTTCTCATGTCAAAGTCACTGATGATTTTCCTGTTGCCAAATCCAACAGGCTTACCTAGTTCTTCATCTAGAGAAAATAGAGACTCAGCAGGTTAAACAGAGTTTCACTTCTTGCAATTTGGTCCAGTCCCCTCGTGAGGACAACTGGAAAATAAGAAACAAATCTGCTTATAGGCATAGAAGAGATAATAAATTGGTGTTTGGGACTACTTTTTCCCTGGAGGGTATTTCTCCATGCTCGAATGAATGACCAGAGGAAGATGGCCTTTTTAAACAGGAGGACAGTTATTGAAGTTTAGGGCTAGCCAAAGTAAGAAGCCCTGGGCTGGGCATGGTGGCTTACCCCTGTAATCCCAGCACTTTGGGAGGCCAAGGCGGGAGGATCACAAGGTCAGGAGATCGAGACCATCCTGGCTAACATGGTGAAACCCTGTCTCTACTAAAAATACAAAAAATTAGCCAGGCGTGGTGTGGGCGCCTGTAGTCCCAGCTACTGGGAAGGCTGAGGCAGGAGAATGGCGTGAACCCAGGAGGCGGAGCTTGCAGTGAGCCAAGATCACGCCACTGCACTCCAGCCTGGGCTACAAAGTGAGACTCCATCTCAAAAAAATAAAAAATAAAAATTAGCCGGTGTCGTAGCAGGCATCTGTAATCCCAGCTACTCAGGAGGCTGAGGCAGGAGAATCACTTGAACCTGGGAGGTGGAGGTTGCAGTGAGCCGAGATTGCACTGTTGCACTCCAGGCTGGGCTATAAGAGCAAAACTCCATCTCAAAAAAAATAAAAAATAAAAAATAAAAATTAAAAAGGGCTCCTGGTTCCAAGATGGCCGAATAGGAACAGCTCCAGTCTACAGCTCCCAGCGTGAGCGACGCAGAAGAGGGGTGATTTCTGCATTTCCAACTAAGGTACCAGGTTCATCTCACTGGGGCTTGTTGGACAGTGGGTGCAGTCCACAGAGTGTGAGCTGAAGCAAGGTGGGGTGTTGTCTCACCCAGGAAGCGCAAGGGGTCAGGGAATTCCCTTTCCTAGCCAAGGGAAGCTGTGACAGATGGTACCTGGAAAATCGGGACACTCCCACCCTAATACTATACTTTTCCAATGGCCTTAGTAAAGTCAAGAGCTTCTGCACAGCAAAAAGACACTACCATCAGAGTGAACAGGCAACATACAGAATGGGAGAAAATTTTTACAATCTACCTATCTGACAAAGGGCTAATATCCAGAATCTACAAAGAACTTAAATTTAAAGAAAATATCAAAAAACCCCATCAAAAGTTACGCAAAGGATATGAACAGACACTTCTCAAAAGGAGACATTTATGCAGCCAACAGACACATGAAAAAATGCGCATCATCACTGGCCATCAAAGAAATGCAAATCAAAACCACAATGAGATGCCATCTCACACCAGTTAGAATGGCGATCATTAAACAGTCAGGAAACAACAGGTGCTGGAGAGGATGTGGAGAAATAGGAACACTTTTACACTGTTGGTAGGACTGTAAACTAGTTCAACCATTGTGGAAGACAGTGTGGCGATTCCTCAAGGATCTAGAACTAGAAATACCATTCGACCCAGCCATCCCATTACTGGGTATATACCCAAAGGATTATAAATCGTGCTGCTATAAAGACACATGCACACGTATGTTTATTGCAGCACTATTCACAATAGCAAAGACTTGAAACCAACCCAAATGTCCATCAATGACAGGCTGGATTAAGAAAATGTGGCACATATACACCATGGAATACTATGCAGCCATAAAAAAGGATGAGTTTATGTCCTTTGTAGGGACATGGATGAAGCAGGAAACCATCATTCTGAGCAAACTATCACAAGGACAAAAAACCAAACACCGCATGTTCTCACTCAGGTGGGAATTGAACAATGAGAACACTTGGACACAGGGCGGGGAACATCACACACCGGGGCCTGCTGGGGGTGGGGGGAGGGGGGACGGATAGCATTAGGAGAATTACCTAATGTAAATGACGAGTTAATGGGTGCAGCACACCAACATGGCACATGTATACATATGTAACAAGCCTGCACGTTGTGCACATGTACCCTAGAGCTTAAAGTATTCCAAAAAAATAAATAAATAAAGGAGCCCTAATGAACCTCCCCAAGTTGAGATATGGAACAGCTGAACCTTGGAAGTAAGGGTCAATTACAAGTAGACAGACCCTAATTGGAATCAGCTTCAAATCATCTCCATCCCTGCAACTAGAATAAGGTAATTCTGGAATGCCATTGACTCTGAAGAGCCTGGCAGAAGCAAATTTAAAGCCTTTCTGGAGGAAGACATCACAGGCCTCAACTTATTGCTATAAGCAATTTTTTGCATTGTATTTTGCAAATACAATTTCTGGCTCATGAAGAGATAATATAGCATGAACGAAAACCAGCAAAACCAGTAGACAATAGAAGTAACTCCACAGGGGCTCCAAATGTTTGCATAATAACAAATCAACTTTAAAGTTACTATGTTTACCATGTTCAAAGGCATGGTTGAGAATTTCAGCAGAGGACTGGGAATAATAAAAAAGGACCTAAATGGAAATTCAAGAACCAAAAACACATACATGTTTTGTTTTATTGTGCACCACTTTATTTTATTTTATTTATTTGGGGAACTGCACTTTTTACAAATTGAAGGTTTGTGGCAACCCTGCCTGGACCATCTAGCAAGGCCATTTTTCTGATAATATGTGCTCACTTTGTTTTTTTATCTCACAAAGTGAGAGCCTTTTTCAGCAATGTTTTTCTTCTTCTCCTCCTTCTTCTCCCCCTTCTCCTACTTCTCCTCCTTCTCCCTCTGTCCCTCTCCTCCTCCTCCTCCTTCTCCTCCTCCTTCTTCTTTTTAGAGACAGGGTCTCGCTCTATCACCCAGGCTGAAGTGCAGTGGCACAATCATAGCTCAATGCAGCCTCAAACTCCTGGGCTCAAGCAGTCCTCCCACTTCAGCCTCCTGAGTAACTGGGACTACAGGCATGAGCCACCTCGTGGCTGCAATAAAATATTTAAAAATCAAGGCATGTACATTGGTTTTTAGACATAATGCTATTGCACACTTAATGACTCTAGTGCAAACGTCAACTATTATATACACTCAGAAACCAGAAAATTTGACTCACTTTATTGCAATATTCACTTAATTGTGGTGGTCTTGAACTGAACTCACAATCTCTCCAAGGTATACCCATACAATCATCAATAATAAGTAATTATGGATAGGTTTACCAGTTGATCTGACAAACTAAAGAGAGAATTTACGAATTAGAAAATAAGTCAGAAAAAAAACAGAAATAAGTGCAGAGAGAAAAAAGTATGGAAAATACAGAAGAGAGGAAATGATTCATAAAGAGTGTGTAGAGAAGTTCTAACACATGTGTAATTCAAGTTCCAGTAAGACAGAAGAGAGAGATAACGGGGTAGAAGAAGAGCCTGAATGATTAATGGCTGAAGACTTTCCAAAAACGAAGAAAGGTATCAAATCACAGATTCAAGAAATCCTAGAAACCCAGGCAGACTAAATAAAAAGAAGTCTGCACCCAGACACATCATAGTACATTGGACACATAGTCTACATGGGACACATCAAAACCAGTGACAAAGAGAAAATATTAAAAGCAGTCAAAGGAATACAGATGCATTATCTTCCAAAAAAAAAAGCAACAATTTAATCAATGACTTCTGCTCAGAAATAATGAAAACCAGCAGACAATGGAATTACGTATTTAAGGTACTGAAAGAAAATAACTGCCAAATTTGAATTCTGTATTCAGCAAAAATACCCTTCAAGAAGAAAGGTAAGATTCTGATTCAAAAAAAAAAACTGTAAATAAATGAATAAGAAAAAATCGGAGGAATTTGAATACTGACTGAATATTTGATATTAAGTAATTTAATTTATTTTAAATTGTGGTTTTTTTTTAACGAGTACTTATCTTTTAGGGATAGACACTAAAGAATTTACAGTTGCATTTTTTTTTTTTTTTTGAGACAGAGTTTCGCTCTTGTTGCCCAGGCTGGAGTGCAATGGCACAATCTTGGCTCACTGCAACCCGTCTCCCAGGTTCAAGCGATTCTCCTGCCTCAGCCTCCCAAAGCGGCTGGGATTACAGGCACCCCCCCACCACGCCCAGCTAATTTTTTTGTATTTTTAGTTGAGACGGGGTTTCACCATGTTGGCCAGGCTGGTCTTGAACTCCTGACCTCAGGCGATCCACCTGCTTTGGCCTCCCAAAGCGCTGGGATTACAGGCGTGAGCCACTGCGCCCGGCCTACGGTTGAAATATTATGATGCCAGGGACTTTCTTCAAAATAATCTGGAACTGGGTGGGGACTGTGTGGTGGGAAACAGATTGGATAGGTGCTGATAATTGTTGAAGTTAAATAATGGATATACAGGTTCATTATACTAGTCTCTCTACTTTTGCATATGTTTGAAGTTTTCCATTCTAAAAATTTCTCAGAAAGAATGAAAGTAAAATAAAGACATTTTTAGACAAATAAAAATGAGAAAATCTGTCACTGGTTGAGCCATACTAAAAAATGTTCTTTAGGTCAGAGGAAAATGATGCCACACAGAAGCTTGCAAATGGCCGGGCGCGGTGGCTCACACCTCTAATCCCAGCACTTTGGGAGGCCAAGGCGGGTGGATCACGAGGTCAGGAGATTGAGACCATCCTGGCTAACGCGGTGAAACCCCGTCTCTACTAAAAATACAAAAAATTAGCTGGCCATAGTGGCGGGCGCCTGTAGTCCCAGCTACTCGGGAGGCTGAGGCAGGAGAACGGCGTGAACCCAGGAGGCGGAGCTTGCAGTGAGCTGAGATTGTGTCACTGCACTCCAGCCTGGGCGACAAAGAGAGACTCCATCTCAAAAAAAAAAAAAAGCTTGCAAATGCAGAAAAGAATGAAAAACAATGAAGATGGTAAATATGTTTATAAACCTGAATAGACGCTGGCTGTATAAAGCAATAATAATAACATGAGGTTGAAAATGAAATTAAAATGTATAACAACAATGACATAAAAGCCAAGACAGTAAATGGAGTAAAAGTGTTCCAAGGTTCTTGCATTATCCTGGAAGAAGATAAACTCCTATTAGACTTAAATAAGTCAAGGGTGGATATAGTAATCCCTGTAGTATTAATAAAATAATAGTGAAAGGGTGCATAATTTCCAAGCCAGTAGAGAAAAATGTAGAAAAGTTAAAAATATATTATCAATTCAAAAGAAGGCAAGAAAGGAGAGAAAAGGGAATATAGAGCACATAAAGAGTGTTCTTTCAGCATACAAACATGCTCTGGTATCTCTCACTCTTAAAATTCTTCCTGGCCTATTATTTCTTTTCATACTCCACCTCATTTCTCTGCTTTCCTTCATAGCGAAACTTCTAGAAAGAGTTGCCCCCAAAATGCTATTTCTACTCCCTCAATCTGTTCACTCCTACCCTATTCCAATATGACTTTCATCTACCATTCCACAAAGTCCTCTCATGTCAAAGCCACTGATGATGACTGAGGATGACTGATGAGACAAATAGAAAGCACTTTGGGCCGGGCGCGGTGGCTTATGCCTGTAATCCAGCACTTTGGAAGGCCGAGGCAGGTGGATCATGAGGTCAGGAGCTCAAGACCAGCCTAGCCAACATGGTGAAACTCCGTCTCTACTAAAAATACAAAAATTAGCCAGGTGCGGTGGCATGCACCTGTAATCCCAGCTACCTTGGGAGGCTGAGGCCAGAGAATAGCTTGAACCTGGGAGGCAGAGGTTGCAGTGAGCCAAGATCATGCCACTGCACTCCAGCCTGGGCAACAGAGCAAGACTCCATCTCAAAAAAAAAAAAAGAAATAAAGAACTTAATACAATTATAGATTCAGACTGAAATATACCAATAGTTACAGTGAATATAAATGGAAAAGAAATTCTCAAAATACAAGGATTAGTAGACAGGATTTAAAAAACAAACAACATGCTATTTACCAGAGACAGAGGTAAGGCATAAGGATACAGAAAAAATGAAAGTAAAAGGACTGAGAAATATAAAATTGGAAGACTCTAAAAGAAAGCTGATATAGCTATGTAATATATATATATATCATAAAAGGTTGGTTTCCTCCTTCCTTTTAAAGTATATAATTCAATTTTTTTTCAGTATGTTCACAATATTATGTAGCCATCACCACTATATAATTCCTAGATAAAATTTACTTTAAGGCAAAAATTCTTTTTTTTTTTGAGACCCAGTCTCACTCTGTTGCCTAGGCTGGAGGGCAGTGTCGCCATCTCGGCTCACTGCAACCTCTGCCTCCCAGGTTCAAGCAATTCCCCTGCCTCAGCCTCCTGAGTACCTGGGATTACAGGCGCGTACCACCATTGCCTGGCTAATTTTCGTAGTTTTAGTAGAGACGGGGTTTCCCCATGTTGGCCAGGCTAGTCTCAAACTCCTGACCTCAGGCGATCCGCCCACCTCTGCCTCCCAAAGGGCTGGCATTACAGCTGAGAGCCACTGCGCCCAGCCAAAAAGTCTTAAACCCAGAAGATACAACAATCCTAAATTGCTAAATCTCTAATAACATAGTCTCAAAGCACAAGATGTAAGAACTGATAGAACTACAAAGAAAAATAGAAAAAGCTACAAGCCTAGTGGGAAATTGTCAACAAGCAAAGAGTATAGAAGATTTGATTTCAAAATTCATTAAAGTAGGGCCGGGCATGGTGGCTCACACCTGTAATCCCAGCACTTTGGGAGGCTGAGATGGGCAGATCATGAGGTCAGGAATTCGAGACCATCCTGGCTAACACAGTGAAACCCCGTCTCTACTAAAAATACAAAAAATTAGCCGGGCGTGGTGGCGGGTGCCTGTAGTCCCAGCTACTCGGGAGGCTGAGGCAGGAGAATGGCGTGAACCCGGGAGGCGGAGCTTGCAGTGAGCCGAGATTGCGCCACTGCACTCCAGCCTGGGTGACAGAGCGAGACTCCATCTCAAAAAAAAAAAAAAAAAAAAAAATTCATTAACGAAATAGAAGATTTGAACAATACAGTTAACAACTTTGACTTAAGAGACATACACAGAATACTGTCCCCTAAAATTCTGACTACAGTAGTCCCCCTCTTATCCGCAGTCTCCTTTTCCATGGTTTCAATTAACCCATGGTCAACTGCAATCTGAAAATAGGTAAGCATAGTACAATAAGATCTTTTGAGAGAGACATTTTTAGTAGAGACAGAGTTTCACCATGTTGGCCAGGCTGGTCTAGAACTCCTGACCTCAGGTGATCTACTCACCTCGGCCTCCGAAAGTGCTGGGATTACAGGCCTGAGCTACCATTGCTGGACTTTCTGTTGTTGTTTTTAGACAGGGTCTTCTCATCCTATCACCCAGGCTGGAGTGCAATGGTGTGATCATGGCTCATTGCAGCCTCAAACTCCTGGCTCACATGATCCTCCTGCCTCGGCCTCCCAAAGTGCTGGGATTATAGACATGAGCCAGTGTGCTTGGCCACAAAACTTTTTCCTTTGAACATAATTATGAGATTGAAATAAAAAGGAAAAAGACTTTTTCAGCGATATGAAAATCTAAGGAGGATATTATGATTAAGGAAAATTACCTACTAATTTCAGTCATGAACATAGATGTAAAAATCCTAAATAGTAGATTAGCCAACCAAATCTTGCTATACATAAAAAGGTCACTTCATAATGAGTAAATTGTTTCTATTCTAGGAATGCAAGTTTGGCTTAAGACTTGAAAACCAATCCAAAAAATCTACCCCATTAAAAGAATAAGGGAGAAAAATCATGTGATCATTTTAATAGATGCCAAAAAGCATTTAATAAAATTCAACATCCATTCATGATTAAAACAAAACAATACAAAACAAAAAACTTAACTCTTACCAAACAAGGAATAGAAGGGAATTTTCTTAGTATAATGAAAGTCTACATAAAACTATATCAAATATCATTTTTTTTTTTTGAGACGGAGTTTCACTCTTGTTGCCCAGTCTGGAGTACAGTGGTACGATCTCAGCTCACCACAACCTCCGCCTCCTGGGTTCAAGTGACTCTCCTGCCTCAGCCTCCCGAGTAGTTGGGATTACAGGCATGCACCACCATATCTGGCTGATTTTTTTGTATTTTTAGTAGAGATGGGTTTTCTCCATGTTGGTCAGGCTAGCCTCGAACTCCCGACCTCAGGTGATCCACCTGCCTCAGCCTCCCAAAGTGCTGGGATTACAGGCGTTAGCCACCGCGCCCGGCCTTCAACTATCATTCTTAACTATATCAAATACCCTTCTTAATGGTGAAACTTTAGTTTTCCTTTAGACACCTAGACTTAGAATAAATGAAAATACGTCTCTACTACCTCTATTCAACATTGTAATGAAAGTCCTAGACAGCACAGGAAGGTACGAAAAAAAGCTTTGAGATTGGAAAGGAAGAAACATCTTTTTTTTTTTTTTTTTTGAGATGGAGTCTTGCTCTGTTGCCCAGGCTGGAGTGCAGTGGTGCCATCTCGGCTCACTGCAAATTCTGCCTCCCGGGTTCAAGTGATTCTCCTGCTTCAGCCTCCCAAGTAGCTGGGACTACAGGTGCGTGCCACCATCCCTGGCTAATTTTTGTGTTTTTAGTAGAGATGGGGTTTCGCCATGTTGCCCAGACTGGTCTCAAACTCCTGAGCTCAAGCAATCTATTCACCTTGGCCTCCCAAAGTGCTGGGATTACAGATGTGAGCCACCGCGCCCGGCCAGAAGACACATTTAAAGATGACAGGAAATCTTTGTAGAAGATACTTAGAAAATCCAAATGAATGGGGAGAAAATTATTAGAATTAATTATCAAGATTACTGAATACAAGCTCAATATACGAAAATTGTGTTTACATATATGAGCAACAAAAGAAAAATATATTTCAAAAGGCTATCATTTATTTAAAAATAGTGAAAAGAGACTGGGCACGATGGCTCACGGCTATAATCCCAGCACTTTGGGAAGCTAAGGCAGGTGGATCACTTGAGCCCAGGAGTTCGAGACCAGCCTGAGCAACATGGTGAAAGCCTGTCTCCACAGAAAATAGAAAAAAATAGCCAGGCATGGTTGCATGTGCCTGTAGTTCCAGGTACTCAGGAGGCTGAGGTGGGAGAATCACTTGGGCCTGGGAGGTGGAGGTTGCGGTGAGCCGAGATCACGCCACTGTACTCCCCGCTGGACAACAGAGCAAGACTCTGTCTCAAAAAATAAAAAAGAGTAAAAATATATACAATACCTGGGAAAAAATAATAAAAATGTATAAGATCCCTGTGAAGAAATGAAAGAAGACCTAAACCAAAAGAGGATTCTATCTTGTTTATACGTTGAAGGTTCAATGTCTTAAAGATATCAGGTCTCTTATAGTGATCCATAAACTTACCAGCATTTCAATCAATATCTCAAAAAGTGGGGTGATTACGGTGGGGTTTTTTGGTGGCTCTTGAGAGGCTGACTGTAAAGTTCTTATGGAAATGCAAGAGCCAAGACCCTCAATAAAAAACAACAAGGTTCAGTAAAAAGGTACAGTATGGTAGTGGGACAACAATAGATAAATAAAGCCATGAACTAGAATAGAGTTCAGGGACAGACCCTCACAGGAAAGGACACTTGCTTTATGACCAAGGTGGCATTGAAGTACAGTGGGGAAAGGACAACAGCTTTTCAATAAACAGTGCTGGGATAATTGTGGATGTCCACAAAAAAGCAATTTGCCTACAGTTCCCCAGTGACTATGTGGTGAAGCCAAGTCTTTATTATTTTTCTATTTGTCTTGAGACAGAGTCCACACCCGGCTAATTTTTGTATTTTTAGGACAGACAGGGTTTCAACAAGTTGGCCAGGCTGGTCTCGAGCTCCTGACCTCAGGTGATCTGCCTGCCTCGGCCTCCCAAAATGCTGGAATTACAGGCATGAGCCATCATGCCTGGCCTGAAGCCAAGTGTTTAAACCCAAACGTATCTGGCTCTAAAGTCCATACTCTTTACATTTGGCCAACCACCATGTCACGTCCCAAAGCTGTCGTGAGCAACAGGCCTCCCAAGCTATGGAGGTGCTCTGTGACCCAGAAAATGTTGTGAATACCTGCGGAGGAGATAATTACTGCCTTCCAGGTTGGTAGGGTCTCCTTGGCCCATAGTCCTAAAGCTCCTACTGGATTCCCCTCCTCTCTGGTAAAGTACAGCTGGCACCTGACCACCAAGTCCCTTTGAAAAAGAGTGGCCCTCTGGTTGACTCTGGGAAGGGGGACTTCAGCAGGGGGCTGGCCTTACAGCCAAGGTACTCAGGACTGAATACCCCCAGGGCGCTGTGAGAGGCTGATGCTCTGAGGTTCCCTTGGGGTCAGCCTCAGGCCAGAATTTGGTCACCAGAACTAGGTCACCAGAGACTCTTGGGACAAGTTTTGTGTTTTACTTTTTAAGCTGAACTTTGTGTTTTTGCGGCTTTGGTCCAGGGGTAGAGGCCAGCTGAAGAAGGAAAAGCAGTAGAGCCTTCCAGGAAAACATGCAGCCGAGGCCTAGTTCCCTTTGGCCTCTTGGCCATGCCCTGGGGGATCCCTCGGAACTACCAGGGTTCCGAGGCTGCCCTTCCTCCATTCCTCCCTTCCCTAGTTTCCTGGATTGACAAAGTAGACCTTTGTTTCTGGCTTTGAGACCTTGAGGGAGGATGGGAGTCCTGTCTTTAGCACCCTAGCAGTAACTATAATCAGGCTGAAGAGTTTTCTTAGAAATACAAAATGGCAGCTTTGAAAGGCCCTCGCAGCCTCCTGACCCCGTTTCCAGATGGGGACTAGAGAGATGATCTTGTTACAGGAAAGGGATCCCAATCCAGACCCCAAGAAAGGGTTCTTGGATCTCGTGCAAGAAAGAATTTGGGGCAAGTCCATGGAGTAAAATGAAAGCAAGTTTATTAAGAAAGCAGAAGAATAAAAGAATGGCTACTCCACTGGCAGAACAGTGGTGTGGGCTGCTTGACTGGGTATACTTATAGTTATTTCTTGATTATATGCTAAACAAGAGGTGAATTATTCATGAATTTTCTGGGAAAGGGGTGGGGATTTCCCCCAGAACTGAAGGTTCCTCCCCTTTTTAGACCATATAGGGTAACTTCCAGACATTGCCATGGCATTTTTAAACTGTCATGGCACTGATGGGAACGGGAGTGTCTTTTAGCATGCTAATGCATTATAGTTAGCGTATAGTGAGTGGTGAGGACACCAGAGGTCACTTTCATCGCCATCTTGGTTTTGGTGGGTTTTGGTTGGCTTCTTTACAGCATCCTGTTTTATCAGCAGGGTCTCTGTGACCTGTATCTTTTTTTTTTTTTTTTGAGATGGAGTTTCACTCTTGTCGTCCAGGCTGGAGTGCAATGGTGTGATCTCGGCTCACTGCAACCTCCACCTCCCAGGTTCAAGCGATTCTCCTGTCTCAGCCTCCCGAGTAGCTAGAATTACAGGCTCCCACCACCATGCCCGGCTAATTTTTGTATTTTTAGTAGAGATGGCGTTTCGCCATGTTGGCCAGACCAGTCTCAAACTCCTAACCGCCGGTGATCCGCCCGCCTCGGCCTCCCAAAGTGCTGGGATTACAGGTGTGAGCCACCACGCCCGGTCTGTGACCTGTATCCTATGCCAACCTTCAGTCTCATCCTGTGACTAAGAATGCCTAACCTTCTGGGAATGCAGCCCAGTAGGTTTCAGCCTTATATCACCCAGCCCCAATTCAAGATGGAGTCACACTGGTTCAAATGCCTTTGACATTCTTGCCTTGGTCACCCAGGAGTCAACCCTAGACTCCCAGTACAGCACTTCCTCAGTTCCCTCAACTAATTGCACTCCCCCAAATTGAGGCATTCCCAGCAGTATGCTAGGATGTGTACTGACATCAGGATTGGAGAGGGGCCAGGGAAAGGCCTGGCAGGACTTGTCTCCCACAAAGAAAACCCTTGGAACAGTCTCCTGGAGGTTGTGGGCAGTGAACCTGCACGACAGGGTAGACCCAAGACAGGAAGAGTGCCCATGGACCCTGGGAGCCAGCAGGGCCAAGATCTCCCAGCCAAACTCACAGAGGCCACCAAGCCCAGCGCCCTTGAGACACACACAGCATCTGAGTCAGACACAGAGCATTCCAAGCTGGTAGGAATGGCCCAAGGTGACATATGAGATGTCTTGCCCAACAGACAAATTGTTCATGGGGGAGATTTCTCCTGTCCTCAGCATGCAATTCTTCTCTCCCCGTTCCATAGTCTCATTGTCACTAGGTCAGTGTCTATCCAGAGCAAACCACATGAAACACAAATCATTGAGGCTTGGAGTTGATGAGGTTAAACCCAACAGCCTGCTTTTTAGCAGTCTTGATTCAGCTTGTCATCAAAACAAACCACAGCCCCTGGCTTCGCTTAGGAAAATGCCTTTGGCTGAGAACTTACAGGTGGTCTTGGAATAGTGTGGCAATTGCCCTCCTTTGGGAAGAGGGTGTACAGTCGGGGAGGAAAGGTGCCGAGAAGAGAAAGGGAGAACTGAGCAGGCATCTAGGCCTTATTGGGGAATCCTAGGTCTCCACCTGACCTTCTGGGTCCCCGCAGTCTTGAGACAGACACTGTGCTGAGCCCTCCTGAACACCAGGTGTTGGCCCAGGCAGGGCAGGTCCCGGAGGATTAAGAAGCTGTCTTGTCCATGAAGCAGGAACTGGTTGTTGCTGCCCAGAGTGATGCTTCAGAGGCAGAAAACCCCATGTCTTCAGGTCCACTTGCATCCCCAGCCCTCAGGAGTCTCCATTCTTCCCTCTTCCCCACGCCTTAGGCCTCCTTGCATCCTCATGGATTGTTTCAGTGTTAACCATTCCTGTACATCTCCCAGACCGTGGTGACACCAATGCCCCTGGTATACGGAACTGTCGCTCTCGAGTTTACTAGGTTCCTAAGTCCTCTAAAACAGTAAAGGGAAAACAAAACAAAACACAAATAATCTCATCCCAAAGGTGCTCTTGGCTCCAGCCCTGGATCCAGGCTGTACTCCTCTCGGCAGCGCTGCTGAGGCCACAACTTCCCTGGCTGGGGCAAGGCACCTCACAGCCTCCATCCCCCTGCTCCCACACTGTGTAGATGAGGAGCTGGGCCGTGGTCCAGTGGCCAGAGCCCTAGCCTGGGACTCAGGAGATCTGTGTCAGACCCAAACTCTGTGTGACCTTGTGCAAGTCATGTGAGCTCCCTGAGCCTAAGTTTCCCATGCTGGGATTATTGTAAGGAGCAACACACGGTACGTGGGAAAGTGCCGAGTGTGCTCATGGAGGGTGAACACGGGTGAGGGGTTCACGAGTCCACCTGCACCCTCCCTGCCCCACAGGCCCGCCTTGGAGGAAGGTGGGAACTAAGAGCTGGGCCATGGAGCTGGCCTATCTCCTGTGCTTCTGTCATCAGGGGAGACCAAAGTCACTGCGGCCACCGCAGCAGGACACAGGGAGCACTCCAAAGGCCCCGGCGACGTTTGATTGTCCAGCATTCCACATCTGTCCCAGAAATGAGTTTCCAACAGCTCCAGGCTCAGGTCTGTGTCAAAATCCAGATGTCAGGGCCTCCCTCTGCAACAGGGCTCCTAGATTCTGGAGTCAAAGATCTACTAGAAAAGGGGTCCCCCTTGTCGAGCTCTGATCAGGCACAAGAGGCGAATCTCGCCCCTCCAGAGCCAAGACAGTGTTCCTCTCCTACCGCATTCTTTCCATTCTTTAGTGTCTTGAGGCTCGACAGTTCAATCGCACTCACAAAAGAGTGGCAAGAAATGTTGTAACTATTTTTCTAAACCTGAGAGAATTGCCAGAAGCCCCCCCAGCCTGTGTTGAGCTCCTGTTCTGCCTTCTCAGATCTTCCTACAGCCATGCCATATCCCACCACCTGTGAACAGGGTTCAGGCCTCCACCATTCCCCCAGGGGAGGAACCCTGAATCGCCCTTCCAAGAGGACTTGTGGGGAATGCAACTCCTACCAGAAGACGACCCAGCATGTCCTCTCAACAGGGCCAACATTCTGAACAAAGGCCTCAGCCCAGGGTGGGGCGGGGACGCTTAGAACAGGAGCCTGGCCCCAGGCTATGTAGAGAAGGAAAATCATCTTCAATTTTTTGCTCATGCATCTGCTCCCACAAACAATTACAGAGTAATTTCTGCACTAAATTATTCATACATTTCCCTGCCTCATATGGAAAGACCATTCTGTAGTTTCCTTTGTTTCCTTAGGCCTCTTTCCAATCGATAAATATAGATCCACTTCATCATTCTCAATGGTTGCATAGTACTTGATTGTTTGGATGTACTTCATTTTACTTAGCACAGTCCCCTATTGATGGTGGCTTCTCATTTTCCAGAGCTACAAACAGCACTAGGGCGAACACTGACGCACATACATCTTGGGGTGTGACTTTGTTTTCTTAGGATGAATTCCTAGAAGTTGACTTGTGAGTTCAAAAGATAGGTCCACTTTTAAGACTTATTTCTCTATAGTCCACTCCCAGAATGGGTGTGGTAGTACCCTCGCCAGTACCAAGTCCTGTCTTTCCCAAGTGTCCTGCCCATCTCCAATCCAGGATCTAACACGGAGTTCAGGCTCTCCTTCCTGACACCAGGGGACCCTCCTCTCCTTCAAGACATAACCTATCTAGCTGACTCCATTTTCACCCCCAGGGATAATCCAGCCCCCAGCTTGTCATTTCTTCCTCTAAAAAGCCTCCAGCTCAGCCCCTAGTTTCCACCAACAGTCAGTGGGAACCAAGTGGGCACCCTGGGAGTAAGGGGCTCCTTGCTCTCGGTCCTGAGATCTTGACTGAGTCCAGGCTTCAACTTCTCTACCTAAGCCCCACCTGGCAAAAGGACGGTTGTATCTATGTTATAGCTTTGCCACAGCCTAGACTCCTTAGGGGAGGACAGCATTTGTCTTGAGAACAGGTAGCCGCTGAAAAGCCAGTCATTGGGGACAAGGTCCCCAGCTGGATTCAGCAACCAGGCTGAGTCCCTATGACTGGCCAATCCTCCTCAGGTGGCATAGCCCACACAGCCAGCACATCTCACGCTCAAATCTCCAGGAAGATGCTGGGACTAACCACCATGCTCTGCCACCTCCAGAGCAGAACAGACCAGGCAATGCCTTCACCACAGGGAGCCTTCTTATTTTTTCATACTTTGGTAAAATACACATAACATAAAATGCATCATTTTACCTTTTTTTTTTTTTGAGACAGTCTCACTCTGTTGCCCAGGCTGGAGTGCAGTGACGTGCTAAGTAAATGAACTGCAACTTCCACCTCTTGGGTTCAAGCAATTCTCCTGCCTCAGCCTCCTGAGTGCCCGGGATTAAAGGCATGTGCCACCACGCCCAGCTAATTTTTGTATTTTTAGTAGAGACAGGGTTTCACCGTGTTGGCCAGGCTGGTCTCAAACTCCTGACCTCAAGTGATCCGCCCACCTTGGCCTCCCAAAGTGCTGGGATTACTGGCGTGAGCCACTCGCTGCGCCCGGCCTCTACATTTTAACCTTATTTATTTGTTTATTTATTTTTTGAGACGGAGTTTCACTCTTGTTGCCCAGGCTGGAATGCAATGGCCCAATCTCGGCTCACCACAACCTCTGCCTTCCAGGTTCAAGCGATTCTCCTGCCTCAGCCTCCCAAGTAGCTGGGATTACAGGCATGCACCACCACGCCTGGCTAATTTTGTATTTTTAGTAGAGACAGGGTTTCTCCATGTTGGTCAAGCTGGCCTCGAACTCCCAACCTCAGGTGATCCTCCTGCCTCAGCCTCCCAAAATGCTAGGATTACAGACATGAGCCACCAAGCCGGCCCATTTTAACCATTTTTAAATGGGAACAGGTAGCAACTGAAAAGCCAGTCATCGGGGGCAGAGTGCCAATGTAAAGTTCTGTGGCATTAAGTACATTTATATTGTTGCACTACCACCATCCATTTCCAGAACTTTTTCATCTTCCCCAACTAAAACTCTGTACTCATTAAACAATAACTTCCCATTCCCCTTACCTCCCCCGGCCCCTGACAACCACCATTCTGCCTTCTGTCTCTGTGAATTTGACTATTTTAGCTAACTTGTCTAAGTGCGATCATATGATATTTGTCCTTTTGTGACTGACTTATTTCGGTTAGCATAATATCTTCAAGGTTCATCCGAGTTGTAGTATACGTCAGACTTTCCTCCCCTTTTAAGGCTGACCGATATTCTGTTGTATATATATACCGCCTTTTGTTTATCCATCAATGGACTCGTGGGGTTTTTTTTGGCTACTGTGAATAATAGTGCTAGGAACTAGTATCTGCTCAGGCTCCTGTTTTTATTTCTTTTGGGTATATAGCTAAAAATGGACTTGTTGGATTCTATGGTAATTCCATGTTTAATTTTTGGAGGAATTTCTATACCATTTTCCGTAGGGGTTCCACCATTTTACATTCCTACCAGCAATGCACAAGTATTCCAATTTCTTCTTTTCTTTTACCCTGAATCAACAATGGCTAACATCGGATCCAATTTCTGCATATCTTTGCCAACACTTATTTTGTGTTTCTGGTTTTTAAAATAATAACCATCCAAATTGGTGTATCTCTTTGTGGTTTTTATTTGCATTTCCACTGGGAGACTTCTTAAGGTCAGGAAATCCTAGATCTCTTTGTCAAAGGACAGATGGCCCAGCTGAAAGGAGCCTGGGTAGGGAATTGGCTCCCATACTCCTCTTAACCCTATCTCTTACTCCTGGGAGCTGAGCAGAGGCACAGCCACCCTGTCTGCATCCCTGTGCTTCTCCCTCAGGCCCCTGGGTACTCTTGACCCTGCTGAGCTTGGTAGGGGATGATCAGGAAGCCTGAGTTTTGGAAAGTTAGGGAAGAGCAGGTGAGAGGAAGGATGGAGACAAAGAAGCACTTCCGAGGGACAGCAATGGAGCATGGATGGCACTGGGCACAAGAGGGAGAGGTCTCCAACGCCATGCCAGCCCTCCCTCACCAGGCAGAACTTTAACAGCTTACCCCATGATGCTCCAGGCCCTGGGAGGGAGGGAGGGAGGGAAAAGAAGAGGGAGGGAGGGAGGAGAGCAGGAAGGGGTGATCCTGCTGTTTTTACAAATGATGACCCAGAAATAAATGGACTTCCCTCAAGAAGACAGAGAAGGTTAGTCGCAGGGCAAGAGGAAAGTCAACAGCAGGGCACTTCCTACAGAAGACGCAGAGACACAGAGAGGCGAACCAACTTGCCCAGCAAGTGGGGAGTCAGAGACAGTCACACATAATGGTCATTGTATGGCTTCCTCCTGGCTTGTCTTTCCAGGCTCCCTGCCTGGTGACCTGGCACTCACTCTCCCCAAATACACCGTGACATCATTGTGCCCCGTCTCTACTCTTGGTGACCCTGGAACACATCTCGCTGCAGGGCAAATGTCCTTGGGGTGCCATGTTCCTCTGGTCTCCAGTCTATTGACCCTATCACTCATAACAACCTCCTCTGCACCTGGGGTTCCTCTGCCTCACAGCCTGGGTACAGGTCCTGAAGCCCAGAAAAAGGCAGTAGCCACGTTCCCTGCCTGGGGACACTGCCAAAGACGGAAATGAGGCTTGCCTGCCATGACCGGCTCAGCCAGATAAACCTCATTTCCTTTCCGACATGGTAAGAAGTTCCAGTTCTAAGAAGAAACCAGCCCTTAGGAATGTCTGAAATCCCACCTCCTGGAAGAAACAAGAGGGAAGGAGCCTGGATATGTGGCAGAAACTTGGTAACCTTCAGAATGTGGTCAACGTGATCATCCTCATTCCCTCCCCTCTCCCCCCACCACCCCCACACAGCTGGCCTCAGTCGAGAGCAGCAAACATGTCTCGCCCAGGGAGGCGCCACTCATTCACCCCCAGGGGCAGCCGCCTCCTTGGGCCCCTTGGCCCTGCCTCCAAAGAACAGCTGTAGGCCAGTGGTTTGGCACCTGGGCCACATTCTCCCATGGACAAGAGGTGGTATGTGGGGGATCTGGTGATTACTCTCATGATTATGGGGCTCTGCTTGGCTCAGACTTGGTTCTTCTGGGTCCTGTGTGAGACTAGAAACAGAGCATTTCTCGAGGAAATGGCTGAGCCTAGGAGCCTGTCCTTGGCCCTCTTCCTCCTCCCTCCCTCCCTGGTCCCTTGGAGCCCATGGGGAGGGGGTTCAACCTCTCTCCCTCCCCAAGGCTGCCATCCTCAACACCTTCACTCAGGTGGGGCGTGGAAGGGTGGGGGAAACACCGTTGGTGAGGTCCTGGGTGTCTCCAGAATAGCAGCAGTCACTCGCCCTGAGGTTTCCTCACCCAGCTGCCACATAGCAAAGTTCAAGACCTGTGCCCCAGAAGAGGAAAAGGGAAGATCCCCAGCACCTGAGTGTGTGCATATGTATATCTGTGCAATATGTACATGGCAGTCTGTACATGTCAACACATATGCCCACGTGCATTTCAAACAATTAAACAAGCATAACACTTGTCGTGCTTATTATGAGCCAGGCATGTTCTAAGTGCTTCATAAGTATGGTATTAACTCACTTAATCTTCATAACAGCCCTATGAAATAGGTTCTGTTATAACTCCCATTACACAGAACCAGAAACTGAGGCAGGACTGCTTAAGCCCAGGAGTTTGAATCCAGCCTGGGCAACATAGTGAGATCCCTGTCTCTAAAAAACAAACAAATAATAGAAACACTAGGGGCCAGGTGCAGTGGCTCACACCTGCAATCCCAGCACTTTGAGAGACTGAGGCAAGAAGATTGCTTGAAGCCGGGAGTTTGAGACCAGCCTGGTCAACATATCGAAACTCTGTCTCTAAAAAAAAAAAAAAAAAAAAAAAAAAATTCTGAAAGGCATTTTGTGAGAAACTGAGGCACAGAGAGGCGAAGTCATTTGCTCATGGCCACAGAATAAGACGCAGTGGCAGGATTTGAATCCAGGTATTCCGACCTCTCATAGGCACATGTCAGGTGTGTTATGCATGTTAGTGTGTAGGCATGTGTGGAGGTGTGTGGGTGGATGCGTGCGTCTGGGTGGATGTGTGTGTCTGTGTGTCTGTGTGGATATGTGTCTCAGTGAAGTGGAGCACACAGTGAAAGGGTGAGTTTAACCTTTCATTCACTCACTCAGACCTTACAGCTTGCAAAGTCCTGTGTGGCACTGTGATATAATAAAATATATATATTTGGCCTCTGCGCTGGGTTCCTGGTAGAGAGCCCCTAAAACTCTTATAATTTCCTGAGCAATAGGGTGCTAGGAGAATCTTTTATTCTAATATTTGGTGCTTGACCCTGGTTCCTGACAGAGCTTCTAATCCCTTGGAATTTCCCGGGTGACAGGAACGTCTTTTGTTTTAATGAAAGGATTCTCAGTGAACTCCTGGATGGGGACTGGTCACCAGAAAGACCAAGCCATGATGAGAAGGTTGGCACTTTCAGTCCCACTCCCATCCTTCAGGAAGGGGAAAGGGGCTGAAGGTTGAGCTGACTGGCAATGGCCGATGGTGTAATCTATCAGGCCTATGTGATGAAGCTTCCATAAAAACCAGAAGGACAGGGTCAGATGAGCTTCCAGATAGCTGAACACGTGGAGGTGTCTGGAGG
This sequence comes from Pongo abelii, assembly GCF_028885655.2. Taxonomy (NCBI): domain Eukaryota; kingdom Metazoa; phylum Chordata; class Mammalia; order Primates; family Hominidae; genus Pongo; species Pongo abelii. The sequence goes on along the minus strand of NC_071998.2, from coordinate 24,848,963 downwards.
GTGGAGCCCCTGGAGGGGGCATGGAAGCTTCTCTCCCCCTCCCCCATGCCTTGCCCTATGCATCTCTCCATCCTATTCTTCATTGGTGTCCTTTCTAATATCACTTATAATAAGACCAGTAAATGTTAAGTGTTACACTGAGTTCTGTAAGCTGTCCTAGCAAATTAAACCCAAGAAGAGGCTCATGGGAACCCCAATTTATAGCTGGTTGGTCAGAAGTATAGGTCACAACTACAGCTGGGTGAGTGGTATAAGCCTGCAGCTCAGCTACTTCTACTTGGTAAGTTGTGGCGGGAGGATTGCGCGAGCCCAGGAGTTTGAGGCCAGCCTGGGTGACACAGCAGGGCCCTGTATCCAAAAAACATTTTTTTAAAGCATAGGTCCCAACCAACTACTTGTGACTGGCATCTGCAGTGGAGGCAGTCTTGTGAGACTGAGCCCTCAACCTGTGGGATCCGATGCTATCTCCAGGCAGACAGTGTCAGAATTGAGTTAAATTGTAGGACACCCAGCTAGTGTCCACTGGAAAACTGCTTGTTGGTGGGGAGAAATCCCCACATATCTGGGGGCAGAACTGAAGTGTTGTGAGTGGTGGTGTGTGAGAAGGAAAGAAACAGGTTTTTTGTTTGTTTGTTTGTTTTTAATTTTGTCAGACCCTCTAAGGCAGCATTTTGTCCAAAGGACCAGAGCTGTCCTGTTTGAAGGCCAGATCTGAACCCCAGGCCACCTCTGCACAGGCCTGAGGTCACCAGGGATCCCTCTAGCAGTGACATGCAGGCAGGGCCTGCAGCTCCCTGCCAGGGGTGGCTCTCCTGCTCACTGGTTTCCTGCAGCCCTTCTTCAGGAGTGCCAATTCAATCCAACCAGCCTGACCCAGGGCCACCAGGGAGGAGGCACCTGGGTAGAAACTAAGATCCTTTAGAGCTTATGGTTACATTTCCTGAGACTGCCAAGAAACCTCATTTTGGATAATTCCCTTCAAGTTACACTGTGAGCACCTGGTGCAAATGGCCCTGAGATCTACGTCTGAATGATCCTGGTATCTGTTGAAAATAGCAGAATGTGGTCCGAGAACTGCTGGGGAAAAAAATTCTTCTTTGAAATGGCACTAGCTACTATGTAGTGAGTACTTGTGAGGCATTAGTCATTGTTTTAGATACATCGTCACTTTTAAGCCTCAAAAAAGTCCCTATGTGTTATTATTCCCATTTTACAGATAAGAGAATGAAGTTCAGATGGGGAAATGTCTGATTCCAGGGAGGCATGTGTATTTCTGTGGGTCACAGACCAGGGAATGACCCTGTCCCCACCCCATCCCACAGCCATGACACCCCTTACACCTGGCAAACAGAAACCACCTGCAGTTACAAAGATAGGGTCATTTATTCATGTTATATTATTTAATTTTAAAGGCAAAAATACAGTTCTGTTTTGAACACCAAGGTCAGACACAGCCCCCTACACAATGGTAAATACACACATTTGCATACACAGGAAATCAAAATACACAGCACAACAGGTTTCTGGGACATGAAAGCCGTCATCCTGGCTATGCAGAGCCCCCGCCCCTGGCAGTCAGCAGAGACCCTGTCCGGGCTGAAGGCCAGCACAGCATCTCCTTTACCCTCCTGTGCCACCTCTGCCCTCTTCGATCTTTCCCAAAGGCCAGTTCACAAAGGGTCACCAGCAATAGGATACACAGAAACAAAGAAGGGCATGGCACATGACAACTTCACGGTCATAACTCCCAGGAGAAGGAAATGCTCCCTGAACCCCCAGCCCTGAAATCCCCAGTAAGGAAACAGGACCCGTGGCATCTCACGGATCAGGCAAACATACAGGCCTAACTGTGCCCTGGCTGTGCCTTGGGCCCAGGTGAGCCCATGAGAGCACTACATCAGCAAATGGGGGAGGCAGTATTTCCCTTGGTTCTAAGAATGACCTACATACTTGACATGAATGAGAAGGTAACAACAACAACAAAAAAAAAAAACAAGAAAAGGTAGAGTTTGGTTTTAAGAGTAAAATAACACAGAAGTTACCACTCAGGGCATTTGTCTGATTTCTTTTAAGGCACTTTGGAAAAGTCAGGTCTGCGGACAGAAAGAGAGGCTTTCATTCTATTTCCCAGAACTCTCTCTCAATGCAGTCATTTCTAGTTTTAATAATATCCTTGGTATAGAGTGGGGAACTGACAGAGAAATACTTTTTGCATAGTCCAGCTGCTTCTGCAATGGAAAATAATTTTTAACCAATACAAAGGCTTCTGGAAAAAGAACCAAGTTAGCATCTGAGATGCGCAAAGCAGTAAAGGCACAGATAAGACTGGGGCCAGGCACCAGCTCAGCCTCCACACTGAGGGCTGGTACCCAGGAGGGCAGTGGTTTGGGGTCCGCCACAAGCACAAGGCTCAACCCTGGGATTAGGCAGCTGAGTCTTGGAACCTGAGCCCAGGCTGGATCTGGCAAAGGTGCTCAGTGGTAGGAAGTGCCTTGTGCCATCTCATCCCAGGCGGCTCAATAGCTCCCAACAGAGGTGGGTTTGTGACAGACAGCCCTGTGGGTGGGAGCCTCAACTGGGGTGGGAGCACCTGTGAAAACCTGAGGTGGAACAGGAGGCTTTAGGCACCGAAGTTCTTGGGAGGGCGTCGGGGTGCGGGTTCGGCTGAACTTCTTTCTAGATCACTAATTAAAAGGCACATTCATGCTGGGGAATGGATAGTCTGTTTGACCCTGAGTGCCACAGTCAAGTTTTAGGGGACGGGCAAGAGGCAAAGGAACAAAAAAGGGAGAGGAAGGAAGGAATGAGAAAGGCAGGGGAAAAGAGGAAGGAGGAAGAAGGAGAACTGGTAATATAGGGTGGGCCAGGGAGTGTGGCTAGCAGAGCCTCTGAGGGAGGTGGCCCCCACTAGAACAGAGGCTCCCTTGCCTAGGGAGTTGCAAAGGGCTGGTAAACAACCTGACTGCTGTTATTTACAACCCCCCAGCCTAGGGGCCTGAGGGATCAGTCTAAGGAGGCTGAGGCTCCCTCCGCCCTGCCCACCTGGGGAGGGTTGGGGAAGTGGGGAGTTCTGCACAGTAGGTGCAGAGGCTTCTGTCTCCCAGGTATCCTCCCTGAGGTCTGGCAGGATAATGCTGACCGGGAGGCCTTACCTGCCAAGGGGCCAGAGAGTGATTTTGCTCTTGAGAAAACCTGGCCTGCCAGCTAAATCATAGGCCTATTTGTGGCCACTACAGCATATATTTATTTTTTTCCCTAAAAAATGCTCAATACCCCTCCCCATATTTAAAACACAACAATAAAAATACATAGGAAATTCAAGTTTACATAGCATGCCAAGAAAAATAAATTGTCATGACTTAACATTAAACAGCTATGCAAAATTTGGATCAACACAAAATCAAGCTAGATCATAATTAGAACTCGATCTGTTCTTTCTTTAAAATACCACAAACTACTATTAAAAAAAAAAACACAACAACTTTACATTCAGAAATCAGACAATCTGGAGATAGGCCACTGAATGTGAGAACACCCAAGGCTTTTGCTCTGATGCTAGAGTTGCCCTGGAATCCACACACATAGGACAAAAGGTCCAGGGCTCAAGTTTTAAAATCCTTTTGCTAAGAAAACACATATGCACAGTGATTGTAGTAGTTGCATACCACTGAAAGAAGGGGGTGGGGGGAGGACGTAACATTAACAATAGTTGAAATTTTGTGTTTTTCTGTTAAAGATCACACCAATCCAATTTTAGCAGCACTCTCCAAATTTTCACGAATAAGAAAACCATAATTGAAAGAAAAATTCTAACCTATTTCACAACAATTTAGCAATTCTATCACCGGGAATGTGTTCCATGGCCACCAAATTTTGGGATGTGTACAGTTCTGACTCTGGGGTGACACTGCGAACACATCAAGAAATCCGCAAAGGCATAAACACCTTGCAGAGCTAAGAAGTCACGTGCCGAGCCAAGTCGGGGGCAAAATATCCCACTCGTCCTGGTCATCTGGAAAGCCATCTGAATGATGAGCGAAGGGGACCTGTCACTCAGACTGGTAAAAATGAGAGGGACCAGCCCAGCAGATTGGCAGAGACACACAGCAGAGGTCCCTGGCTAATTTCAGGTCTCTTATCTATGTACCAAAACGCTAGCTCGGTGTCCCGATGTCCACTGTGATTTGGGTATACAATGGGTATCTCTGTACGTCCAGCACCTGGTAGGTGAGTGAGTTCAAACCATCAGAGAGCATTGTCTCCTTTGTGTGTGCAATTCGGTCAAACCTACAAGGAAAAGAGCACAATGAGATTGTCTTAAAACAAAAATCTTAAGAAGAAATCATTACACGTACTTCCTCCTCCCTCTCCACTGTAACCTGACCACCTCAATTTCCCTCTAGGCCCAGAGCCCTCTGCAGAGCCTCGGACCTGCAGCCTACCTCATCCTAAAGGGGGAAGGAGTATGAATAAACAAAGAATGCACCTCTGAGGATTGGGTTCATTTTTCTTGTCTCTTGAGTGGCGGATCATGCGACACCTCCCGACCACAGCATTTGGGCGAGATATAGACATGCCTCTAAAAACTAATCTGCAAAGAGTAAAGGGAAAGTCATTATCACAGAGCTGCCATACACTTGGCCTGAGAGCCCTGGCTGCAAGACTGTTGCTCCATCCACCATCAACCTTGCTGTTCTCACTCAGCCCACAACCCAGCATCATGCCAGAACTCAGCCCAGCATGACCCTGGTTAAAACTCACATTCCTACTCCATGTCCTTTTACAACTGGTTCTGCAGTTTGTGGTGTTGACTATCATGTGCCAGACACTGGGGGCGTCTGCCCCACAGAATATACAGTGTGAATGCTTCAAACATAGGGACTTCAGGGCCAGGATGGAGGTGAGAAGAAGAAGATGAGGTTGGAGACACAGAGGAAGAAGCACAGTTTGTAACCTCTGCTGGAGCAAGCCTAGGCAGAGCCCAGTTGAGGATGAACAGGTATCTGCCAGAGCATTTTGGGCAGCCAGGATGGCACAGGCAAAGGCATGGAAGTGAGAGCAAGCCTAGTGCCCTCAGGGAGCAACATAAGCTCCTGGGGACTGGTGACAAGGGTCTGGGGTAGGACGTGGCAGGTGATGGGCTGAAAAGGGCAAGGCTAAGTCACAGAGGCCTTCTCAGAGCATCCCACAAACGGTTGCCAGTATCTGAAAGGGGCCTAATATACAGTATTTCCAAAATACTTTTAGCCATGGGGAAGTCTCTCTGGAAAGTAGTATAAGAATGGAGGGCTTCAGAACATGTGGGAAAAGGCAGAAAAAAACAAATGGAGGGCTGAGAACAAGACTAGAGGCAGCCAGAACAGGGTGGAGGATTCTGTGTTGGTCTAAGGAAAAGGAATGAGGACCAACAAAAGCCTGGAGAGCAGGAACAGCAAAGTTAGTTAAGAGGCAGAACTGGCTGATCCCAGACCACTTAAACATTCCTGGCCTTGCCTGGCACACAGTAAGTGGTGCATAGTAAGTGTTAGGTCCTTTATCTTTCAAGAAAGTTGCTCCACACACCACCCATCCTTCTAGTGCCACCGCCTTAGCATGGGACTAGATGCCTGCGGATGCTCCCTCCCTCCCCAGCTGTTCTGACCATTCAGACCTGTCAGCCCTGCACACTGTCATATCGGTCCAGAGTGTCTGCCCAGGAATGCCTCTGTGGAAGCAGGCTTGCTTCTGTCTGGACCCTATGTCCAGGTTTTCAGTGTCCTGGGCCTGCCTGGCACAGTGCTCTGTATGCAGCAGATGTTCAATATGCACACTTGATACTCCATCTACATACTAAAACTGGAGTTTTCTTCAAGGCTTATATTGAAGACTTGGGTCTCTGTTAAGTTTGCACACAATGGTAACTTGAATGACTTGGGTGTTGCTCTGACAGATACCTTTTGTTAACTGGTACTGCAATTCAGAAAGGCTGCACCAGGGTGTATTCTGATATTAAACTCAGTAATGAGTTCTGACTCGCTCCTGGAGGGAGAGGGTGCTCATCGGGGGCTGGTGGGGTTGAAGCTTCTACGGCCAGAGGACTGAGCAGAATGTTCTTTCAAATACTACTGACAGATGTTTTTTACCACTGTAAATGACAACCCACATCATAAAGATTTACCAGCTTAAAAAGAGCCCCAGGATGTGGATGGGACAGAACTGACCATGCCATAATGGTTGCTGGGGCTGGATAGGTCCTCAAAGGTTTATTATACTACAGTATCTCTTTTGTATATGTGAAAAATACTCCAAAATAAAAATATAACACAAAGCTTCTGTGAAGGCAGTTAGGATTCTGCTCAAGGAAACTTGTTTCACAGTGAAAGGGGACCATAATGAAATGAGGGATTTTTACAAAGGACATTGGTTTACGCCTTGAGTACAAAATGGCATGCGGCAAGTCAAAGTAAACTTGCCCCGTCACTTGGTTCCCATTTGACATTTTTCCAGGTCTATACAAAAATCTCAGAAACTCATTTTCCTACAGATCCCTTTTAGCACCTACAGGACCTGTAGGAAGCCACACCTAAGAATGTGGGCTGACTAGAGTGCATCCCATCTGAGGGTCAGTCCTTGGGGAACAACCAAGCATTGGTTTAAAATCTGGAAGTGAAGGTTGACAGAGGAGAAAGATATCTAAGTTATGACCATTACCTGTTAAAAATGTCATCATCTTCTCCTCCCCAGCCCCAATAATTATTAGGAAATCCATTGATGGTTAGAAACTGTTGTTTACTTAGAGCAGAGACACCTCCAAAATACTGAACATAAGGTAGGCTGGAGGAAAAACATACACACAGAAGGAGCAGTGGTTAGTTAAGTTCTGACATCCCCAAAATAAAGCTTGCTGAGAACATAAACACTTTTAAAGTTCTTCTTTTTGCTTCTCTAGAGTTTTTATTTATTTATTATTTTTTTTTTTTTGAGACGGAGTCTTGCTCTGTTGCCAGGCTGGAGTGCAGGGGCACAATCTAGGCTCACTGCAACTTCCGCCTCCCGGGTTCAAGCGATTCTCCTGCCTCGGCCTCCTGAGGAGCTGGGACTACAGGTGCCCGCCACCACACCCAGCTAATTTTTAGTAGAAACAGGGTTTCACCATGTTGGTCAGGATGGTCTTGCTCTCTTAACCTCGTGATCTACCTGCCTCGGCCTCCCAAAGTGCTGGGATTACAGTTGTGAGACACCAAGCCGGGTCTTTTTTTTTTTTTGAAAGGGAGTCTCGCTCTGTAGCCCAGGCTGGAGTACAATGGCGTGATCTCGGCTCACTGCAACCTCCGCCTCCCAGGTTTTCAAGCAATTCTCCTGTCTCAGCCTCCCAAGTAGCTGGGACTACAGGCGTGTGCCACCACGCCTGGCTAATTTTTGTATTTTTAGTACAGATGGGGTTTCACCATATTGGTCAGGCTGGTCTCGAACTCCTGACCTCAGGTGATCCAACCACCTTAGCCTCCCAAAGTGCTGGGATCACAGGCAAGAGCCACCATGTCCAGCCTCTCTAGAGCTTTTTTGATGGTGGGTGGGGTGGGAGGGAGCAGTTACGAGGGTTTTGTCTGTTTTGCTTTTGTATCAAGGCTCACATGACCTTAGATTAGACACAGATATCAAAAAGTATGATTTTCCTCTTTCCACAACACAGCGCTGTTTCTGTGGTTATGTAGAAAGCCAGTCAGTGACAAAAGCAGGCCTAAGCCCAGTTCTTCCTGAGTGGCTCAGGAATCTGCTTCTCCAGCGCTCTGTTCCCGCACATGAAGTCCTTATCCAGGAGCTCCTGGAATCTGAGATTGTTTTAGAGCCTCTCTGTACCCACCCAATCATGGCCCCCCTTCCACACCCATCCTATCGACCAGTCTAGCTTTCATGTTTCCAAAGGCATACTGACTAGAACACTGGCCCTAACAGTTGAGGAAGTGTTTCTGAAAATTTGCTAAAATAAAACTTCTTTGAAACTTCAGACTTTATCTTGATTTAGCAAAATGTATAATGATGAACTTATGTTTTAACATATTTTCAAGTAGTAGAGCATCTGGGCTCTCATCCTTCCAAAACTTTTTGTATTTTAATATTTCAGTGGTTATGAATTGTGAACTCCTAAGGGATACAAAGTCAGCACTGATGAGAAATGTCAAGAATCAGGACGTGCCCCAAAGCCTTCCTGTGGGTTCTCTAAAGGCTGTGGTTTTGTGTGACTCTGAGTGCAGCTCCAAACCACACCCAGCTCTTTCTGGAATCCAAAAAGACCAAACCCATCACATAAATTAAGGAAAACTCTAACTCAGACTTTGAGGGGGAAGTCAGCCAAACCATACAGAACATATGAAAATAAAGATGCAATTATTATATTCAAATATATTCAGGAATTCTGACTGTAAGGCTCCTCAAGCAAAGGCCCCCAGAGGGTCTGCTTTAATGAACCTATTCGTAATTAGGTGTCATCACTTAGGTGCCGAGTCATCCACCTTTGGCACACCTCATACTACTGTCCACATTATTAATGTGAGGGTTTGAACCAAAGGTGGCCAGGCCAATAAGGTTTTTTGATAATCAGTGTTTTTACAGAAATGGATTCTTAGCTATTTCAGGGGGAAGTACATGCCAAGCTGACATGATTTGGTTTTGCTGTGTCTGCTGCTTTCTCTTCCCTATCTGCCCCAAGCCCAAACCTGCCAGGCTCCTTGTGAAACAAACATGGTGCTGTGGCAAAGACTTAGGGCATCACGGGCCCCTTCCTTGTTCACCACTGTGCTTCAAGGGAGGAATCAAGAGGGGTCAGGGTATAAACCTGTGTGTTTCAAGAGAAGAAGATACACACACGGAGAGGGAGGAAGGGTGAAAGCGGGGATGGAAGGGTATAGAAGGATTTCTGAAGAGTCTAAAAGTAAGGTTACATTCAAATTTTCCTCCCTTTAAGACAAGAAGTTAGGATCTTTGATCTGGGAGAAGGACTTCATACATTCCCATATTCCCATCACGGCTCTCATGCTCCCAGCAAGGGAGGACAGGAAGAAATGATGAGAATAAAATGAGTCTGACAGAAAGCTGTTGCATCTCAGCAGGTGCAGTAGTTCATGCCTGTCATCCCAGCACTTTGGGAGGTCAAAGCAAGAGGATTGCTTGAGCCCCCAGGAGTTCAAGACCAGCCTGGGTAACATAGTGAGACATCTCTAAAAAAATTTTTTTTTTTTTTAAATCAGCCAGGGGTGCTGGCCCACACCTGTGGTCCCAGCTACTAGGAAAGCTGAGGTGAGAGGATCACTTGAGCCAGGGAGTTTAAGGCTATAGTGAGCCATGATCATGCCACTGCACTCCAGCCTGGGTGACGAGCAAGACTCTGTCTCAAAAAAAATAAAAGAAAAAGAAAAAAAGTTGTATCTAAAATAAAGGGTCTGCTGTCTACATGAGCCAACCACACTGTACTAGTCAGCCTAAACCAGGGGTACCCAACATAGAGGGTACCTGTGGCACAGCTCCTGGATCTTCAAATTCACTTAAACCAAGGAAGGAAAGGGTTTTGTTATTCAATTGATAGGTTTTTTTTTTTTTTCTTTCTCTGAGACAGTCTTGCTCCGTTGCCCAGGTTGGAGTTCAATGGCACGATCTCAACTCACTGCAACCTCTGCCTCCCGGGTTCAAGCAATTCTCCTGCCTCAGCTTCCCGAGTAGCTGGGATTACAGGCACCTGCCACCACACCTGGCTAATTTTTGTATTTTTATTAGAGATAGGGTTTCACCATGCTGGTCAGGCTGGTCTTGAACTCCTGACCTCAGGTGATCTGCCTGCCTCAGCTTCCCAAAGTGCTGGGATTACAGGCGTGAGCCACTGCGCCTGGCCACTGACAGGTAATTTAAAACACTTTTATGTTAATATAAACACGGAATTAGGAAACAATATACAAGTTTATTTATATATTTATTTTTAAGACAAAACAATGGACTATAAGGCCATTTTCCACCAATGACAATATGCTTTGGATAATACCCTAGTCGGGCATCTGGGCTGGCCTCTTCACTAGGGGCATTTTGGTGGAAAAATTTGGGCTTTGTATTTAAGCAGAAGTTTGTGCCCTGCTGGAAAACAGAATCACGTTCCTTCTTATAGGGCCAAGGGCGGGAGCAGTGGTTCACACCTGTAATCCCAACACTTTGGAAGGCTGAGGTGGGAGGATCACTTGAGCCCAAGAGTTCAAGCCCAGCTTGGGCAACATAGCCAGACTTCATCTCCACTAAAAATAAAAAATTAGCTGGACATGCTGGCTCATGCCTGTAGTCCCAACTACTCAGGAGGCTGAGGCTGCAGGATGGATTGAGCCCAGGCAGTCAAGGCTGCAGTGAGCCATGATTGTGTCACTGCACTCCAGCCTGGGTGACAGAGCAAGACCCTGTCTCAAAAACAAAACAAAACAGGCCAAGGAACATCTGCTGAGGTATACAAGCTAAATAATTCAGTGGGGAAAAACTATTCCAATTTACTTTCCAAAACTTGTGGGGCAAGAGAAAGAAAAAAGCAAGAAAATACAGTACCGTTTGGAGCTTAAAGATGAGAGCCCCTCCCAAATGCTAAAAACTGTTCTTAGGCCAGGCATGGTGCCACATGCCTATAATCCAGCACTTCGAGAGGCCAAGGCAGATGGATTGCTTGAGCTCAGGAGTTCGAGACCAGACTGGGCAATATAGCAAAACCCCATCTCTACAAAATATACAAAAATTAGCTGGGCATGGTGGCAAGTGTTTGTAGTCCCAGCTACTCGGGAGGCTGAGGTGACAGGATGGCTTGAACCCGGGAGGCAGATGTTGCAGTGAGCCAAGATCACGCCACTGCACTCCAGCCTGGGTGACAGAGCCAGACCCTGTCTCAAAAAAAAAAAAACAAAAAAAAAAAAGAGAGAGAATTTGTTTTTGTCTGGATGTGCAGAAACTACAGGCATTTCTGGTCTCTTCTTTCCATCTCAACTAATACAAAGCACCCATTTCTCAGAGGAGGCATTCTGCTCCAGAGCTTAAAGAGGCACTCCTGGGCTGCCAGGACTGCACTTCCTAGTCAACACATGAGAGAGAAACATGTTTACCACAGACTCTGACTGAGTATCTCTTACCTGAATCCAAACTTATCCATTGCAACAGAAATGTGCCGTGGCTGTGAAAAACACCTGTACGCATTATGGTCATTCATTGGAATGAGGTCCACGTCACTAAACACAAAGCAGGTGTAGTCATAGTCCTTCAAGGCTTCTTGAAAGCCAACATTGAGGAGCTTAGCACGATTGAACATAGTGTCTCCCGCCTGGTGCAGAAACAAAAACAGTGATATCAAATGCCTTAAAGCCTCTAGGCCAAACACTCACAGGGACTGGTGACTTGTCCACTATACACGGTCACTAGGAAACTCTTGGGCCTCACTTTTCTGTCCTCACTCTACAATCAACACAGAGTTCCAAAACCTCTGAGTCAGCAATTCCCCTCTAGGAATATATCCTGCAGAAGGACTTGCATGTGTGTGAATGACTATGCACAACATTGTCACTGTGGAATGTTCATCATAACAAAAGACTGCAAAAAACAGAATCAGTAGGGAACTGGTTCAATAAATCATAGTACATCCATACAATGGAATGGAACCGTTAAAAAGAGGCAGCTCTGAAAGGAAAGGTGAAAAAGGCATTTAAACACATACATCATTTATTTATACACACTATAAATAAACTCCAGGAAAGGTATCCAGGAAACTGGTGACATTAGTTGGGTACCTATGGGACTTTTCACTTCTCCCTTCCTTATATGGTTGACTGAGGCTTGATGACCACATTGTGTACCTTCCATCTACCTGTCAAGCACAAACCTAGGCACCTGAGAAATACAGCAAACCCAACTCAACCTCTGCCCTCACAGTGCTCACCATGGAGGGTAGGAGGCCATGCCATACACACCAGGATAGAAGCAAGGTGCGCAAGACAGAAGAAGGACACCTGCTTCAGGGTGCCAACCACGAGGTCCCCAGGCACCAAGTGTGCTGGTGCAAAGGGAATGCACATTTTTATTTATATTTTTTATTTTTGAGATGGAGTCTTGCTTCCTCACTGAGGCTGGAGTATAATGGTATGATCTTGGCTCACTGCAACCTCCGCCTCCAGGATTCAAGCGATTCTCCTGCCTTAGCCTCCCGAGTAGCTGGGATTACAGACACGTGCCACCATGCCCGGCTTTTTTTTTTTTTTTTTTTTTTAATTTTCAGTAGAGATGGGGTTTCACGTTGGCCGGGCTGGTTTCAAATTCCTCACCTCAAGTGATCCACCTGCCTCGGCCTCCCAAAGTGCTGGGATTACATGTATGTTTTATTTGTTTTCTTTCAGTAAGAATGTAAGCTCAGTGAAGGTTAGGATGTTTTGTTTTTTTATTCACCCAGTTCCTTGAATACTGCTTCTCACACATTAAGAGCTCAATAAATAGTTGCTGGTTGGCTGAATGAATGAATGAATGAATGGGGTTCCACATACAATGGCAGATGGTAATCCCTTCTGGGAAGCTCAACCAAAGAGCCCTGTGAGGGGTCACCACAGGGATCACATTGTGGGGTAGAGTTGGGAATCTGGTCTTATCAATTCCCATGGCCCCAGGTTAGTAAGGACAGACCTAGCACTGACATTGCCACACCTCACTCTCAGCAGTTCACAAAGCCTCCTGCACACATGCTGTCATCCTAACCGGAATCCTCACAACACCAACATGAGGAAATGAACTAAGGCCCAATACTTTGGAATCCTCATTCAATGCTCTTTCCCATCTCTCTTGGGATCAACACAGTCAGAGCCCTCTACTTTGGGGAAAAAGTGTGTCATAGGGGCTTGCGACTGGTACACAGTCTCAAAAGTGGGATGCTCAAAGTCTTCTCTCCATGCCCTTATAAGATGACCTGGGCTGGGTGTGGTGGCTCACACCTGTAATCCTAACACTTGGGAGGCCAAGGTGGGCAGATCACTTGAGTCTAGGAGCTCGAGACCAGCCTGAGCAACATGGTGAGACTCTGCCTCTACAAAAAATTACAAAAATTAGCCAGGCACGATGGCGCACACCTGTAGTCCCTAGTACTCTGGCGGCTGAGGTAGGAGACTCACCTGATCCCAGGGAGGTTGAGGCTGCAGTGAGCCATGACGGCACCACTGCACTCCAGCCTGGGCAGCAGAGTGAGACCCCCATCTCAAAAATAAATAAATAAATAAAACCAAGACCTGGAAACTGGCACTCCAAAAGGCTGCCTGTGTGCGTACAGAACGCACAGATGTGCCACAGCCACCCAGACTCAGGTGGGGAACTCGGGGAAGCAAACCACTTAGAGAAAGAGAGGCACCAGGAAGAGAAACAAGGAAACATTTTACACACAAGAGCTCCTTTTTTAAAGCCCCTGACAAAGTTTTCTAACCCCGTGTGGTGAGTGAAAGAGCCAAAAGGCACACTGTGTTTTTTGGCTGTCCCACAGGCTGAGTTGATTTGGAATTCCGTGTTCAGCTAATTCTGTGTAAGTCATGGGATCAAAGAAATTCAAAGTTTAGGCTGGGCGCGGTGGCTCACGCCTGTAATCCCAGCACTTAGGGAGGCCAAGGCGGGCAGATCACTTGAGGTCAGGAGTTTGAGACCTGCCTGGCCAACATGGTGAAACCCCATCTCTACTAAAAATACAAAAAATTGCTGGGCACAGTGGCTCACGTATGTAATCCCAGCACTTTGGAAGGCCAAGGCGGTGGATCACCTCAGGTCAGGAGTTTAAGACCAGCCTGGCCAACATGGCAAAAGCCTGTCTCTACTAAAAATACAAAAATTAGCTGGGTGTGGTGGCGGGCGCCTGGAATCCCAGCTACTCAGGAGGCTGAGGCAGGAGAATCACTTGAAGCCGGGAGGTGGAGGTTGCAGTGAGCCGAGATTGCGCCACTGCACTCCAGCCTGGGCAACAGAGCGAGACACTGTCTCAAAAAAAAAAAAAAAGAAAAAAAGTTCAAAGTTTAGAAATTGCATATGAAAATTATGAAGTTGTTGGAATTATTATAATATAGTGTGAATATTCACTGGTGGGGATACCGTACACAAGGCATGGATAAGTGTTTCAAATGGCATTTCATTTAATCATCTTGACAATCTTGTAACAACCCTCACCCCAACCCAGACTTACACTGTCAAACACAATTCAGCCCCATTGAGCACTTTCCAACAAGCAAAGGGAGGTATACCAACAGAGCCTTTCTACATCTGTGCACTAGACCCCCAGGGCTGCCCAGCCCAGGACAATGCTCCCTTCTCGTGGTACACTCCCCAACAACTGGGGCAGAGGGCTCTTTGAGGCCATGTCTCTACAATAGGACTGGGCCTACTGGCCTTGGTTGTTTGATCTAAGCAGAGGCCTAACTGCTGAACTAAGCATTTTTCCTCTCCCAGAAATTGGAATTTTGGAACCATGAATGAGCACCTCTAGAGCTAAGGCCCATGAGCAATGGCACCCTGGAGGAGAAGCCCAAGAAGCAGACCTGGTTCCAGCCCCTTTCACCGCGGGGGGTGCCACGGCCCTTTCAATGCGGTGAAATGCCCCAGTGTCCGGCCCGGACTTAAAATTGGTCAGGCAGTTTTCCAAAATAACCTGAGCTACATATCCCTCCCTTTCTCCCTCATCCCAGCCTGGCCTCATCTGTGGGATGCAGTGAGACGGAAGGGCATGGTGCACTTTAGCAGGTGCTATCACCTATCAGGGGCCATGGGAACACCAGGCCAGCAGAACAGTGGAGGAGGAAAGTGTCCTCCCCTGGAATGACAGAAAAGTCAAGCATTTTCTAGGCTTCTTTAGGTGAAATGCTGTAACACCGGGGCACACACCTTCTTTGATAAGAAAGACAGGCTCTGGCAAGCTCACCAAGCCCCATCACTCGCAAGAGGTGGGAAGAGCCCCAGCTTCACTCCTGCCCTCCTCACTGAGCACACTCATCGGTGCCTCTGCTACTCTGTTTGCTCAAGTAAACATCGATCAAGCACCAAATACACCACGGTGACAGACACATGCATTTTTAATCCCAGGAATGCTGGCTTCTTTACTTATTAGCTATGTGACTTGGGGCACATCACACCTCCAGGCCTCAGTTTCCTCTTTTGTGTTATGGGGAGAGCATGTGCATTGTATTAAATGAGACAACACTGTCTACCAACATAAGATTAGGTCCACCCTTTAAAAGCTGGGTTTTTCAGAATTAAGAAGACCCAGCCCGGGGAGGCTGAGGTTGCAGTGAGCCATGACAGCACCATCGCACTCCAGCCTGCGTGACAGAGACCCCATCTCAAAAATGGGGCCCCACTGCCTGACAACAAATGTTGGCTACTATCATTACAGGAAGAGGCTTTCCCATCCATCTTGAACAGTCAGACCATTCCAAATGTCTCTTAGATATCCTACCTGGAGACTCTGCCTTCTGTAGTGTTTGCTTCAAAATTCCTCCCAAATCCTGCTTTTCTCTGATGAACGGGAAATTACTAAAAACATTTAAGGCTCAAGGGAATTAGCCTGTGGCTTACATGATTAGAGTTTCTCACAGCAGAAGAGAGTCAGGGGGACCTCTGGAGGCCTGTGAAATGCGTAGGAAGTCACGCTTGGTGAAGAGAAGCCAGCATGCTGGGTGCAGGTGTCCCTTTCAAAGACGCAGCTTTTAAAGGGTGGGCCTAATCTTATGTTGGTAGACAAGAGTTAGAGTTATCCCTTCCTTCTAGGTCAACTGGCTGCTTTTAGAGGGAGAAGACAGGCCCCCTAAAGAAAGGCCAGAAAACATATAAAATCCCCACATGATTGAGCAGAGAGTGCTACAGGACGGGGACTGCAGACAGCAGACAGAATCGACCAGACATAGACTCTGGAGGCGGTGCTGGGAGAGAAGGCATCTGTAGGAGCAGAGAAAAGCATGCATGGTGAGAGCATTTGTAAAGGCGGTATGGAAAAGAGAACAGTCAAGGAACTACAAGAAATTCCGAATGAGTGAAGCCAGAATGAAACATGAAGGCAGAGATGAGCCAAATCACAGAGGCTGGGGAGAAGGGTTAGGTGCTTGTTAAGATACTTAAGCTTTATCTTTATTTAGTCCACAGGGAGCCTTAAACCATGGTTTGTATGTCAAGGAGGGATTTGTGCCCCAATCCAACTGAAGGCAAGGAAGCTGTTATATGATTCCTATGAGGCAACAACCGTGGGTAAGCGGACAGTCCTCCCCCAAGGGCTAAAGGCAGGGTCTCCACTTCCACTTCCACGCCTCACCTGCTCCCCGTGTATGTGCACTACACTTGCAAGCAGACTTTGTAGGGGCAGGGCGAGAGGTTCAGGACAGGTGCTAGAATCTGGTCTAATCCCCAAGAAAACCGTAACTATGGTTAAGGAAGGCAAGCATGGCCTTCCCCTGATTGCAACAGGGGACAGATGACCAACTACAGAAAGCCACGGGCCACTCTTGTCCAAGTCCCAACAGTTTCTGGAAGAACTGTTCTGTCCAATCACCCTGCCTTCCTTGGATGTCAGGTCCATGTGTGTATATCAGCAGACACATCCCTTGTCCATAATGGCTTAGGGACCAACTGTGCCCAGCCTCTCCTGCACCAAAAGACACAGCAGCAACATGGCTGGAACCATCAATCCAAAGCCAAGACTCGCAATGAGTCAGAATTTCTACGTGATAAGAGACACTGTTGCTCCCATACACATGCCCTGGCTCATCACAGCGCCACACCCCTCCCCACCATGCAAGAATGCAGCACTGAGCTCTCAACACGACAGATCCGGGGGCAGGTCTGCAGCCAGCGGCAATGTTTGCTGAAACACCCTCTATATGCTTTTCTGTGCCCACTGAGATAGTAAGAGGAAGGAACTAGGCTGAGTGGGTTGCATCAAACAGTAACAGATCAGCGGCAGCAGAAGCTCTGACTGGGCATTCCTACAGGCCTAAGTGTGGATCCTGGAACAGTGGGCAGGCTGGGAGGTGATCCCCAGAGAATTTCTGGAAAGAGCCTGGGATTATACAAATGCTGAGTTTGTGGAGGGCTAATAATATCTACTCAGCCGTAAGTTCACAGCAGTTGGGCTCTAGTTTTGCTTTTGTTGTTGTTGTTTTTTTGCAGGGGAGACAGGGTCTCGCCATGTTGCCCAGGCTGGCCTTGAGCTCCTGGGCTCCAGCAATCTTCTCACCTCAGCCTTTTGAGAAGCTGGGACTGTCAGCACATGCCACCACGCCCAGCTGGGCTCTAGTTGTTAACCATAACAATATGGTAGCTCAGAGCTGTCAACAAAACTTGGATCTGAGATTTAAACTCTTCACCCCAGTGAGTGAGAGAGATGGGCCTTCAAGGGTTAGGGACCAGGCTATGGGAGTGGTTCTTGGTCAATCAGTCACCACTCTCAAGAGTGAGCATACCCTTGACCCCTGCCACACAGGAACACAGACTGGACTGAGGCTATAAAGTTGCTTTCAGAGAGAACTGAGCTCCTTGAAGAGCCCAACAGGGATTCTGGATGAAATGAGCACAGAAGAGAGTTTTTTGTTTGTTTGTTTGTTTGTTTGTTTTTTTAAAACTGAGTCTCGCTCTGTCACCCAGGCTGGAGTGCAGTGGCGCGATCTTGGCTCACTGCAAGCTCTGCCTCCCGGGTTCATGTCATTCTCCTGCCTCAGCCTCCCGAGTAGCTGGGACTTTTCAAGTGCCCGCCACCACGCCCGGCTAATTTTTTGTATTTTTAGTAGAGACGGGGTTTCACCATGTTAGCCAGGATGGTCTCGATCTCCTGACCTAGTGATCCGCCCACCTCGACCTCCCAAAGTACTGGGATTACAGATGTGAGCCACCACGCCCAGCCAGAGGAGACAATTTTAAACCCAGCTCCAAGGAGCCAGCGCAGGACGCCTGCCTCTCCCAGGGCCTGACACACTGAAAAGTGGAGACGTGGCTTTCCGCAGATATATCAAGACAGTGGTGCTAAGCACGTTCAGGATGTTTAAGATACAAGTTGGAGAAAAATACTTAACAAAAGCTTCTCTTTCAGAAAGCAATTTGGCCATCTGTATTAACAACTATAAAAATGTGTAAACCATATCTGAACCCATAATCCCACATCTGAAAATCTAGCCTGGGAAAATTATCCTAAATGTGGAACAAACCAACACAGAATAAACTTCATACTCCAAGATGTTCATTATGGTATTATTTACACTCACGGAAAATTGGACATTACCTAAAAGACTTCTAAGAGAGAAAAGACAAGTTAATCATGATGGAATTCTACGATCAACTACTATGAAGGCATGGAAAGTGATGATGATGAAGACTATGAAATAACGTGGGAAGATGCTGATGATAAAGAATTTAAGGAAAAAGCAGGATACAAAAGTTTATACACACACAGCATGCGCTCAACTGTAGTTTAATTTAAAAGAAGTTAAACTCTCAGACCCTGTACAACGGGCTGGCGTCCAGCAACCTCAGCATTTCCGAGAGAGCCCACAGAGGCCCTGGTCTTGCCTAGGAGACCCCAGGGCCTGAGGATGGCACACTCATGGGATTATTTACATAGCCTCCCCCTGACCAGCAGGGCCCTGGCTCTGGGTTGATTTGAGGACATGTGAACATTACCAGGGTGGTGGTGGCAGCGGTGGTGGCAGCAGCAGTGGCAGTGGTAGTTAGGTCGGCATTCCTCTCTCTCTCTCTCTAGGAGGCGGAGAGTACAGAAGAGAAGGTAGGTGGAGAATAAGAAGCAGATCAGAGAGGAACTCCTCCTTCCACTTGCTTTGCTACAAACAGGATTAACAAGTAAAGGCAAAAGGCCCCTGCTAGAAGGAAAACAAAAAAGAAGAAAAAGAGAAAAGGGTGGATGCAAGGGAGAGAGGTGAGGAAAAGAGAGGCAAATGTCAAAGCTGCAAGGGAAAAGGGGCCCATTCTGATGACCACTGTTCCAATGCAAAAACAAATTTCTAATAAGCTGTCACTCCTTGTCACAGAGTCACGGGTGAGCAGAAAAAATTGCGTTTCCCAGAACAATGTCCATGGAAGCAATTCACCAGAAAATTGAGTCCCCAGGAGAACAGAGACACACACAGACTAGGTGGGGCACACAGCAAAGGGGCAACACTCAAACAGTGATGGCGCAGAGACACTCCCTGGCCTTCCCACTCCCACTCCCCACCCCGGCAAGCTCCAAAGGGTCCAAGTGCCCGAAGCAAGGGGAGGCTACAGGACAGGACCAGCCCTACCCCACTCCTCCCGAGCTCCGTTCCCACACACATCAATCTGTGCACTGACAGCTGAGGTAGAAAATGGAAGGCCGGGATAGGGGGATGGTAGAGATGATCAAGATAGAAACCAAACCAATGGGGCCATAAGCCCAGGCAGCTGTCCTCACTAATGGGATAGACCCAGGAGTCTGCTTCTCCCCAGTTGATCTTGACCTTGTGTAGGAACCAGCTGCTTGGACCAGTGACAGAGACAACTGCTGAGGTAGGGTGACAGATGCTCTTGCTCACTGAGGGTACAAAGGACTGTCTCCAAATCCATCCTCAACCAGCCTGGAACTATCATCCCATCATCCTAAAACAGTGCACAGAAGAAAAGGAAACAGGAGAAAACTTCAAAGCCAGACAGAGTCCTCAGGGCAGCCCTCCCTCCATTTCTCCACAGTCTTTCAGGCAGGCTCCAGCTCTGCTTCCCAGCCATCATGTGCTTACCTGTGGAGCCTTCCCTCTGCAGGAACAATCAGAAGACCATTTGCCTCACTC
The DNA here is from genome assembly GCF_028885655.2 of Pongo abelii. Lineage (NCBI taxonomy): Eukaryota > Metazoa > Chordata > Mammalia > Primates > Hominidae > Pongo > Pongo abelii. The sequence goes on along the minus strand of NC_071998.2, from coordinate 24,829,161 downwards.
TGGGGGATGGGGGGAGGTGGGAGGGTCAAAATTCAAAGTGAGATCATAAAGGTGCTGAGTCCAAAGGACCCTAAAGGAGTTTTGTGACCATTAACAATCACAAGGCTAAGGTATTAACAGGTTTTTGGCATTTTTCCTGATAAGGGAGGTCACCCCAAGGACTGTCACAGGCAGCCTGTGCTCTGGTCAGCATTGAGCCGGAAGCTTCGGGGAGCGGCCTAAGGGAGGGGTCCTGCAAGTTCCGAAGGGTCACGACCTGGCCCCACTGGGAATGGAGGCTTCACTTCCAAGAGGCACAGATCTAGGCAGAAGATCAGGAGTAGGGAGTCCTGAGACTAGGGAGAAACAAAGGGGCAGGAATCCCGGGGAGAAGCCCCGTGGCGCCACTCACTGACTGCATCTGTACTGACTATGCACCAGCTGTGTGGTCAGGGAGAATGAAGGGAGGCAGACATAAGGGACTGAGAGTCCGGGGGCTGGGGTGAGGCTGGAACTCAGATAATCATCCCTTTCCAGAAAGTTCTGAGAAGCCTGGGAGCAGCAGGGAGGGAGAAGTCAGCTCTACTCCAGGGGCTCCATAGAACTAATGAGGTTGGGGAGGGAAGCTTAAAAGATAGCCAGAGACACACTAGGAACAGAGGGGACAGCACAAGCAAAGGCACGCAGAGGGGACAACAGAGGTGTCTGGGTGGAGATGGGGAGTCCAGTGAAGTGGAGAGGAGGAAGAAGTGGCTGGAGGTAGGTCAGGGTCTGGGATGCTAAGCTTGGGCCTTCCGACCATTTAGACCCTTGCCTGTGGGCAGTCATGAAATGCTAACAGGTTTAAAAGAGGAAGTAACATGGTCAGAACCAGAAAAATCCTGGGCAGCTGAGGGAGAGGAACAGAGGTGCCAGAAGATACGCAATCGGGATTGGAGAGACCAGTTCTGTGTACTGGCTGTGGGGCAAAGGGCTGCCATGGTTGTGACAAACCCACCTGGCCAGCTGTGCCTGCATTCCTTACTCATTTTGTAATTTTTATGATGGGCAATCCCACAAACATTCTGCATTCCTTAATTTAGGGCTAGTGCTACCAGGTGGTGACCTGCCCTCCCTTCACCTGGAGTGAAGTCTCGTTTCTGGGTTCGAGTATTAGGAAATGCAGCATGCATCCCTGTTTGCTATGATATCTTCTCCTTCTGCTGCTTCTTTTCTTGCTGCCGTTGAAGTTAGAATGCTATATCTTGACATCCATGTCTCGGAGTACAGGGAGCCAAATAGTATTCTCCCATGCTGGTGAGCTAAGGTCGGGGGTGGGAGGACAGACCTTAAGGAAAAAGAGCAACTCTTGTTCTTCTATATCTCAACCAGGAAAGCCTCTCCCGGCTCATTCTTTCAATATCCTTATTTTAAGATATAAGTTAGTACAATAATTACAGAGGCATAAGCCAAATGGTAGTGGTTAACAGCTTACTATAGACAGAGTATGAGTCATAACAACTTGTGAAAGTTCACTCCTGTGTGTGGAGCTTGATACGTGGCCCTTCTTTGAAGAGGCTTACAGGCCCGGGATGGCCTCTGAGATTCTGCCACCTGGCTCACTCCACTATCCATTACCCTGTGATTCCAAGGAGTGCAAACCAATAGGAGGAAGGGTCCTGATGCGGGCCCTGAGTTGGGGGTGCAGCAGGAGGTAGTAGGAGCCATGAGGAATTCACCACCACAGAAGCAGGCAGAGGAAACAGGCAGGATGAATGGAGAGTGCAGAGGCAGGAGTGGACCCTCCCAGTAACGGCTGGTATTTACTGAAGGTTTACCATGAGAAGGATGCCTCACAGCACTCCCCACCAAGGAGGAAACTGAGGCCTGCAGAGCTTAAGTAACCTGCCTGAGGTCACTGACTGGAAAGTGGCAGTGCCAGGACTGAACCCAGGCAGTCTGAGCACACAGCACACTCTCAGCCCTGGATACTAGACTGTGAGCAACACTGGGGGCACCCTGGCCATGAGGAGTGTCACTGATGCCCTGAGAAGGCACTAAACCTGGAGTCAGACGCTGGGGTTTGAGCCGCAGCCCTGCTGTTGTCTATGTAACTTTCGGAGACTGTCCCTCTCTGAGCCTGTTTCCTCACCTGTGACATGGAGCAGAAGTTTCTACATTGTCTGGTCTCAGGGGTCTAGGCAAATCCTAGCAGAGACTGAATGGGAAGCTAAGGAAGTGGAAATGGGACATGGCCCCTACTTCAAGTAGAATGAAACCCTTGTGACCTGTTATAAGCGGAAGGTTGTGTAGCATTTCAATGGGGCAGAAACAAATCTGATACTGAAAAGCCTGTTTGGGAACCCTTGGACTAAATGTCTCAGAAGCCACACCTATTTTGAGCATTATTTCTGTCTAATCTTAAATGGTATGTGTGTGTGTGTGTGTGCATGTGTATTTGTGTGTGTGAATGAAGAGTCAAAATGACAGCAGGGTGTCTGGGCCAGGGAGAAGCTGAGAGGCTATAAAGAGGGCTAATAGCCCATAAGGTTCATTTGCTCAACAAACAGTGTAGAAAGGTCAAAACCAGGTGCTACAAAATCCTTTTCTTCTTCTTCTAGAATATAACCATAAAACAGACAACGCAGGCAGTTTCTAATTTGTAGACAGGATGTGCTCCAAATGTTTCTCCTTCCACCTCTTTTTTTTCAGGGTTCAGGTTTCCCATTACCATTTTATTATTTATTAGGTAATATTCTTTACTGAAAAGGTATGGCAGAGTTTAAGTATTTCTCAACTTAGTTACCTGGACTCTGACCATATTTTCCCAAAATGATCAATTAGGGTGAGATTGGAGCAGATGATAAGAGAGTAGCTGGGGAAGTGGTAGAAAAAGAGGAAAAGATTCTCCTAAGGTGGAAAGTTAATCCTTGGAGAAGGAAAGGAGGAAGAGAAAAAAAAAGTATGAGGAAAAGCAAAGAAAAAAAAAAGATGATATTGACAAGATAAGAAAAAAGGAGGTATACATGTTTGAAAAACCAAAACTAAAATATTCCTGATGCTAAGTTGTGAAGTGGGAAGAGGGAGGGAGGGAGGGAGGATGGGCAGTTCCTAGTGTTCCAGGGAAAGCAGGGAGGCAGTTGGGAGGAGATGCTAACTTAGGCCCACTTTCCCCAAAGTGTGACTCACAAAACACTCATCACTTGAGGACGGTTCTTGGAAAAGTTCTCTCGTCAGGCAAGCTCAGGAAACACTTCTGGGGTTACAGTGTATACCAGGGTACCAAAGGCTCTGCGGGAATGAGACCTGCTTTACATGGTTCAACCCAGCATTCCTCAAGCGTATTTGGCTCCATTTGGGGAAGCACACTTTTGGAGGAGCACTCTCTTAGGTGGTGCCCAGTGTTAGCCAGCACAGCTGTGCCACCGGTCTGAGCTGGCTTGGTTAGTTGTTCTGTCTACTCGGATTGAGATGGGCAGGAGCATGTAGCTGGCAGAGGACATTCAGAAATCTACTGTGTTGAGCCTGGGGAGTGTGTAAATTGTATCACAGGAATTTAAGCTGGTGGCTAGATTTTACTGGTCCAATATTTGACTTCAAAACAGGGAAGTCTCACATTCACCTAAACTGCAACATATCTAGACGTAGCATCCCACCCTCCAGTCTTCCTTGAAAACAGCCACCTCAGTTCAAAAATTCAGCATCATCATCACTAACTCTCTTTTACCCTCTTTACCCAAGTATATATTTTATTTATTTATTTATTTTATTTTTTTGAGACGGTGTCTCACTCTGTTGCCCAGGCTGGAGTGCAGTGGCATGATCTCGGCTCACCGCAACCTCTGCCTCCTGGGTTCAAGAGATTCTCCTGCCTCAGCCTCCCGAGTAGCTGGGATTACAGCCGCCCACCACTATGTCCAGCTAATTTTTGTATTTTTAGTAGAGACGGGGTTTCGCCATGTTGGCCAGGCTGGTCTTGAACTCCTGACTTCAAGTAATCCGCCTGCCTTGGCCTCCCAAAGTGCTGGGATTACAGGCATGAGCCACTGTGCCTAGGCCCAAATATATATTTTAATCTACCTATATGGCACCCAGACCACAGCTGTCTGTCTTCTACTCAGACAGATTTGTGGGATGCTGTCAGATGCCCTGCTGAATAAGATATGACAGCTTTGTATCCAAAGCACATCCCTCATCTACTGGCATAGCAACTGTCAAGAGAGAAACGAGATGCAGCTGGCACGGCTTGTTGTTAGTCATCCCTGCTGGCTCCTGGTGATGGTGGCTGCCTCTTCCAGGTGCTCGCTGCCACTGCTTTAATAACAGGCTCCTGAATCTTGCCGTCATTGGTATGTGCTAACTGGCATCAGACAAATGTTTCTCGATCACAGAGCTTTTCTTAAATGAATACTTGTTGGGTTAAAGTGACCTGCACTTTGCAGGACATTTACCTGTTCTCTCTTGCATTCTCCAATATTCTTCCAAGGTGACCCACAACTGCGTGGCTGTCCTGCTTGCAGGTGTTCATAGGGCCCTGGTCTGTGTCTCACTTGGCCAAAGAATTCAAACAGCCTCAAGGGGTTTGCCCACCACCTGCTCTCGTGCTTCAGTTTCCTTGTAACAGGGCTTGTTCTGCTCTCTCCTGCCTCACAGGCTTAACTCTGACACCTGGCCCCAGAGCTTCTGGTGCTTCCTACCCCAGTGGGCATCTCAGTTTCCAGGAACATGCAAGGCTCCTTTCTGCCTTGAGGTCCCTGCTCACTGGCCCCAGCTAAGAAGCCCATCTCCCTGCAGACTTTAGAACCTAGTTTATATCCTGGCTCTTCCAAGCCATTGCTCTCTCTCCTTCCTCTGAGCTTCCAAAGCATTTGGCAGCCACCATCCAATCACAGGATATTTGGGTCTGTTAACAAATTGTTCCCTGGGAGGGTCCCACTTGCCAGAAGTGGGTTGGAGGCTTCGGGACAGGGCAGGACTGAGACCTTACACTTCTTCAGAATCTCCCTGCAGCAAGTGATGCAGCACAATGCCACAGCAGTCCTCAAGTGCTTCCCCTGGGGTCATAGGGAAGGTGCACAGAGTCCCTTGACTTTGATGGAAGCCGTACACTGCCAACAATCCTCCTACCTAAAGCAGAGTTTATCTCGAAATGAAATGGACATTGGGCCTTGTAGAAATGGGCGTACTCAGACTCTTCAAATGAATTTCAATGAAATTGGGTGCTTAGATAAGTTAGATGTGTCATTGCACCTAGGAGGTTATAGTCTAAAGACATGAATTTAAGTGTTAGGGGTAATCTTGAAATATCAAAGTTATACTCTTGGGAAAATAATGCTCCTCAAATAAACTGAAAAAATTATTTCAATAAAGATGCCTCTTAGATCAATCTGATTCTCCATGCCATGGTGATGAAAGTTGACCTATCCTTAGCATTACTTTCCTAAGCAGGGCTAAAGCCCAACACATATGGATCAGATGAGCAGTGAGAAACTTTTTCTCAGACTCGGCCCAGTCCACATAACTCTCAGATGGCCCATGAATCAGACTTCTCCAGATATTTCACCAGGGGCTGGCATGCAGGCAGGCGACCTGAACTAAGGGCACTGTCTCCAGGTGCCCCAGGAGACACACTCTGACTGACTGAATAAACTTTGAAGTTACCTAAAAGTCTGACATCTAAATGGTGGTTTTGTTTTTAAAAGGAAAATACACAGCCACACAAAGCCAGGGAATAATCAGTGTGTACTTTGGAATAATTAGGGTTGTCTTTTTTTCCCAATTTTGCTGCAAGGCTACTTCCAGAAAACAAAAACAGAACAACGAAAACACTCCAGCATTTCCCTTGGCTATAGAGTTGACAGCAATAGGCAAGCACACTGTTTGGCGTTTAGCTCATCTGCACTGGTGGTGGCTGGGGGAGCTGGCTCCTCGCTGTAAGTGCCAGGTATCTGTGAAATCACTCCCCTTCCCCTGCCCTCATTACACACACATCTGATACACATCTGCACGCACACACATCCTCTCTCATTCCACCTTCCCAGGCCTCACCTGGTTGATAACATAGATGCCATAGTCCAGCTGCTGGCGCTGCAGAACTGGGTGCAAATAATATAGCCAGTACTTGAGGTGCTCCTGCCGGTTGCGGAATGGAATGATGATGGCCACCTTGTGAGGAGAGACACAGTCCCTGGGGGCGTAGCGGCCGCCCATCTTCACATTTGGGTTCTGCTTCGCCACGAGCTCCAGGTCCACAGGCATGTTAAACTCAATCAGCATGGGGCCCACTAGAGAGGTGGAGGGAGGGAGAAGTTAGCAGGCCACAGGACTCGCCACCACTCCACAGGCTGCATCAGATGGCCAGGCTGCAGCTGCAGAGGAAATGTCTCCTCCTGGGAGGCAACGTGGCCACGGAGAGGGCCCTCCTGCCCAGCATCAGGCACCACATCCAGCATTAGGGTGACCAACCATCCCCAGAAACCCCCTTCAGTGCGGGGCAAACCTAGATGGTTGGTCACTCTGTGAAGCACTCGCCTGCCCAGGACCCTCCCCGCTCAGACTCCACTGTAAAATGGAAATAATTTTTACCCAGACTTCCTGATAGGCTGTTGTAGAAATCAGTGATCATGGATGAGAAGGCAATTTCTCAAAACCCCTGAGGTTGAGACTTAGCTCTGCCACCTCCCAGCTGCGTGGCCTTGGACAAATGGCTGACATCATCTCTCTGATTCTAGCCTAACTGGGGAAGGATGTGTGTGTGTGTGTGTGTGTGTGTGTGTGCGTGCGTGGCACACACGTGTGCACATGCATGTTGGGGAAGTCAGTGTGGAGGGAGTTAGCTTCGAAGTGGAAGGTAGCAGGAGTGGCATGAGTGACCACGTCCCAGGAAGGGACTCGATGGAAGGTGAACCAAGGTCTGGGAGGGATGGAGGCAAAGAAACCCCAAAGGAGACTGAGGGAAAATAAAAGAAATAGCTGGAAACACAGAAGAATGCTTAGTAACAGAGGGGATAAAGTAACAAAGAGGAAGAAGAAGTAACAAAGAGGGAGGGATGACTCCCAAGTTTCTGGCCTAGAAGAACATGGATGCAGATGAGAGAAGTAAGTTAGTAAGAGAGTGCTTGCCTCAGAAGAAAAATGGATGAGGTGCAGATTGTGGATTGTGAGGTAACGGCAGGTGGGAAGAGGGATGAGGAAAAGGTCACATACCAGGTATGTGGTACACGTGGTGCAGTCCAGGCAACACAGGGAATCAAGGCTCTGCTGACTTGCCTTGATTCCCTCTTGACAAGTCAAGAGCCAAGACTTGAACCCAGGCTCCCCATACTCTCTGCAGACCAGACCGCCTCAAAATGTGTTCCAGAAAACATCAGACCCAGCAAGATGCTTAATGGAAAAACATGTCTCGTGGTCAAATAAGAACGGGAATGCTGCATATTAAATCCTGCTTCTGCAAAGTCACAACACACACCAAAGGCTCTGAGAAGTTGTGCAGTCGAAAAACCCCCTTGGTTATATTTAACCCACCATTTCCCAAGCTTATTTGGCTACAGAACCATTTTTCCAGGGAACACACTTTGGGAACTGTTACTCTAGTGTAACCAGCTTCACCTGTGAAGCAAATGAGCCATAAGAACAAAGGAAGGAACCTAGAGAACAGGTAGGAACACCAACCATAAGCACAGATCAAAACCTGAAACATGCTGGTGAGAACCCGCCCAGGGCCAGTGAGCAGGCTTCAGCCTGCCCTGTTTATCAATAATGCGTGGCTCTCCAAGCACCCCCTACTCCCGGAATCACTCGCCCTTCTGAATTGAACAGCACGAGAAAAAAAGCTGTGGGCCTGGTTCCTCTCACCAGATAGCTGCCTCTTCCATCCCCTTCCCCAGTACACATCTCACACCTTCCCTCCCTCCTTAGCTGACCCAGGTCCACCATCACAGGACCTGTTCCCATTAGTTCGTTTTCTTCTGAGATACAGCCCCGACCATATTACTTTCCCACTAAAACCTCCAGTGGCTCTAAGGCTGTGTGGCCCTGCACAAGGGAAGGCCAAGGCCCACAGCTGAGCAACAGGCCCTTCAATCTCAGCTCTGTCTGTCTCCTTCCCCATCCCTTAAGCCATGCCTGTCCACACTTTTCTCTTTGCCAGAAATGCCCTTCCCACTCTCCTCTAACTAGCAAACTTTTGCATTGAGAGATAGGCCTCAATCAAGCTTGGTCCTTTTACTCTCTGCACTATCACAGAGCTCAGGCAGCAGACCCTCTGGGGCAGGGAAGAAGATCCTCAGGGCTCCCTCTCTGCAGCCCTGCTCCCTCTCTGGTCATGCACCTCCCTCCTGGAGGGACAGAGGCCTTGAAGCTCAGTCCCTTGTAAGACTGCCTGCTGAGCCAGCTCCCACCTCCCAGGGTGCCCTAAAGTGAGCAGGCACTGTACTCTTCAGAGAAGACCAGGACTCAGTCAGTGGTCACCCTGGACAAGTTTTTCCCAAACCTATCATCAGAATTGCTTGAGGAAGTTAGTACAAATACAGAATCTTGGGCCCTTCCCTTAGAGAGTCTGCGGATTTTGGGAAGGACCTAAATGGCTACGTAACAAGGAGCCCAGATGATTCTCACTGGGCAAGCTGGGTAGTAGGGCTCCGATGGACCATCTGATGGGCATCTGATGTCAAGCCTTAGGGCTTTCAGGCAAAGACGGCCCTCGGGGATTCCCACCATTCACACCCTTCCCCACAAGGTCGGCCAGGCCTGGGCTGCCCAACACCCAACCCTGGGCAAAGCCCACTGGGGGGCCCTGCTGCACAGTGAACTTGTGAAAAACATGAAGAAAAGATCTGTCACAGGGCTCTTTTCACTTCAGAGGGCCCCCACAACATCTGCAGCCCCCACCCCACCTTTGGTTCTGAGGATGCTGCTAAACATAACCCCATTTTGGGGAACCCAAGAAGCACCTGGGCTGTCACCCTGCCGACTTGCTCGTACCTTCTGAAACCCACCCAGAAAACAGGAATTCACACGTGGCCTGGTCGCTTCCGCGGGACAGACACCTGCAGGCTGGAAAGTGTCCTGGTGTTGCCCCATCATGGGTATCAGAAAGGTGGTCCTGAAGTCAAGAGCCCCGGACAGGAGAAGAGATGCCTGGGCCCTGGTCCAGCTCCACCAGTGACTTTCCAGATGATCTTTGGTATCCTGAGAGTGGATAGTACAGCCACTCTCAGGGTACTGGTTTCCTCATTTGTAAACTGCAGGGACTGGACTGGATGATCTCTAAGGTCTCAGAACGCCCTGACATGTCCAGTGACACTTGGTAAACCAGGAGGAGTGCAGGGATCCAAAGCAAGATCTTTGGACAAATCCTTGCTCCCACCTTCCCTGCCCTCAGCATGAATTTCCAAGCAGACAGGAGATGTGAGTGTCCTGCATAGGAGAGGTGGAAAGAAGCCTTGATCACCAAGAGTCACATTTACCTACGTCTCCTCTTACCTCAATTCCTAGGCTTTCTCAGCTTCTTTCTTGGATGTCCATCTTTGCCCCCTTCTCTTCTCACTCTCCCTATACCCAGGTCTTTGGTTTAAGCACATGACAGCTCCCAAACCTCTGTTTCCATCTCACGTCTCTCTCCTGACCTCACAGCCAATAGAACATGGCTAGCCATATGTCATGGGCACCTCAAACTCAACCTGCCCCAAATGGACTCTCATGCAACCCCACCACCATCACCACCTATAGCCAGACCTGCTTCTCCTCAGGATTCCCTCAGCAACTGACACCACCGTCTCCCCAGGGCAGAAGCTGATACCCAGGTGGTCCATCTTCTATTCCCCCTCCTCTCTCCCCAACCCCAACACACACACTAACGCTCTCTCACCCTCACATACACACACACACACGCCCACTCGCTCCCATGCCGGGGCTGTCCACAGCATGCTGACAACCCACGGAAGCCGATCAAGCACCAAGCCAGAGAGTCTTTACTCTGAAATGTCTGTTAACTGCAAACTTGCCCTGTGATATGTATAAAGACCAATTTCAATTTGTTTCAGTTGATACTTTCTGGGTACCTACTGTGTGCCAGCCCAAGGAGGAGTGGGTTGAGGTAAGGAGGGAGGATGGACAAGACAAATCCTGCCTTCCAGGAGCTCCCTGCTGAGCATGTGGCAGAACCTAAATGAAAATTACCCTGGTTTAAGGATGGTCAAGGAGCTTGCTCCTCCAATGGCTCTGTGCAGAGCTTTATCACTGAACAGCCTCTTCTCACTCTCCTGCTCCCTTCTGAACTCGCTGTGCCCCTTGCACAACCCCCATCATGCTTCCAACACACTGAGACACCTTGACCCCCAATCCTGCCCTTCTTGCCAATCTGGCAATTTTTTCTCCACAACTCTAAGGATCTTGCAGCTCACTCCTTTGAGACAACAGACAGCAGCCCCAGACCTGGCGTTGAATGACAAATTGGGTCGAGTGCCAGCCAGGAGGCCTCCTGAATGCCCTGCACACCTCCTGCCATACTGCAGGGGCCATGCTCTGCTACACACCTGGCTCTGTCCGAGTGAGAAACTCCAGAGAGCTCAGACTCCAGGAAGGCAATGACTACCTCTATTCAGAATCATGCAGACCTGCGACCAGGTTTCAGAGCCACTGCCTGGGGTGGCGGGGAGAGGCTCTGGGAAGAGGCAGAGGGCTGAGGGCTTCATGACAGGCCTCAAGCCGAGCCAAGGCGCCCTTGCTGTGCGGCGCATGGCGTGTGCTACCACATGCTCTCGGCCCCGCTGGGCTGGCTTGTGTGTTTTCTTGGCTCTGGAAGCTGGGAGGCAGGGTTACGTAAGCAGATGAGCAGATGTAAGCTGTCCTCGGCTCCCCCAGCTCAAGCCCCGCCACGTGGGCCTCTCGGCTGGGAGTCCAGGTCATGGCCTTGCATGTAAGTCGCTCAATAACTTCAATGTGTGAGCTCAATTCAGACAAATTCCACTGCTCCCCTGCCTGGCACAGCAAACCCAAACACATACATGCCCCTCCATCAAAGGCCCTGCTAATCTAAGCCAACACCAGCATGGACTCCTGACTGGTTTTCATGCTGGCTGAAGCACTAGTTCAATCCTTTAGCCTCAGCAAAACAGGCTGAAACATCTAGTCACTGTTTGTCAACTGATTGGCCAGTGGGTCGAAAGAAGCGTTGGCCTGATGCTTTATTGTGACAATGTTTCACTAGCCCAGGAATGAAATCATAGAAGTAAAGACCATGTAGGTGTTTTTTCATTAAACTAAAGGTAATCAATGTATAGGAATGCCCTTTCTTCCAAGATTAACTGCTTCTTACTCTTTGAATATTAAAATGTCCTTTCTCTTATGAAATCATCACAGATTTTCATGCTGGACTGATTTTTAAAATTTAATTAAAAAAAAAATCCTTCCTTGGCAGCCATGGGTCAGGCCTCTAAGTTTCTTTTGAAAATTTCCTGGACAGGAAATTCAAGTATTCAGGAAACATTTGGGAACACGTGGAACTAGGCAGTGCCTAGAACTCTGTGGTTCTGAGAGTTGGGATACTGGAATTTCTTCTTGGGTCTCAGACCTGACAGTACACTGCACAGCCCCTCTTCACAAACCAGCTCCCCAACCAGTGCTGTTCCACAGGCTCATGTGGGTGGGCCGCTTCTCTCTGTACCAATCTTCCAAAGGCCAGGTGTGCACCGCAAGCTGAGCCAGGCATTACCACCAAATTCCCCAGCCTGAGAAAAGATTTGCTTGCAGCATTCTCATGAAATCACGGTGCCCCTTGAGGCCCCTTGGGCTAGAAATGAGAAGCACCATTTACTTTACGTGGCTCACCCGTCATTCTGGGAAGAGCACAAGCTCTCTAAGTCTGCAAGGGCTTCAATCTAACAAATCTAACGGCTGCCTGGCCTTACCTCAAACACCACCCCCCAAGGAAGCCTTCCCAGACCACTCAAGGTTGGTTCTTAAGCATTTCACCCACTTCCCCTAAGCATTCACAGCACCACATCCATTCATATTCAAACATGTACCCAGTTAGTATGTATCATGTGCCAGGTGGTACAGGGCATGCAGGGGTTGGCAGGGGAGTGGGCGGCAGGGTGAGCAAGTAAAGAAGAGGTCTTTGAGGCCGGGCGTGGTGGCTCACGTCTGTAATCCCAGCACTTTGGGAGGCTGAGACAGGCAGGTCACCTTGAGGTCAGGGGTTTGAGACCAGCCTGGCCAACATGGTGAAACCCCATCTCTACTAAACCTCATCTCTACTAAAAATACAAAAATTAACCGGGTGTGGTGTAGCTGTAATCCCAGCTACTTAGGAGGCTGAGGCAGGAGAATTTCTTGAACCTGGGAGGTGAAGGTTGCAGTGAGCCGAAATCACGCCATTGTACTCCAGCCTGGGCGACAGAGCAAGACTGTCTCAACAACAACAAAAAAAGGTCTTTACCCCCAGGAGTCAAGGAGACCAGCAAAGCCAACAGTACTGGTGAGTGTGACAGGTAAACAATAAGCTAAAACTAGCACAGAAGGGGAATCAACTAGGGGACAGGAAGAGAGTCAAGGAAAGGTTTGCAAAGAAGCAGCTCCTCCATCAGGGCCCCTCAGTCCTCTTGGGAGGATTCATCACAGAGTTGTGTCCACTTGGCTGCCATGCACATGGGAGTACGCCAACAAATCCTAGCTGTGTGGGTGGCGCGCAGCTATCCTCTCCACTTCTCTGCCACCTGCACAAGTAACAAAGGTTTCCATAAACCTACAAGAAAACCTGACAGAAGAGCAGGGGATGGAGAGCCACCAGAAGGGACTCTCGATTCTCACGTGAAGCATTTTGCACTGAGTTTCAAAATCTAACTCATGAAGGCTTCGAAGGTGTAGGAAATGATTTATTTATTTTTTTTCTTTTTGAGACGGAGTCTCGCTCTGTCGCCAGGCTAGAATGCAGTGGCACAATCTTGGCTCACTACAACCTCCGCCTCCCGGGTTCAAGCGATTCTCCTGCCACAGCCCCCGAGTAGCTGGGACTACAGGCGCACGCCACCACGCCCAGTTAATTTTTGTATTTTCAGTAGAGATGGGGTTTCACCATGTTGGTCAGGATGGTCTCGATCTCTTGACCTCATGATCTGCCTGCCTTGGCCTCCCACAGTGCTGGGATTACAGGCACGAGCCACCGCGCTTGGCTGGTTTGTTTCTTAAATCAGATGTTTGTGGTATTTTTCTTTATACCTTTGGTTATATCTTTAAACTTGAACAATAAATATTTTAAAATATGACCCACAGATGGGAAAGGTGACCCCCTCCCTAGTCCCATTCCTAATAAGGAAGTATCTTCCAAAATAAGGATGTCAAAACATACAACTCAGTGACCAGAAAACAGGAATAGTCTATTCTTAATGCTGATATGATATGTCTTGGGTACACCACACACAAACACAAGTTCAACACCCCCAACACCCATTGTCCTTTCCACCAACTCACCATCCAAGCCACTATTTGTTTCTTTCCCTAGGACCTCTTTTTCTTTTCTTTCTTTTTTTTTTTTTTTTTTTTTAAGAGACAGTTTCTCGCTCTGTCACCCAGACCAGAGTGCAATGGCATGATTATCGAACTCCTGGGCTCAAGCAATCCTCTCGCCTCAGCCTCCCGTGGGACTACAGCGCATGCCACCACACCCAGCTAAGTGAGAAACATTTTTTCAACAGGAAACAGAATACATCTGTGGTCTCAGTACCCTGCATTTGGGAACAGAGAGAAAAACAAAGAATTTGCTGAAAAAAATAGGCCAGGTGCGGTGGCTCACACCTGTAATTCCAGCATTTTGGGAGGCTGAGGTGGGTGGATCACCTGAGGCCAGGAGTTTGAGACCAGCCTGGCCAACATGGTGAAACCATGTCTCTATTAAAAATACAAAAATTAGCCGGGCGTGGTGGCACTTGCCTGTGATCCCAGCTACCTGGGAGGCTGAAGAAGGAGAATCGCTGGAACCTGGGAGGTGGAGGCTGCAGTGAGCCGAGATCATGCCACTGCACTCTAGCCCGGGCAACAAAGCAAGACTCCATCTCAAAAACAAAAGACTCCATTTCAAAAAGAAAAAAATAATAAAAAATTAATAAATTAAAGGAGACTGCCAGACAAGGTCCACACAGCAGACCCTAGGTGGCCAAGTGGGAAGCTGGACCAACTGGGCACAGTGGGGCCAGTTGCTCATCCATTCATCTGTGCTCAGAAACAGTCCTGCCACATGCCTGACCTGCCACACTTGGTAGTTCTTCTAAAACATGACTTAAAAGTGACTTCGTCAGCAATGAACCGCTGACTGACCTCAGTGGAACTGCCATTTCTCATGCCTTGCTCTCTCCCTCATTAAAGTCCCACTCAACCTTCACAGGCCAAGCACTCAAGCTTGCTTTCACAATGCTGGTAGGTTTCCGTCTATTGCAGAGGCTTTCACGCTGTGCAGCACAAGAAGACTCATCTGCAGAAGTATGTGAATTTGCAGATTCTTGGGTCCTACTCACCAGATTGATTTGATAAGCCCGGGGCAGGGGCCCAGGAATCTGCATTTTAACAAGCACTCTAGGTAACTGCAATTGTGATGCAATTCCCTGGACTACATTTTGAGAAACGCCGGTTTACAGGTTCACTTATTAACTACCACTTCCCTCCCACCCCCATGAAGCTATTTAAGAATGAGGCCAAGAAAAACAACTTATACTCAGGAACTACTGTGCATTTTCCTCTCTGAAAATGTGTAACATGTTTTGCTTTCAGCTTTTGCAAATAGTCAAATATAATAATTATGTTGGGACCCATGGTTTGAATATCTTTTTTTTTTTTTTTTTTGAAACTGGGTCTTGCTCTGTAGCCCAGGCTGGATTGCAGTGGTGCCAGCTCACTGCAGCCTCAAACTGCTGGGCCCAAGCGATCCTTCTGGGCTGTGGTCTCGGCCTCCTGAGTAGCTGGGATCACAGGCACGAGCCACATAGCTCAGCTAATTTTTAAATTTTTTGTAGAGATAAGGTCTCATTTGAGATGTTGCCAGGAAAGTCTCAAGCTCCTGGTCTCAAGAGATTTTCCTGTCTTGGCCTCCCAAAGTGTTGGAATTACAGGCATGAGCCACCGTCCCCGACTAAATATCTACCTTTTCACTCTTCCTCTTAATTTTCTAAGTTCCATTTCTCTTTAATTATTTATTTTTGAGGAGGAGTCTCACTCTGTCGCCCAGGCTAGAGTGCAGTGGTGCGATCTCAGCTCACTGCAACCTCCGCCTCCCAGGTTTCAAGCGATTCTCCTGCCTCAGCCTCCCAAGTAGGTGGGACTACAGGCACGTGCCACCACACCTGGCTAATTTTTTGTATTTTTAGTAGAGCTGGGGTTTCACCATGTTGGCCAGGATGGTCTCGATCTCCTGACCTCGTGATCCACCCACCTTGGCTTCCCAAAGTGCTGGGATTACAGGCATGAGCCACCATACCCAGCCCATTTTCTCTTTTTCTGATTTTAAATTTATATTGGTCCTTTTTATGGTATGTGTTCTTATAAGCCACCTCAAAAACTTCAGGAAACAGGTAAAGCAACAATTTTTTGAAGTTCAAACCAAATGTCATCCCCTCTTCAGAGCTCTCCCCAGTCCCCTCTCAGGACCAATCAGTCCCCACTCCATATGCCTGCAAAATCCTTCACAAACCTTGGCTGGAGCCCTGCAGGGATGAGGCACTAGTCGACCTGCCTGCTTCCTCCCTTAGAATCTTGAGGGCAGGGGTTGTGTCCCATTCCTTTCTATGCTGGGACAGTTCCTGGCAGCAAGAGCAGCAATCATGTGTTGACCCACACTGCACTTGTTCAACTAAGAGGTGAGAAGCTGAACTCACAGAGCTGGGAGTCATCTTGCCTTTGATGTTTTAGAATCTAAGATTTTAGTCTTAAATTACAGTTAAGATCAAGGTGGGGCAAAAACACTCTAATTTCTGCCAGACGAGGTCTTCAAAGCAAGCCTAGGTGGCCAAGTGGGAAGCTGGACCAAGTGGGCAAAGTTGGGCCAGTTGCTCGTCCATTCATCTGTGCTCAGAAACAGTCTGCCACATGAGGCCTTTTGTTTCTAGGTTTAGCACCTGATTCATGAGCTACAGCCACCACCTCCCAACCCCTCCAGCATCCCATCAATTTTAAAATAAGTTTTCTCCAGACTCTAGGCCTAACATCTGACACTTTGTGGCAATGGATGGCCTAACCTCCTAATAAAAATGGTGCATTTTCTTGGCTAAGCCTCACATAGCCACACCAAACAGGCTCTTCACCAAATGTCACTATTTCCTTGAGAGAATAACCCCAAAGCTCAAAGTTTTACATGGGTCACAAAATCACCAGAAAAACCTCAGGTGGTCACTCAGCCCAGGATGCTGTCGCCAAGGCCTACATCTAAGGAAACAGCGCCATGATCAGATTCTGCCACCTCAAACGGCCAGGATCCACCTCGAACCAGACCCTAGGGAATCCTGGCAGACAAGGGCCAATAGAGCCGTGGGAATTATGTGTGGGCCCCACGGTTACACAGGAAAGAAACTGAAGGCCAGAGAGGAAGACAGACTTCCTCAAGAACACTCTTGGAATGGCAAAAAAGCTGTCCTAACTTCCCCTTAAATAATCTTCCAGGGTTCTGATATTCCTGGACGCATCCACACAGTGGACAGCAAATCACAGCACATGTGCCTTTACCGTCCCTGCGCTGTACCCATGGGGATTCTGTCTCAGAATCTTTTCCAATTTAGGGGCCCGGGGGGCCTTCAACTGATGGAGGTGGCATAAAAGTGAATCTTATTTGACATCACTGATCTAAACCATTCTCAAGCATTACTTCTATACCATATGTGGTCACAGATCCCCAATTCTGTGGGGCAGTAGAAACAAGGAGAGGACGTGGGGAAACCTCTGGGAGACCCCAGAACAGGCAGCATGACAGTTCCACTTCTGTCCAGTGGGGAAGCCATAGAAATGCAAAGCCTTGGGGTCAAGAAAGAGTGACTGGGGGTCACAGGCTTTTAAAGCCCAGTAAACAGGCTCCCAAGTGTTTGGTCTCTGGAGGAAAAAGTCCCAAGAGGAATTTCTGCTTTCTTTGGTCCTCACCCAAGGGCAGATTCCTCCTTCTCACTCCTTCCGCTGGAATTTCTGGAAACTGTGGAAACTGTGCCTGCCCACAGATATCTCTACCAGGAAAAAGCTCTGAGGCCTACTTGCCTATAAACCCCATATTAGCCCCAGGAAGATCTTGCTGTATATCTGTCCTTTTAGAACTAGAGCGCTTCCAGAAGGGATGATTTTAGCTTCTCAGAAAGGATCAGAATGGTATAGGCATCTGGCGTTTTATTTTAAGACTTTCACCTCCAGGCTGGGGCAGCCACCTGCCTCTTCTGGGCTCTCCTCTCAACCTGGAGCCAGTCACTGACAAGCAGCCCAGGAAGAACTCCAGAGTCACACTTACCACTACTCCCTCTAGGGTCCCATGCCTCACTGCCAAGTCAGGATGCTGGTGAGGATGCTTTGCTTTGCACCTCCTTAGGCCATTTGTTAGAAGAGATTTAGACATTTGACACACAGTCTACAGGAACTAAATGCAATTTTCTTTCTTTCTTTTCTTTTTTCTTTTTTTTTTTTTTTTTTTTTGACACAGAGTCTCACTCTGTCACTCAGGTTGGAGTGCAGTGGTACAATTTCAGCTCACTGCAGCCTCTACCTCCTGGGTTCAAGTGATTCTCTTGCCTCAGCCTACTGAGTACCTGGGAATATAGGTGCATGTCACCACACACCACATCCAGCTAATTGTTGTATTTTTAGTAAAGACGGGGTTTCGCCATGTTGGCCAGGCTGGTCTTGAACTCCCGACCTCAGGTGATCCACCCGCCTCAGCCTCCCAAAGTGCTGGGATTACAGGCAAGAGCCACCACACCTGGCCCCCAAATGCAATTTTCAAGGGAAGGCAACACAGTAGGAAGGAATCACAGGAGGAAGGAATCACAGGCTACGTTTCAAATCACTCCTCCACCTCTAAAAAGCTACAGGCAAGTTTTATAACCTCTCTAAACTTTGTTGGTGACAACACAGTTCCTAACACACACTAGGCCTATGACATATATTTGCTGAATAAATACAAGAATAATATTTGTATGTGGACCTCACACTCTAAGAGGAAGACAAGTCATTCTTTTTTTTTTTTTTTTTCCCCCCTGAGATGGAGTGTCTCCATCACCCAGTCTGGAGTGCAATGGTGCCATCCCAGCTTACTGCAACCTCCCCCTCAGGTTCAAGCGATTCTCCCACCTCAGCCTCCCAAGTAGCTGGGATTAGAGGCACCCGCCACCACGCCCAGCTAATTTTTGCATTTTCATAGAGACAGGGTTTCACCATGTTGGCCAGGCTGGTCTTGAACTCCTGACCTCAGGTGATCTGCCCACCTCGGCCTCCCAAAATGCTGGGATTACAGGTGTGAGCCCCCACGCCCAGCCAAGTCATTCTTAATAGAATCCAGTAGAGGATAAGGTGTCATAAAAAGAGACTGTTTGCTGAGGAGAGTCAGCAGAGTTCAACTATACCAGCATACCTAAAATATGGAAGAACAAAGGGCATTAACATAGTTACAGAAAAAGAAGAGCGCTGGTGAGAGACTGCACAAAACAATGGGAAAAACAGTTTAATGTTCCAACAAAATACAGCATGAGCGAAGTGAACATATATATAATAGATGCAGGAGGCTGAGGTGGAAAGATCGCTTGAGGCCAGGAGTTCAAGATTGGCCTGAGCAACATATTAAGACTCCCATCTCTAAAAAATAAAATAAAATTAGCGAAGTCTGGTGGTGCACACCTGTAGTCCCAACTACTCAGGAGGCTGAGGTGGGAGGATCACTTAAGCCCAGGATTGCGAGGCCACAATGAGTCATGATCATACCACTGCTCTCCAGTCTGGGTGACAGAGCAAAACCCCAGCTCTTAAAAAAAATTGTAAATAAATAAGTAAGTAACAGATTCAGAGATATCTGCAATGTCTGAGACCAGGAAGGGATTAATATCCAGGACGTATAAGGAATTCCTGCATATCTTCAAGAAAAATATAAGAACTCCAGTGAAAAACAGGCAAAGGATTATAATGAATAAGCAATTTACCTAAGAGGAATCCCAAAGACCATGAGGCATATGAAGAAATGCTCCAGCTCATTAGTAATCAGAGAAAAGCAAGTTAAAACGAAGAGTTATCCTAGCACATCATCCATTAGTTTGGCAAAAAATAGGAAGCTGATTAATGCTGATTATTCACGGAGACGCAGAGCCTGTCATGCTCTGCTGGTGGAAATGTAAACTGAGGCAGCCATTCTGGAGCTGTGTCTGCCACCCCTGAATCAACATAAACATGCTCACACGTTGCCCATAAAGGAAATGTTTAAGGATTTTCCTCACAGCAATATTTGCGAAGGTAATGCTGGAGGCAGTCCAGGAGTCCCTCATTACAGAAGGGAAAAAGAAACACTGGGATGGATGACAATCATGAGGTATTATTCAGCAGTTAGAATCAACATGCTGGACATATACACGGCAACATGGATGGACCTTAAAAACAAAGGTGCACACTTGGCACCAATTCTTGTTTTCTAATTATGATTCTCTACTAAAAGGAACTAGAGCTCATTGGAGAAGTGACTGACTCTAGGGCTGAGTTGGGGAAAGAACAAGAGGACCATGGAACTTCTTGCTGTGCCTAAAAGTAAAAAAAAAAATGCTCAAAGAATAATAGGATATGTCAAAAGGAACCAGGAACCTCTAAAGAGGAATCCCAAAGACCACTCCCGTAAAGGGGATCTATTGGCTAAATCTGGGATAGTCTGAACATCAGAATACATAATGATAGTAAAGGATTATGATTTAATGAAGTAAGGATGCATAGGTCTGCATTAATATATGAATTAATTAATAGGGAAAAAGGGTAAGCTCTTCCTTATAGAAGAATGCCAATTAACAAACATAGAAGGAATAATGGAATTAGAAAACCATCAACTAACTGATTCAGGCAAGAATCATTTGTAGATGCTAAAACTCAGTGGATATAAAGAAAACAATGAAAGGTAAGAAAAAAAAAGTGGATGAAAGTTTGAGGAGTAACAGGATATTTACATAATCTCAAAGTATATGCCCATAAGATACTTTAAAAATTTTTTTATTTATTTACTTTTTTTTTTGAGACAGAGTCTCACTCTGTCACCCTGGCTAGAGTGCAGCGGCATGATCTCGGCTCACTGCAACCTCCGCCTCCCAGGCTCAAGCAAGCCTTGTGCCTCAGCCTCCTGAGTAGCTGGAACTACAAATGCGCCACCACGCCAGGCTAATTTTTTGTATTTTTTATAGAGATGGCGTTTCACCATGTTATGTTGACTAGGATGGTTTCAAACTTCTGACCTCAAGCAATTTGCCCACCTCAGCCTCCTAAAGTGCTGGGATTACAGACATGAGCCACTACGCCTGGCCAGATAGTTTTAATTTAAAATGGTAAAATAGTAACTATAATGGAGTAATGCCAAATGCCACTACAATGAAATCCTCAAGGTTCACACTGCCAATAAGGAACAAACTGACAGTGTGTTTCTCTAGATCTCGTTACACTGAGAAGAACTCAGCATCATTTCAGTGGTATTCCTGTCAAAAGTGAATAACCTGAATCTGATCAGGAGGAAACATCAGACAGACCTAAACTGAGAGACCTTCTACAAAATAACTGGCCTGTACTCTTCAACAATGTCACTGTCATGAAATCCAAAGGGCTTGGGAATTATTCCAGATTACAAGACACTAAGAGACATGACAACTGAATACAACACATGGTTTTCTTCTACCATCAAGGCTATTATTTGGGCACCTGACAAAGTCTTCCTAAGACCTGTAGATGACATAGCAGAAATGTTTCAATGTTGATTTCCTGATTGTTAATTATACTATGTTTATATATATTTTTAAATCACCTTGTTGTTAGGAAATATACACTGAATAAGGGTAAAAGGAGATATATATATATATATATATATATATACACACACACACACACATATGCACACACACATATATATACACATATATACACACACATATATATGAGAGAGAGATCTAGATATATCTATCTAAAATTATATTAATATCTATCTGTCTACAGGTAGATACACACACACACACAGAAAGAGAGAAGGAAAAAGTAAATATAGTAAAATGTTAACATTTAGGGACTCCAGAGGATATCCAGGAATTCTTTGTATTAGTCTAACAACTTTTCTGTAAGTCTGAAGTTATGTCAAACTTTTTAAAAATAAAAAAAAAAAAACCAGAACTGGATGAAAAACATACAATCAAAATGAGCTATAAAATGCCATTTACATATGTTTTAAAAATGTATATATACTGTATGACTCCATTTATGTGACATCCTCAAAAAGACAGAACAATAGTAATGAAGAATAGATCAGTGGTTGCCTGGGATTAAGGGTGGGAGGAGAATGTGACTGCAAGAGGGATTTTTTTGGTGTGATGGAACTGTTCTGTATCCTGATTGTGGTGGTAGATACACAAAAATATGTATGTGTTAAAATTTATAGACTATATGCCAAAAAGCCAATTTTATTGTAGGTTAATCTAAAAAAAGGTTTTTTAAAGTTAAGAATACATCTATATATAAAGCAGTGGCTTCCATTTTGGCAAGAGCAAAAACAGATACACAAACTATAAATACATTAGAATAGTTGCCTATGATATACCTGGGAAATAGAAGTGGGAATGAGGACAAAATAAAACAAATACATAAGGCAAGAGAGTCCGTGAGTAGACCCCAATGATGATTATTGGCCATGAAAGGAAGCTTGATGGCTGGATGGAAAGAAGGAAGGAAGGAAATAAGTAAGGGAGAGATGGCAGATGGAGCTGGATGTGTCCTTCCAGGGCTGTACAAAGGAGGGGGGACCCCAACCCCTAGTCCAGACAAAGGTCCCTAAGGCAGGTGTACAGTATTGTGGGGATGAATTCATCAGCCACGAGAGACTGACCCATCTAATGTTAAATTCACTTCCCTGCTCTGACTGCTGACTCACCAGCTGTTAGCTTATACTGCGGCTTCCCTTGCAGTTAATTCAGCCAGAGAATTCTAAGCTACTCAACAACAGTTCTAATCTTCCCAGTAAAGCTGCAACTTTGCATTCCAGTATGTAAGTAAGTCTCCTGGGAGTTTTATTACTGAGTCAGCTGCCCCTCTAATCAGTTTTGGAGCCCTGACAGATTTTCTGGAGCTGCGGTGCTGATTACGAGCACATCCTTCTCTCTCCACCTAGAACCAGACCTCTCGGACTGTGGAGGGCCCACTGCTCCTATGGGCCATCTGGGCACTCAGCCAGCCATGTACTCCTGGCAATACCTCTCTGGTGTCAGGGCTACTTTAAATGTAGCCAGCTCCAATTTCCTTCTCTAAGGAGTGGGGATAATTATGCCTTCCTTTCAGATGTAAGTGAAATAATACATATACATACATATTGCAGTGCTTGGCACTAATAGATGTTCAATAAATATTACTTTCCCTTCTCCCCCGACTCCTTAGAACTTCAAAGCTTACAAATTACTACAGCTCTATCAGCACACATGGCTAAATTTTCACATTTCTACTCTTAGCCACTACAATCAGTGATAGATTTGGAGGAAAAGTCTGGGACCTTAAAGGGTCCCTGGAGTATTACATAAAGCTTCTTGCAGCGTTGAGAGTTGAACAGAAATTCTGTTCATCTTTTGCTGTCGAAGCCAAGTTGGTGGCTTCTAAAGAACCAACTTAGAAGAAAACTCAGGAGAAAAATTTCATCATTTTGGGATAGTGAAGACCTGCTTAAGTATGAAAGCAACCTGAAGGAAAACATAGATTTAAACACATAAAAATTCAAAACTTCTGGCCGAGTGCAGTGGCTCACACCTGTAACCCCAGCACTTTGGGAGGATCATTTGAGGTCAGGAGTTTGAGATCAGCTTGACCTACATAGTGAAACCCCGTTTCTACTAAAATACAAAAATTAGCTGGGCGTGGTGGCGGGCGCCTGTAATCACAGCTTCTCGGGAAGCTGAGGCAGGAGAATCGCTTGAACCCAGGAGGCAGAGGTTGCAGTGAGCCGAGATTTCACCACTGCACTCCAGCCTGGGCGACAGAGCAAGACTCCCTCTCCAAAAAGTAACATAACATAATGTAACATAACATAACATAACATAACATAAAAACTTCTATATAGCTAAAGAAACCGGAGATAAAGAAGAGTGACAGATGGAGAGACCATATTTACAAATGATATGTAATAAACAAGTAAAATCCACAATATAAAAAGCTCCTGCAAACATATTTTTAAAACTAATAGAAAAATGGGTTAAAAGAAAAAGGGTAAAAAAAAAAAATGGGCCAAAAAAAGGGTAAAAAAAAAAGGTTAAAAAAAAGAAAAAAAAAAAGTCAGCTGGGTACAGTGGCTCACACCTGTAATCCCAGCACTTTGGGAGGCCAAGGCAGGTGAATCACTTGAGGCCAGTTTGAAACCAGCCTGGCCAACGTGGCAAAACCCCATCTCTGCTAAAAATACAAATATTAGCCAGGTGTGGTGGCACACACCTGTAGTCCCAGATACTTGGGAGGCTAAGGTGTGAGAATCACTTGAACCTGGGAGGCGGTGGCTGCAGTGAGCCAAGATCGGACAACTGCACTCCAGCCTGGGGGATAGAGTGAGACTCCATTTCAAAAAAAAAGAAAAAAGAAAAAATACTCACATAAGAAATACAAATGGGCAAGCCAGCCATGGTGGCTCATGCCTGTAGTTCCAGCTACTCAGAAGGCTGAGGCGGGAAGATCATTTGAGCCCAGGAGTTCGAGTCCAGCCTGGGCAACATGGCAAAGACTCCCATCTTGAAAGAAAGAATGAAAAAAGAAAGACAGATGGCCAATAAACACGTGAAAATCTGCTTAACTTCATCAGTAATCAGAGAAACATATTAAAACAAGATACTATGTCTGAATATGATACCGGCAAATATATAAAGGTTAGTAACATCCAGGGCTGGTATGAGTGTGAGGAATAAGCACTCTTATACACTGTTAATGAGAAAAAGCCAGAGGGCAAACTGACAGTATCTATCAAAATGTTTAAAGTGCATGATCTTTAAATCTCAAATCAGTAACCTAACCTTCTACCTTAAGACACCAGAAAAAGCAAACTTAACCAAAAGCGAACTTAACCAAAAGCAAGCAGAATGAAAGAATTAATAAAGATTAGAGAAGTTAATGAAGCAGAAAAATAAGAACAAAGAGAACAAATAATGAACTCAAAGTTGGTGCTTTGAAAAGATAAATAAAAATGACAAGCTTTTGGCAAGACTAAGAAAAAAAGAAAATTCAAATTATTAATCAGTAATGAAAGAGGGACTATCCCTACACCAACTTTAACAGAAATAAAAAGGATCATAAGGAATCACTATGAAATGTATGCCAACAAATTAGATGACTTAGATGAAGCAAACTCCTTGGAAGACACAAACTATCAAAACTGACTTAAGAAAAAATAGAAGGTCTGAATACACCTATAACCAGAAACTGAATTAGGAATCAAAAAGTTTCCCACAAAGAAAACATCAGGCCCAGATGGCTTTACTGGTGAACTCTACCAGATATTTAAAGAAGAATTAATAAAAACCGACCACAAACTCTCTCAAAATACAGAAGAGGAAGGAACACTTCCCTACTCATTTTTTGAGGCAGTATTACCCTGATACCAAAACCAAAGATCTCACAAGGAAAGAAAACGAACAGACCCTTTCTGACAGTGGTAAACAACTATGAAAGAGAAGAAAGGGAAGGGGAGGGGAGAGGAGGGGAAAAGAAGGGAGGGGAGGGGAGGGGGGAGAGAGAGAGAGAGAGGAAGGAAGGAAGGGAGGGAGGGAGGGAGGGAGGGAGGGAAAGACTACAGACCACTATCTGTTACGAATACAAATCAACAAAATACCAGCAAACTCAATCCAGCAACAAATAAAAAGAATTATACACCATGACCAAGTGGGATTTATCCCAGGTATGCAAGATTAATATCTGAAAAATCAATGTATAATATACCATATCAATAGAATAAATGACAAAAAACACATGATCATCTCAACAGACACAGAAAAGCATTTGACAAAACCCATCACCTTTTCATGATAAAAATACTCAACAAACCAGGAATAGAAAGGAACTTCCTCAACCTAATAAAGGGCACCTAGGAAAAACCCACTGCTAACATCATTCTTAATAGTCAAAGACTGGATATTTTCCCGCTAACAAGACAAGTATGTTGTCTCTTAGCGTATCTACTTAACATTGTACTGGAGGTTTTCACGGGGCATTTAGGCAAGAAAAAGAGCTGCTGTGAGAGTTCATGAAAACAATGCAACTGAAGTATTTTTCCCATGGTTGGCATGTAATAAGTGCTGAACAAGCATTATCTTTTGTTCGGTGATGTAGGTGGTTGTTGATGGAGCCTAGAACCCTGCATCTACAGTGGCTCCCACCGATTACTTTTTCACACTGACCAACTTATCTATTCATCTTGACTTTTGATTTCCTGTTTAGAGACTAGAATTGCTAGAAGGTCTAAAGCAAGCATGTCCAACCGATGGCCCATGGGCCACATGCGGCCAGGATGGCTTTGAATGCAGCTCAACAC
Organism: Pongo abelii; assembly: GCF_028885655.2. Taxonomy (NCBI): domain Eukaryota; kingdom Metazoa; phylum Chordata; class Mammalia; order Primates; family Hominidae; genus Pongo; species Pongo abelii. The sequence continues at coordinate 24,803,474 of NC_071998.2, read as the reverse complement.
AAATTCGTGAACTCTCTTAAAATATTGAGTTTTTTTTTTAAGCTCATCAGCTATCATTAGTGTATTCTATATGCGGTCCAAGACAACTCTTCTTCCAGTGTGGCTTGGGGAAGCCAAAAGATTGCACACCCCTGGGTCTTAAGTTTAGGTGGATGTGGATTTCTCCAGTAAGACCAACCCTGGCTCTTAGGGCCCACTGACAGCCACCCCAGCATTACATAGCTGGCCCTAATGGAGGCAGCACTCAATGGTCCTACCACAAAGCCATTTAGTGATGCTGAGCAGGAGTACATGGCTACATCAGAACTCCAGGCAGGAAGAGACTCCGGAGAGCATCCAAGCCAATCCTTCATCTCATTTTATACATGGGCAAACTGAGGCCCAGAGAGAGAACATGATTTCTCTCGGATTATTCAGTAGGTTGGAAAGAGAGCTGGACTTTAGGGTCTGGCATCCTGGATTCCAACACCAGCCCCAAGGTAGAATAAAGCAGGTTATCTACAGGTTTGTGCTTTAGTTTTTCTACCAACACACCAGGCACACAAGACAGCCCACCTACATCTATCTTTTTGTTTTAATGATATACTTTCTCACCTAAGACTCAATCAAACATCTAATGCTCCCTCTTCAGCTCCTCTTCCTAATCACTCAGCTGTCTGTGGTTTATGATGGCCTCTTGCCCAGGATACTGATGAACAATGTCCACCTGAAGGGAAGAATGTGTGCAACCATAAAATTCCAGTGTAACTGACACAGGGGAACACACACTCCAAGTTTCCAGTGCTGTGGATTCAACAAGATAGCGGCCTTCTCCTTGTGGCCTGGGGTACTCGCTTTGGGCTATATTCTGTCCCTAAGTTGTGGTCAGAGCCTCACAGCTCTTCCTCTTCTTTCTCTTGACTCTGCCCCAAGGCAGATGAAAACCTGCATTTGGAGGAATTTTATATGTGGCCTAAGGGTACTGACTGTATGCCTTTTGTGCCCAAGAAGATGAGTTAGGCATTGATCAAAAGACATTCAGAGTACTGATATTACCATATAACTAATCTCATTCACTCCTCTTACCAACATCTTGAGGTAAGAAATTATCTCCCTCATTTTAAGTAGTAAGAAAATCTTGCCCTAGGTCTCTAGGAACAATATACTACTAGCAGCTCTGACCTAATTCAGTGGGCCCAGAGTGCCATATTAAGTCACAACTGATTGCTGCGGAATGCAGTCAAAGGAAAAGAAGACATATGACATAGCTAAGGAGTGGCTGTCACAAATTAAATATGCCCCATCTGCTGGATCTGTGAACTTTTTTTTTTTTCTGGGGGCGGGGGGGTGGAGACAGAGTCTCACTCTGTCACCCAGGCTGGAGTACAGTGGCCTGATGTCGGCTCACTGCAACCTCCACCTCCCAGGTTCAAGCCATTCTCCCACCTCAGCCTCCTGAGTAGCTGGGACAACAGGTGCATGCCACCACGCCCGTTTAATTTTTGTATTTTTAGTAGAGACAAGGTTTCGCCATGTTGGCCAGGCTGGTCTCAAACTCGTGACCTCAGGTGATCCACCCACCTCGGCCTCCCAAAGTGCTGGGAATACGGGTGTGAGCCACTGTGCCCGGCCAGGATCTATAAACTTTTAGTCACTGAAATCACTAAGTCTAAAATCATTCCATCATTTATGCAATTCAGTGGGCTTCTGAATCTACAAGAGTCTACAAAAGATGCAGGCACATGGGGGATGACTACAAGGACAGAACTGGCAATTAATATTTGCAGACTTTGGGCTACTGTAACAACTTATTTTTATCCAACATAATTTAAAAGCCTTTCTTCATTAGGGCCCTGTTTCTGGATCCCATACACCAGGGCTATTACATAGAAGTTCATCCACATGAGTTAAATGATCAGGCGCCCAGGCTAGCCCAACAGAATATAAGAGTTTCTATGGATGGCTACATGCAGTGTTTCCAAAAACCGATCCACAAACTTTTTGATCAACACCATTATTTTTAAGTCAGGTTTTTAAAGCCAGAGCCTGCCCCATGCTATAGGTTTAACACCACATATCAAGGAAGAAGGAAAGAATGTTCTTACTTTCTGTAAACCAACTTGGCAAAGGTAGGTGGGTGTTGAAAGAGCCACAGTAAGGCTCCTTTTGTGGACACAGAGTGAATTCAACAGGAACTGCTCTGAGGCAATCACTTACAGGAAAACCCTAATGTCCAGAAAGGCCACATGGTGTCCAGCACAGGGAACTACACACACACACACACACACACAAACACACAGAGGATGGAAGTGTCAGTGTGAGGCTCCAGCTAGATCCAACTCGCCCTTAGAATCCACATACTTCAAAAGCCAGGATTTTCCAATTTAGAACCTGTGAATGATTCCAAACCTCTTGGAAAGCAATGCGGCAACGTGAATCAGTATTGTCAAGATGACCATATCCTCTGGCCTAGAAATTCTTCCCCAGGAATTTATCCCAGGAAAGTAATTCAACTGAAGCAAAGAGCTACACACTACAAAAATGTTCATCTCTAGATTATCTACGATAGTGAAACCTGGAATAGTGTATGCTAATGGAATATCTATAAGGATACTAGACAGCAACAAAAGATAATTAGGATAATCATAAACAACATAACATTTTATAAGATAATGTTGGATAAAAATGGCTGCATGCAAAGTTTCACTCTACAACTGCACTGGAATATATGCATTGGAATATGTATGCATTTGAAAAGTAATAGCAAGCTCTGTTATATACAGGAGTGGGAGCATGTTCTGTTACAATGGTAAGTAGAATTTTTTTTAACATTTAACATGGTAACATTGTATTTTCAACTAAAAAAAAAAAGGTCCTACAAAGCAAAAGCCAAATAAGTATTATACTACCAACAATAAATAACATATATTCACAACTTATTCTGTGTTAGGCACTGTTTTAAGCCCTTTCATGGCTACTACCTGTATTTCATAACATCTGTGAGGTGGATACTGTTATTGCCATTTTACAAGTGAGAACACTGAGGCACAGAGAGGATAACAACTTTCTTAAATCAAATACCACAGTGTGACAGAAACATTCCTTGTGCCATTTCTATGGGTCATCCACCTGCTAAAATTTTTATGTCTGCTTAGACAGACATGATGAAATCCTTAGCAGAAGCCTCATGGGTAGTGAGCTTCAAAAGGAATTCCAGAGGCCTTTCATGTTGCAGATACAAGCAGGTTCCCCCCCCCCCCCCCCACTCGCCAAACTGGAATCTAGGAGGTAGAGAAAGACAGAGGCTAAAGACCAGCAGGCCCAGCCCACTCAAATTTCAGAAAGACAACAGAGACCAAAGGAGTTAGGACTTGCCTAAAATGATGTAATGAATTAGAAAAAGAATGAAGACCAGAGCTCGGAATCCTCACTCCAGGGGCCTTCAAGGCTTGCTCCTACCTTCTGCAGACCAAGAAATCCCTCTCTGCAGCTCTCTTCCCTTTCAACTGCCTCCCTTTGATCCCTCAGTCCAGCTACCCTCAGACTTCCTCTGTCCATAACAGTCCAAACTGCACCACCTTCTCTTTCTTTTATCATCTTCAGCTCACTCTGCCTCCACTTCCTTTCCTCTCCTGCCCTGCTGGTAAAGGTGTGCAACTTTTGGAATTTCAGCTTTAGTATTCTTTCCACATGACAGCAAGTAGAGGAAATCGCAGGTTAATTTTAGCAGTAGACTCCTGCCCTTCCAATAAGGGAGACTGTTCAAACATACTGAGAGACAGAGATGCTAAAATCAACGTCTGGAAGAGAGGTCCTTCATTCTGACTCTGGCCCTGGCCCAGACCACCCATTTGGCTCCCTGCACCTCCTCAGTACCCTCAAAGCACCCAGGCTTCCTCTCTCTGACCACACCATATTGCCAGAGTCTATCTACTACTACTAAGGGACTGCCCAAGAGTGGGGGCCTCTCTTGTTCATGTCTATCTCTCACACTTCATATAGTGTAGTTACCAATAAAAGTTTGCTGAATGAGGAAATGAGTCCCTATTCATTCTCTTCCTGGGGAGAGTCTCTCCTGACTTTGGTGTGAAGACTCAATTCTACCTATTCTTGGGCAGGCAGGGACTCTGGCCAGAGTACTCCTCTAAATGTCAGGCGCTACCCAACACCTCAATACCACATCCCCACAATCCCATAACACAAATACCAGCTTCCCTAGGCCGCACCCTTAACTCCACATCCTTTCCTGTTTCTTTTTTTGTTGTTGATTTTTTCCAAGCTGGCAGTGTCCTGCAACACCAATGACAGCTCTGCGGTTTCAGGATGTCAAAGGCAAAAGGCCATTATGCAAAACAGGAAGAAACTTTGAAAGAAAAAAACTTAAGGCATTTTTAGAATATACCCTGTCATGGGGCCAAGCAATGATTGAATCCCCTGCCAGGGACCCTCCCCATGACCTCTAGGCCCCCGTGCTGGGGCAGGAAGGAGCCTGACCTCACACCGTATCCGTCACACTGCTGACATAATCCTGCCCCTTCCCTCAGTGCAACCTTGCCCTAGCGCTCCAGGCTTTGTGCCAAATGACCCCGGCAGACAAAACTGCTCCTCAGAGAGAATTTATCTCCACTGAGGACATTCTGAAGGGAGTAACTTCAAAGTATACTCCTTGGGAATAGCCTGGCACACTGGCCTGAGGCTTTATTGATCTAACCCACCTGAACCAGCCCCAACTGAGAATCAGGTTCTGCCTCTCCCTAAGAGAGCTTCTCCCTAAGAGAATTCCTAGAAACCTAAAGTTTCTCACTATGGCTCCTCCCTAGATCTCAGGACCACCTGGAGGTGGGAGAGCTGTGCTATATGTTTCAGAATCTGATTTGCAAGCTTGCTCCCACCTTCCTGTGCGTCACATCTCAATGATGTCAACAGCTGGTTTAGCTAGCTGTTGTTCACCCACCACCACAGCCCCAGAGCCACAGTAGTCCACAGAAGTCCAGCACAGGGACTTAGCTGCTAAAGAAACAAATGGAGAAGTTACTGAGAAAGCATCAGCCCCACCGATTCTGTTCACCACAGATTTCTGCTCAGCCAGATCCTAAGAGCCTATCCTGTAGCCTGGCCCTTTGCCCCTGCCCCCAGGCACTTCCTGGACCTAGTTTCTTTTTTAATCAGAATTCTAGACACATTGTTCAGCAATAAGTGATACTCATCTGCCAGCACTAAGCAAATCTGGAATTTCCAATGAGTCTATCCTTTTGTAAGACTGGCTTGAAAATCTAGCCCTTCTCAAAAAACATTCAACACTTTTTTTCCTTTTTTAGAAAGCTCTCCTACAGAAACCATCCAAAAAGTACATAAAGCTTTCTGCACAAGCATCACTACATCACTAAGAAAAAACAAAAACTATATATGTATATGTGTGTGTTCAGCAACAGTTGAATTATTTTTTTAAGTTATGGCAGATTCAGCTGACAGAATATGATAATGCCTTTGTGATTTTTAAAGGTATAGGGTCAAGTCTGTGACAGAATCTTAAATGAAAAATGCTGAACACCAGGCTATCTACATGAATCTATGTCAATCTATCTGTCCATCTATAAAGACAACAGCTATAACACTGGGTGTGGTGACTGACACCTATAATCCCAGCGCTTTGGGAGGCCAAGGCAGGTGAATCACTTGAGCTCAGGAGTTCGAGACCAGCCTAGGCAACATGGCAAAACCCCATCTCTACAAAAAATACAAAAATTAGTCAGGCATGGTGGTGTGCACCTGTGGTCCCAGCAACTCGGGAGACTGAAGTGGGAGAATCGCTTAGCCCGAGAGGTCGAGGCTGCAGTGAGCCATGATCACTGCACTCCAGCCTGGGTGACAGAGCAAAAACCCTGTCTCAAAAAGAAAAAGAAAAAAAAAAAAAGATATCAGCTATATTCTCAAACATGAAAAAGACTAGTAGGAAATATGCCAGTATGTTTCTTTTGGGTGATAGGAATTTGGGTGTGCTTTTATATCTCTTTCAACTTTTCAAATTATTTTCAATGAGCCTGCATTGCTTTTTACTTTTAAAATGAAGGAAGAGATTATCCCCCCTCAAAGGGCAAAAGCAAAGACCCATACCACTATCCCCAACATCCCTGTGAGGCAAGTTGTTCTCTCTCTCTCTCTCTCTGCCTGGGCTTTGTGAGGGGCTCTGGAGAAGCAGCGGGTGTGGGGAGTGGATAGAGAAGCAGCTACATAACACACTCAGACCAGACTTTAAAATCACTGCCAAAGAATTCAGCAACAGCCAATTATATAGCCCCTGGCCTTCATTTGTGCAGGGAAGGGGCGGGCTGAGGCCAAGCTGCAAAGTGGAACCTGAAACACTGAGTGTGTGACTCACCCCTCTGTCTTCTAAGGACAAATCCCTTTAGGCCACATTCACCCAGAACCAGCTCCCCACTAAACCCTGTCCCCCACCCCCAAGCCCCACTCTCCAACCTGTAGGTCTCTGACTTACAGAACAATATCCTGAGATCACTCCTTGAGCTAGTGACCGCCTCAGCTCATCCTGCAATGGCCCAGATCAACACAGAGGCCCCTACAACTCAGGTCTCAGGTCTCTACAATCTCAATCACAGTCTGGCTCCCAGGAACCCCTACCAAGTTTAGGGACAGGAGGGACCCTGTGAGTCTAATCCCATGCCTTCTTAATTCCCCTAGGAGCCAGGGTCTGGCTGGCTGGCCTTACAGTGACCTCACTGCCCAGGGACCACACCAGTCTATACCAAAGCCAAATGTAAAACTGTCACCATGCCAGGCCCTCAAAGGATTTAAGCTTCAAGGGCAGACCATTTGTCGTAAGACAACTGGATTGCTGCTCCACTGGATAAGGAAAACTGGAATTTCCAGGTAGATGTGGGTTCAAGCAGAATTCCAGTCTCTGCTTCTTCACAGTAAGAGCAGAGAACAAAGAGTAAGAAACAATGTACAGGAGGCACTGGGTAAACAGATAGCAGGGAAATCAGCAGGTATGACTACTGAATAAACCTCTTTCACAAACATACACCCATAGCCCAGCTGAGTGCAAAGGGGATGAGCCTGCCGGCCCTGTTCCTTAAGTCTGGATGGTCCCTAGGGTGGAATCTGTGGAAGGCTTGGACTGCCTTGCCATTAACTGCCCCATAATTCCCAACCCATAAATTAGCTTAGTCCCAGCCTGGAAATCGCTACCCTGCTGCTACCCAAAGACCATAATACCCAGTGATATCTCATTATAATCATTATAAAGCAGCAAGTTAAAGATTACTCAGCAGAACTAATGCATAGCTTCAGAAATTAGAGGAAAATTTTCACACAACCAAATAAAACCAGGGCTGGAGAATTTTGATATGAACTTGGAGTTTGTGAAAGAAGAAAGGAAGAAATGAAGGAGGGAGGGGAGTGATAGGGAAGGGGATAAATACACACTTTGGTTCCCTTAGATGACGTCAGCACTGTTCAATTATGCCTCCCCTGCCTAAATTAAGAGTTCCTGAAGAAGAGGCATTTTGTTTTCTTCTTTGAAGCTCTAGTGCCCAGCATAATACAGGAACACTGCTGGAACTGAAGGAATGAAGTTATCAGATGCCTTAGCCATCATGGATATCCATACAAGATCACCATACAAGACCCTTCAGATGGACCAAGACACACACCTTGCAGGGATCGTCTTCTGAAACAGGTCACCCTGTTTCAGGGCATATCAGGTCACCCCTGAACCTGTGCACTAGCCAACTATTGAATAGTAACCTCCAGGAAGAGCACTAGACAATCTCATCGTGGAATGCTACAGTTCTAAGAAGCTGCAGTTTAAGTCCAATCCCACATTTGGCTCTTGCTCCCCATTCCCCAAGGAGTTTCCATTTGGTTCATCAGAGGCTCCACTGCAGGTGGAGGCGGCGCCGTGTTTTTACTCAAAGTCTGGAATGAATTACAGCAGCCAGGGATCACTCTTATCGCCATAGGCTGTGTCTAAGAAAGCGACTAAGTTTCACCATGAAAGCAAACCAAATAGTCATGGAGGGTATTTCTCAATCTCAGACTGTTAGACAAAGAATGTCTGTGTATACGTCAATACATTATTTTCCACAAAAAAAACAACAGGACAAAACTGGCTTACAAGACTAGTTATCTGAGCCTAAAGCTTCAACCCCCAGGATGAAGCTCCACCCCAAGCCGGAAGGTGATGAGGTTCCAAGGCTCATCCCCGAAAGGGCGAGAGACAGTCCTTTCCCAAGCCTCAAAGTACACTCTGTCCTGGGCAGCCTGCTTGCGTCCACATGTGTGCATATGAGGGAGGGGGAAACGTGCTGGTGGGGAAACGTGCTGGTATAGAAACACCCGAGAGCTGAGAGCCCAGCAAAGACCAGCAAGTGCTAGGGCACAAACCCTGGCAGAGGCTCAGCGACAGCCCCCATAAAAACCAGGGAAACCGGCTCATGAGCAAGTGCTCCTCGGGTGCCCTGGCTACCTGTAGCTGCTGTTTGCTGGTCCAAGTGCCCATCTCTAGATCAGAGTCTTCCCTTTGAACAAATGAAGAGATCTCCTCAAAGCATAGGTGGGCAAGAGCAGCCTCTGAGGCTTAAGCAGTCTAACACTCACTCCCCTACCCCCTGAGGGGACTGTACCAACCATCCCAGGCCCCAGCTGAGCCCCCAGGCCAGCCTGCCTCTCTCACCAGTTCAGCTTCAGGTACTGCCCACCTCCCCCCATCATCCTGCTCATCTCCAGACTGGCAGTGCCACAGCTGCTCAAGTCCCATTGAGCTGCTGCCCAATCTGAGCAGAGATAAACATGACAGGGGGAAGAAGCCCAAGGCCACTGTTCCTCCCAGCTCAGCAGGCAAACACCCAGGTGGCCAGAAAAGAGGGCCTCGCTGCAGGGTGATAAGTGGATGCTGCATGGCCCTGCTGAGGACCTGAGACAGGGTTAGGAAAGAAGGATAGCATGGCATCTGCAGGCCTAAACTACCTTGGAGGATTTCCTGGAGAAAGCTGTAGAATCCTCAGGAAAGGCCCACCTTCCCACTGCATCACTCACTCCTGCAAGCCTCACATTAGCCCATAGCAGGGTGCCTGGTGTGGGGGCGGGGGGTACTATGGCTCCATACCTGCAGCCTGCCCCAGGTCACATTAACCCAAGTCTATCTGAAGACTATTCCAAGGCCCTGACGGCTCCAACAGCAACCCATCAGCAGTCCAATCCAGTGCGTTATGTCCTCCAGGGAAGGGCTTACCTATAACCCACACCTGTCAGCCGAGAGGAATCTCAGCATCTGGCCCAGACCCCTGGACACCAGAAAGTAAAGCCAAGTCGGGGAAAGGAACTGCAAGTAGTGAAAAGGCCACAACTCTAAACCCCACGGATGCTTTCTCCCACCAACCACAAAACCACGCGCAAGGGCTTTGGCTGACACCTGCCCATGAACAGATGGGCTCGACTCCCCCCACCCACACACTCCCAAGGAGACTTTCAGCTTTCTCAAGGCCTCATAGCCAGGAACCTCCACTCTGAGAACTGTACCTAACCATCCAAACCTACAGGCCCTATTAAAATGAAGAAAAGACCTCTCGGCCCCCGTTTCTGGGGCTGCCTCAGCAGCAGCCTAAACGTCATGGTCCCTTGCATGTCACACGAAAGCAGCCAAACTAGAGAAGGCACTCTCTCCTCGTCCTCCAAAATGTTCTTTCTCGGGAAGTCCTTTCAAGTAGCCAATTACAGTCCATTTAGAAACACCAGTAACTGGTGACAAGCCGATCACTAGCAACACCATTACAAAACAAAACTAAGCAGAGATATGGTCACGACCTTGTCTCTTACGCTTCCAAGAGAAGATGTGATACTCAAATACCAATCTAATCAACTTTGCGGTACTTTTGTTTAACTTGCTAATTATTTTTTCTTTCTGTGCAATATCCAGGCAACAACTAAAAACAAAAGCAAAAAACCTGGCCTTTTTCTGGCCTGGAGACTCAGTCTCTCTCCCCCTTCACTCTGCTGTTCAGAGCCATTTCAGTGGGAGTCTGAAAAAATGAAACTTTTTAAAGGTCCTAAGCAAATATTATTACTATATTATTATTATGCGGTGTATTGAGTGCCTGTATTTTTTTTTTTTTTTTTGAGACAGTCTTGCTTTGTCGCCCAGGCTGGAGTGTACTGGCACAATCTTGACTCACCGCAACCTCTGCCTCCCAGGTTCAAGCAATTCTCCTGCCTCGGCCTCCTGAGTAGCTGGGATGCCACCACCCCTGGCTAACTTTTTTGTATTTTTGTAGAGATAGGATGGTGTTTCACCATATTGGCCAGGCTGGTCTCAAACTTCTAACCTCTCCCCTCAGCCTCCCAAAGTGCTAGGATTACAGGCGTGAGCCACTGTGCCCAGCCTGAGTGCCTGTATTTAATGTACATGATCTCATTTAGTCTTAAAAAAAACCCTGTAAGGTAATCATCGACAACCACATTTTACACAAGGAAGAGATTTTGAGAAACTCGATAGCATGTCTCAAGTCAGACACTTAGCAGCAAGGCAGAGTCCATTTCATTTTATGGTACTAGTCTGCTTCCCAGAATCATCATCAAATGCAAAGGAATTTAATTATCTGCTTAAAAAAACAAGCCCCCATTACTACCACAGTTCATGTCTAACCAATTCCAAGATGTTCTTCCCAAACTTGATATGAACACATTGACGCAATTACTGGCGAAATTGAGCAAGAGTATGTAGTAGCCAGGGCTCTGTGGGAAAGTGACAGAAAACTCCTATCGGCAGGATTTCATCCTGCCTGCCAGGGCCCCTCACTCACAACAATTATCTAAAACTTAGCATTAGAAATGAGAGACCACCTGTGTGGTAACTCTGGAAGCAACCTGTGGTTGCCTTGGGCCTGTGGGCCTGTAGGTTACAGGTCAAAGAGAAGTCCAGACTAGGCTCAGCCTCCTGCTATGAGGAATGCAAACTCACCTACTCAAGCTCTCTGCCTATGCTGAAACAGGCTAGAGGTCAGAGTTCAGATAATCTGGGCAAGATAATTGAGACTCAGGCTGCTACCGGAAGTACCAGAAATGGGCAATGTGGTGTTGACTGGTTATATTTTAGCCCTCTAGCCCCCAGAGTACACAAGCTCTCTGCCCCTGGGAGAGATCCCTGCTCCCCTAGGTTTTGCGTTCCCATACCGGGAGGAGGCTAGGGGGAAGGGCTCTCGGTCACGATCCACACAGAGGAAGAAATGAACACACAGTGACAATTTACTGAGGGCTTACCCTCATTAATTAAGCCCTTATTTACATTGTTCACATAATCTTCCAAAACAACCCCTTGAAAGGGTGACCATTTATTATCCCAGAAGAGAAACCTGAGGTTCAGAGAGAAGTCACTTGACCCAAACGATCAGGAGAAAAACCCACTCTCAGGAGAGTGGCTCTATGGCAAGACACGTGAACCGAGAGGTCAGTCTCCTTCCCCACCGGGAGCCTCACGTCAGTCCCCAAAAGGGAGTGGATTACTCGAGGTCCCTACCAGAGTTCTCAGTGCAAGGCTGCTCCAAGCCCTAAGCAGACCCAAACTCCAAAACTTCCTGAGCCTCGGGCCACAGCAGGGAAGTCTCCAAGGCCTTCTCTGGTTCTGGGACTAGAGGGGCCTCGGGACTTCCTTGTGCGGTCCCGGCCCCAAGCCTCCAACAGGACTCCCCAAGGGCCCACCTCGCAAACCTTCTCTCCCATCCAGTCCCGAGCCTGTCTGGGATTTAAAACTCTGATCCAGAAGAGGGAGGCTGGCTGTCGTAGAAAAGCCAGCCTGTGGGAATGTCTGGGGGACCCTGTCGGAGAAATCCGGGAGGGGGTCCCAATCCTCGGACTGGCGCCGACCCGAGTCCTTACCAAGCAGCGGGGACTCCTCAGGGCAGGCGGGCAGCGACAGTGCGGTGGTGTGGGGCACTGGGACCGAGGTCAAGTTGCTAGCCGGGCCAGGGCCAGAATCCGCGACTGGGCTGGAGTCGCCACCCGGGCGCGGCTGGGAGGAGGCGCCTAGAGGAGGCGGCGGCCGGGCCCCGCCGGTCCGGAGCTCCCCGGAGGGCTGCCCGATGGCGGCGGCACCGTTCGAGCCGCCCTGCAGCGGTGTGGAGACTCCGACCAGCTGGGGCAGGCGGCTCAGGTCGCGGCCAGCCAGGTAGTAAACGAGGGTGACGCCAAGGTGCAGAGCGCAGACGGCCACGAGCAGGCGGCAGGCCCGCTGTAGGGACGCACCGGGCATCGCGGCGCTGCCGCTCAGGAGCGGCTCCCGAAGCCTCATCTTCCCGCCGCCGCTTTAAGAAGGGTGTAGGCTACAGGAGGGGAGGCGACCCGCCCGCTGGCCGCCCGCCAGGCGCTGCCCCACAGCGGCGACTAGGGGAGGGCCCGGAGCGGCGGCGGGCGAGCGGCTGAGCTGAGACTCCTCCGGCCAGCCAGACCTGGGAGCGGCGAGAAGCCGCCCGAGGCGCCGGCGGGGAGGGGAGGGGAGGGGAGGGGAGGGGAGGGGCGGGGCCCCGACGGAGGCGGGGGCGGGGCCGGGCGCGGGGTTTTCTGGACGAGGGCGGGAAGGCGGGGCAGCCCGTGGCGGGATGGGCGGGATGGGCGGGATGGGCGAGCTGGGCGGGGCCTCGGGAGGGTGGGCAGCGGGCGGGGCGGCCTCGTGGGGTCCCCGGAGTCTGACTGGAGCTCCGACGCTTGGCCGCGCACCGCCCTCTTCCTCCTGAGCTCGGTCGCGTTGAGCCGCGCCTCCTCTTCCTCCTCCACGCTGCCCTCGACAGGCCTCGCCACTTCCTGGGGTGCGAAGGGACTCGGGTGCGAGCCTGGGCCTGCAGCGCGGCGGCGGAGAGAACGGAGAGGACAGCTGGCGGGTGGTTATCTGGGGTGGTTTGGGGCCGCGGCGGCGTTCTGGCCAGTGGGCCTTGGTGGGCTAGGAAGAGAGGCAGCAAAAGGTTACCCAGGAAACGGGCTTCGACGCCGGGCGAGGAGTGGCACGTTCGAAACCCCCTCCCTAACTCAGCCCGGCTGGACCCCTCTGCTTAACGGGGGGTCCTGCGGCAAAGAAAGTGGACGGGTTGCCACTTCTGTGCCTCCCCAGCCTGGGCTATAAGGGGCTTTCAGACCAGCTTGGTTCCAGATGTGTGTGTGGCGGGAGCCCTGTATACTTTGAGGAGGAGAGCAGCAAGAAGCCTCTAACTCCCAGGCCAGCGTGCAGGAGAGCAGCCGGCGTTACAGTCTACACTGGGCTGCACACTGTCCCATGAAGTAGCAGTTCTCCCCATGTCGTAGAGTGGAGCCCTGGCAGATTAAGAAACTTGCCAAAGAGCCCACAGCTGGCAAGAGGCAGAATTCTGGCTCCGAAACCCGTGTTTTCCACAGGTTTACCCTTTGTTGATTTGCAAGTAAGGGCTGAAGGCTGTGTGGGTGAGAGACTTAGGCACCGAAGCCACTTGACCTCGATTTGACCCAGAGGCCTCAGACCCTGAGTGAACAGAGACACCTCACCCCAGAGAAAGACTCATGGAGGTGCTGTCAGTAATGTGGATAGGGAAGCTGAGGGCTCTGGCAGCCAACCAGCAGGGAATAACAGTAGCTACCTTATTCTGAGAGTTTGCTGTGTGCCAGTACAATCTGCCATGAAGTAGGTGGTGTTACGATGTCCATTTCACAGATGAGAAAATGAAGGCTTATGAGTTGACACTTTGGTTGTGATCATACAGAATCAACTTTCCTCACTTGCCTTCCTGGACACCAGGTCCTTCTGATCTTCCTCACTTCACTGGCCATTTTTGTCTCCTCTCTGGACTTCTTCCCCAGTTGCTGAAGGCCCCGACCGTAGTCCGTGATGTTCTTTTGTGTCTACACTCACTCCCTCAGAATGATTTATAATATCCAAATGCTGATCACTGATTTGTCTCCAGCCCAGATCTCTTCCCTGATCTCCAGATTCAACTGCTTATTTTACTGGCATCTCAAACACATCTTGCCCCCAGCAACCTACTCCTTACACACCACTCCCGTTCTTACCTCCCTCAGACAGTGATACTATTGTTTATTCAGTTCCCCAGAATCTAAAAGGTGTCCTTGATGTGCTTCTCTTGCTCTCAATGCCATTTGCAAGCCCTCAGCCAGCTTTGTCAGTGCTACCTTCAAAACATCAAAATTCACCACCAGCCAACTCTGATGTAACCATCCTCGATCAAGCCACCATCATCTTGCCCTGAGTTATATGGCAGCTACTAATTGGACACCCTGCTTCCACCTCCTCCATTCCTCCTCCCTAGTCTGTTTTCCACAGAGCATCCAGGAAATCTTTGTAAGCATAAATCAGATCATGCCATTTTGTTCAGAACCAAATCCATAGAAGCCCTGTTCAATCTGGTTCCTATCTCCCTCCCCACCCACATCTGTCACTCTACCATGCTGGACCTGCCTTAGCCACACTAGCCTGATAGCTATCCCTTGAACTTGCCATATTTCTTCCTGCCTCAGGGCCTTTGTACTTGCTGTTCACCTAGCCTGAAACACTTGTCCCCAATATTTCATTCAATTCAGGTCTCTTAAATGTCACTTTATGACAGAGACCTTCTCAGACTACCTTATGCAGAATGGCCTCCTGCCCAAATCTGCTTAAACTGCTTGAATTTTTTTTTTTTTTTTTTTTTTGAGACAAAGTCTTGCTTTTGCCCCCAGGCTGGAGTGCAATGGTGCAATCTCGGCTCACTGCAACCTCTGCCTCCCGGGTTCAAGCGATTCTCCTGCCTCAGCCTCCTGAGTAGCTGGGATTACAGGTGCCTGCCATCACGCCGGGCTAATTTTTTGTATTTTTAGTAGAGATGGGTTTCGCCATGCCTGATGTTGGCCAGGCTGGTTTCAAACTCCTGACCTCAGGTGATCCGCCTGCCTTGGCCTCCCAAAGTGCTGGGATTACAGGCGTGAGCCACCGCGCCCAGCCTTAACCTGCTTGATTTTTTTCAGAGTGGATATCAACTACGCAACATTATGCATTTATTTTCTGTTGTCTTGCCTCCCTCATTAGAAGATCAGCTTCGTGAGAACAGGAAATTTCTCTCTTGTTCACTACTGTATCTTCAGCCCCTAGAACTGAGCATGGCACATAGTTGGCACTGAATCGATACTTTTTTTTTCTGAGAGGGAGTCTCACTCTGTCACCCAGGCTGGAGTGCAGTGGCGTGATCTTGGCTCACTGCAAGCTCTGCCTCCTGAGTTCATGCCATTCTCCTGCCTCAGCCTCCCAAGTAGCTGGGACTACAGGCGCCCGCCACCACGCCTGGCTAATTTGTTTGTATTTTTAGTAGAGATGGGGTTTCACTGTGTTAGCCGGGATGGTCCCAATCTTTTGACCTCGTGATCTGCCTGCCTCGGCCTCCCAAAGTGCTGGGATTACAGTTGTGAGCCACCGAGCCCGGCTATTTGTTAAAATACTTTTTTAAATACTGTGATCATCTTGATGATGTGGGAAGGAGAGAAGGGAAAAATTATTGCTAATTTAGTTTAGAACGTAAAGTGGAGTTCTCCAAGGAGTTGGTAAAGGTGAAGCTGACCCCAGCATCCTGGGTCTAGGGGTAAAGTCGGCCTGGCCAGTGAGTGAGGGTGGGTCAGATTAGTCCCGCAACTGAAAATTAAGTGGAGGGGGAAATGGGGATGTGTCTTCCATTGGTATAGATGATGGCCAGGAGACAGGACTGCGGGGGGTATTAAGAATCACAGACCTGTCCCAGGACACACTGTGGCCAGAAATCGAGGAAAAGGAACAACACTTGCTGATTGCCTATCCCTCAGGAACTTGCAGAGTCCACTGAGGCCTGAGCACTAGTCTCAGCTGCCCCTGATCCACAGGCACCTAGAATCAGTCAATTACAAATAATACAGATGGCCCAGAAACCTTTGGGACAACATTGTCCAGCAGTCCAGACATGAACTGGTGCTAGTGAGACAGACCCAGGCAACCTTCCTCCCCACTGTCTCCAGCTCTTTTCCACTCTCTACTTTGTCAGGTGAAAAATTAATGCCATCCAGCAAGACAAATGGAGGAGGAAGTTGCAGTGCTGATTGGCCAAAAGCTGGCATGGGGGCTTGGCCATTGGCCCATCCATGTGCTCATCTGCCCAGAATCACCAGCTCCCTGCTTCTCCCTGCAGCTGGCCTTCCTCTGCCCTCCTATGGCGCCCTCTTCTGCACCTGTCAGGTTACATTTCTGTTTTTACCCTCATGGATCAGAAGGGCATCAAATAGTGCCTGGCACATGGTAGATAGTTATTTCAGTCATCTATTGCAGTGTAACACCTACCCCAAAACTTACTGTTTTGAAACAACAATTTCTCGCAGTTTTGCAGTTGGCTGGGCAGCTTTGCCTCACATGGTGTCAGCTGAGGCACTGGCACAGTTGGAAGTTCCAAAATGGCTTCACTCATGTGAATGGCAGTTGGTGCTGTCTGGGGGCTGGAAACTCAGAATGGGTTGGGTTATGGGGCCTTCATTCTCCACTTGGACCTCTCCACAAAGGACTCTCCATGTGGCTGCTTGGGTTTCCTCACAAACTAGAGGAAGCATTCCAAAAAGGAGCGTTTCAAAAATACAGAAGATGGAGATCCCTTAAAGCCCAGCCTTAGCATCACTTCCAGGGAATTCTTTTGCTTAAAACAAGTTTATACGGCAGTCCAGATTCAAGGGGAGTAAAACTGTCTCTGCCTCTTGTTTTTTCTTTTTTTTTTTAGACAGGATCTTCCTTTGTCAACCAGCCTGTAGTGCAGTGGTGTGATCACAGCTCACTGTAATCTCAAACTCCTGGGCTCAAGTGAGTCTCCTGCCTCAGCCTCCCAAGTAGCTGGGACTACCAGGATGCGCCTCCATGTCCAGCTAATTTTAAAATTTTTAGTAGAGATGAGATGTTGCGATATTGCTCAGGCTAGTCTCGAACTCCTGAGCTCACGCAGTCCTCCTGCTTTGGCCTCCCAACGTGCTGAGATTACCGGCATGAGCCATTTCACCTGGCTGATTCCACCTCTTCACGGGAGGAGAGGCAAAGAATTGTCAGGCACCTTTATTCCACAGTAGTTTTCCCAGTGGCCACAAATTAGTTAGATTCTCCTCACAGGTAAAATACATTAGTGTCTTCCTAAAATCCCCCAAAGGTTCAACTAATTAAGACTTCAGGTCCAAAGTACTGTCTAAATCAGATCCAGGTGTTACCGACCAAAGCGCAAAAGCACTCACTGCCCAATGTTCTAGAAACCAATACTGTGACACCAGGTTTTTGAGAAAAGAAAAGCTTTATACTGCAGGTAGGCCAACAAGGAGATAGAAGAGTCCAGCTGAAATCTCCCTGTGGTGACTTTAGGTCTCCCTGGGCTGGCTCAAGTCTCCCTGGGCTGGCTTTAAGGTAGTGTTTTTATCAGAAAAATGTTTGGGGGTGGATTCTGAGATTAGTAAGTAACTGGTGGAAGGAAAGGGGAGGTCTGGAAAGTCCTCAGTCATGCACAATTATTTCTTCATGCCTCTTCATGGGTCACATGTGCAATTCAGGGGGATTTAGAATGAAACGTGGTGGAAATTTGGGTTGTGACACCAGAAAGCTCTTTCTGTGCAACAGCCCAGTTGCCCTATTTGTTCCAACTGATTTCAGCCAGTTCTTTTATCTCAAGCAGAGGGAGTTTTGGCATTTCAGCACATTGTTTCTTTTCTTATCTGCCATCCTGCAAACTCAGGAATTTCTGCTAGTCATTGGTTTCTTTAACTCTTTGGGACACAGTTTCACAGGTATATTCCTCAGGTTCAGGGACGGGAGGTATGGATAGCTGGGTGCAGTGGCTCATGCCTGTAATCCCAGTGCTTTGGAAGGCTGAGGTGCGAGGACCACTTGAGCCCAAGAGTTTGAGACCAGCCTGGGTAACATCTCTAAAAAATAAAGATAAAAGAGGGACCTGTGGATTATAAAGACAAATTACCTTATTCCATTTTTTTTTCTCCCTTTTCCTGAGAAATTCAGTTAAAAAGTCACTAGGTAGGGTTGAGCAACATAAGAGTCCAAACAGCATAGACAGGGTGTCAAAGCCCAACCAGGATAGGGAGGGGTAAGGGTGGGGGTGGGGAGGATAGCAGCCCAGCAAAGAGGGTCAAAGCCCAGGAGAGCAAAAAGGGACTCAGGACCTGAGCATGGTAGGAAGTCTCCTGTGAAGTAGGGCAACCGAGTACAGGGTGTTGAAGCCAAGACGTGATGAAGAGAGTGTTGAACACAGGAACACTGATTAAAAAGTAACTATATGGCTGGGCATGGTGACTCACACCTGTAAACCCAGCACTTTGGGAGTCCAAGGCGGGCAGATCACCTGAGGTCAGGAGTTAGAGACCAGCCTGGCCGACGTGGTGAAACCCCCATCTCTACCAAAAATACAAAAAGTAGCTGGGCTTAGTGGCACATGCCTGTAATCCACAGCTACTCGGGAGGCTGAGGCAGGAGAACCACTTGAACCTGGGAGGCAGAGGTTGCAGTGAGCCGAGATCGGGCCGTTGCACTCCAGCCTGGTCTATAGAACGAGACTCCATCTCAAAAAAAAAAAAAAAAAAAAAAAAAAATAGCACCTATATATAGATGAGAGTTACCCAAGTTTCTGACAGTCAGAGGAGTTACAAATATAGACAGGGAGAAAACTAAAATGAATCCTTTGATACATTATTTAAATTTGAGAAATTGGTGTAAATTCATGATTTTCAATATAGTGATAGATGAAATAAGAATGGGGTGTGTGTGTGTGTGTGTGTGTGTGTGTGTGTATTGTCTGGGAGCAGAAATTTCCCAAGGCCATGAGCACATCTAGCAGCCAAGTCTTGGTTTCTAAACACCATTCTCCAATAAAAGGACCTAGGTATTCTTGGAGAAAAGGCTGATTGCTGATTCCAGGGATTGGCTAAGAATATTACAAGATGAACCTGGAAAATCTTGTGTCAGAAAGTGAGGAAGAACTCAAAGAATGATAAGATTATGTCAAAAAGACACAGAAATCAGTTTGAAGGGGCTCCCATTGGCCAAATATGGAAAAATTTGAGAATGAAAATAAATATTGATAGAAACAATTTATTACCAATTGAACAAAATAAACTATGAATCCATAGTGATATAAATAAATGGAATTTGATGAGTAACAATATATTTACCTAATTTCAAGTACTGCCTTAAGAAATGCTAATAATTTTAATGGGAAACATTAGAGAAATCCAAATTGTGAGACATTCTAGAAAACAACCATCCTGAAATCTTCCAGAATGTCAAGGTCATAATAGTCAAAGACTGAGAAAATGTTCCCATCACAATTGAAGGAAAATAGAGAAATAACAACTAACCATCCTTTTCTTGGGGTCGCACTACTGTCCAAAGAGCATGTAGTGAGGGCAGTACTGCTAACGTCTACACAACACACCCGCATCAACTAGAGCTTTGCTTTAGCTTGGTGTAATTTTTGGAAAAATGAAACACTGAAGGAAAAAAACAATGCAACATGTGATTCTAAAGTGGATCCTTCTATTATAAAGAATATTCTCTGGGCGTGGTGGCCCACATCTGTAATCCCAGCACTTTGGGAGGCTGAGGCAGGCAGATCACCTGAGGTTAGGGGTTCAAGACCAGCCTGGCCAACATGGCAAAACCCCATCTCTACTGAAAATACAAAAATTAGCTGGGCATGGTGGCACGTGCCTGTAATCCCAGCTACTCAGGAGGCTGAGGCAGGAGAATCGCTTGAACCTGGGAGGTGGAAGTTGCGGGGAGCCAAGATCGTGCCACTGCCCTCCAGCCTGGGTGACAGAGTGAGACTGTGTTTCAAAATTATATATATATCTTATTGGGGGCCAGAAGCAGTGGCTCATGCCTGTAATCCCAACACTTTGGGAGGCCAAGACAGGCAGATCACTTGAGGCCAGGAGTTCAAGACCAGCCTGGACAATATGGTGAAACCCCGTCTCTAGTAAAAATACAAAAATTAGCTGGGCATGGTGGTGTGCACCTGTAATCCCAGCTACTTGGGAAGCTGAGGCAGGAGAATCGCTTGAACCTGAGAGGTGGAGGTTGCAGTGAGCCAAGATCACGCCACTGCACTCTAGCCTGGGCGACAGAGCAAGACTCTGTCTTAAAAAATATATATATATGTATATATATAAAAATAAAATTGGAGGCCTAGTGTGGTGGCTCATGCCTATAATCCCAGCACTTTGGGAGGCCAAGGCAGGAAGGTCGCTTGAGGCCAGAAGTTTGATACTAGCCTGGGTAACATAGCAAGACCCTGTCTCCATGAAAAATTTTAAAAATTATCTGGACATGGTGGTACATACCTGTAGTCCTAGCTACTCGGAAGGCTGAGGCAGGGGGATCATTTGAGCCCAGGAGTTTGAAGTTATAGTAAGCTATGATCAAGCCACTGTACTCCAGCCTGGATGACAGTAAGACCCTGTCACTAAAAAAATAAAAAATTAAAAAAAAGAATATTATTGGGATGACCAGTGAAACTTGGATGGGGACTAAGGATAAAATGATAATAATGTAGCCATGTTAACTTCCTGTTTTCATTATTATATTGCGGTTACACTGGAAATATACACAAAAGGGTTTTGGAGTAATAGGGCATCATATCGGAAATTTACTCTCAAATACCATCATGTGCCACGTAACAACATTTCAGTCAACAATGGACGGCATATAGGATGATGGGTCCATAAGATTATAATAAAGCTGCCCTGTACATGTATACTATTTTTTATATTTTACAGTGTATTATTACTGTACCTTTTCTATGTTTAGATATGTTTAGTTACACACTCATCATTGTGTTATAATTGCCTACAGTATTCAGTACAGTAACATGTTGTGCAGGTTTGTAGCCTAGGAGAAATAGGCCATACCATATAACCTAGATGTATAGTGGGCTGTACCATCTAGATTTAGACTCACTCTTTGATGTTTGCACAATAACAAAATTGACTAACGACACATTTCTCAGAAAGAATCCCCATGATTAAGCGATGTATGACTGTAGTCTAAAAAAATTATTTGTACTAAACTTGCAACTTCTCCTTAAGTGACTTTTCCCCCACACATCTAACATATAATGGAAGTACAAGGACAAGAAAACCACAATAGACACTCCCATTTAGAATAGGAGATTAATAAGAGGCACATAACAGCCATTAGCAAATGTGAGAACTAACCATGCACTTGTCACCAATTCCCCCTGCTCCAGGGGCAGGGAATGTGATTCTCTGTGGCTCTTATCTCTACCCTTGGCTGGAGCTTTTGGCTCCATCCTTTGAGTCATTCCTCCTTTTCCAAAAGAAATAGGCTTTGTTCACAGTCTGGTAACTTGTTCAAGATGCTTCACTGGGTACCCAGTGTGCTCTTTTCATGTTGAACTATCTTTGTCTGTTTTAGCTCAAGCCACTACTGCTTACACCGGTACAATTCTTGTAGGGGAAAAAACTGTGGACTTTCCATTAATTTTATTTTTACTCAAACCATACCCCCAAATCTCAAGATAAGCCCTTCCCTCATTTAGGCTGTGAATTACAGTGCTGTGGACCAAAACTTTAAGACTCTTAGAAGCACTTTAGTCTACATGAGAGGTTTAGGAGGCACTGTTTTAAGTCTTTCTGAAATCTCAACAGTCTTACAACCATAGAAAAGAACAAAATTATGTCCTTTGCAGCAACATAGATGCAGCTGGAGGCCATTATCCTAAGCAAATTAATGCAGGAACAGAAAACCAAGTACCGCATGTTCTCACCGATAAGTGGGAGCTAAACATTGAGTACAAGCAGCACAAAAGTGGGAACAATAGACGCTGGGGACTCCAGCAGAGGTGGAGGGACAAGAGTTGAAAAACTACCTATCAGGTACTACCTACTGGGTGATAGGATCATTAGAAGCCCCAACCTCAGCATCATGCAATATACTCATATAACAAACCTGTACATGTACCCCCAAATCTAAAATTTTTTTTAAATTGCTACCCATATATTACTATATGCCAATAATATACTAATAGAGTACAAAAAATAACTAATATAACATTTGAGAGACAACAACAAAAAAGTCTTATACAGCCACATCCTTGACCTTAAGGCCCCATTTTACGGGGAAGGTCTTAGAATTAATATTCCCTCTAGGTTTTAATTTACTTTGAGCATTTTTTTTTTCTGGCTGTAGATAATGCCCTGGGCCGTCTATAGTTTCTCAAAATTTTTCTTGAAACAAAATAGTTTCTTCTTCCTGTACTTTTTCACAGGCAGCTAAAGGGAGTAAGTTGGCATTTTGAACATTTTGCCTAGAAATCTCCATACCAAGGCGGCAAGTTCAATTATTTTCTCTTATCCATGTTACTACATGTTACTACTATGTCACTTAGGTCCTGAGTAATTTTCCAACAACTTCCTCGCTGTGTTGTCATCCTCCTTCCTACCCTTCAGGACTCTGCAAGCTTCCCGATTCCAAAGTCAATGTTATATGTTTTAGATTTTTGTTATGGAAGCTCCCCACTTCTGGGTGTTAATTTGTTTTAATTATCTGTTGCAGGGGTTGGGAAACTAGCTTCCATGGCCAAACCTAGCCCACTGTCTGTTTTGGTAAGTGAAAATGTATTAGAACTCAGCCATGTTCTTTTGTTTGTGTATTTTCTATGGTTGTTTTCATACTATGATGGCAAAGTTAAGTAGTAGCAACACAGATCATCTGGCCTGCAAAACCTAAAATATTGACTCTCTGATCTTTTACGGAAAGTTTGCCAATGCCTGATTTATTGCTATGCAAAACAAAACAAAACAAACTACCCAAGATGAATCTCTTAAAACAACAATTGATTATTTCTTACAGTTATGTGCATTAACCATTAACCCAGTGGTTTTCTGCTTCACAGAGTGTTGGGTGGGGTGGTAGAACGTCTGGAGGTACAAATGACCTTACTCACATGGCTGGAAGTTGGTGCTAGTTGCCAACTGGGAGCTCAGCTGGAACTGTTAGCCAGGTGTCTCACTTCTCCTCCTCCCGGTGGGCCCCCACAGAGTTGCCTGGGCCTCTTCATAGCATTGCAGCCGGATTCTCAGAAGGAGCATTCTGAATGCATAGGAGGAAACAGAAGACCTTTTTTTTTTTTTTTTTTTGAGACAGGCTCTCGCTCTGTTACCCAGGCTAGAGTGTAGTGGTATGTGATCTTGGCTCGCTGCAACCTCCACCTCTAGGGATCAGGTGATCCTCCCAACTCAGCTTCCCGAGTAGTTGCAGCTACAGGTGTGTGCTGCCATTCCCAGCTAATTTTTGTATTTTTAGTAGATATGGGGTTTTGCCATGTTGCCTAGGCAGGTCTCAAACTCCTGGGGTCAAGCTTTCTACCCACCTCAGCCTCCCAAAGTGCTGGGATTACAGGCGTGAGCCATTGTGCCTGGCCCAGAAGATCTCTTCAGGCCAAGGCTCAGAAGTTGTACAGTGATACATAGCTACATTCTATTGGTCCACATAAGTCACAGGACTAACCTAGATTCAAGGGGAGAGGAAATAGACTCCACATATTGATGAGAGATGTAGGAAAGAATTTGTGGCCATCTTTAATCCATCACAACACAAATAAACTGCGTGTCAGGATGCTATTACCATCTATATTTTGTTCTGAGTGCTCAACTATACTTGTTCTCATGATCCGAAGTGGGTCTGCTTCCTCCTCTCACCCCTTTATCCCAACCTGTGCAAAGGTGCCATAGCACTGGGTCCAGGCCCTGCTCAGTGACTTTGGTCATCCATTTCCAGCAACATCTATACCCAAGACAGGATATGTCTACAGTCTGTTGGGATGGGTTATTTGCCTCAAGTGCTGCTTTCTCAGATCCTAGAAAGGCCAATAGAAGCCTGGCAACTGCCTTCAATTGCTGTATCTTAAAATTGTTGGAATATCCCATAACTAATTGCTAATTAGTTATTGCCATAATAATGCTGCTTAGCAAATAACGACCAAATTGAAGTGCCATGCAATAATAAAGCATGTATTTCTCTCTCAGGTGTCCATGGATTGGCTGGGACAGCTCTGCTTAAGGATGTAGTAGCTCTGTAGGTTGGCTAGGTTAGTCTATGCCATGTGTCTCAATTTCTTCTGTGATGCCCACCAAGGGCATGTTTTTCACATGGCACAAGATGGTTGAGCAAAAAGCCCCAATATCTCATAAGGCCTGTGGTTGGAGTGGTCACTTCCACCCACATTCTATCAGCCAAAACAAGTTGATTGGCCAATCCAACATTATCATATTCTGCCTCTAGTGGGAGAAACTTCAAAGTCACATGACAAAGGGACTGGATATAGGGAGTGGTGAAGAATTGGGAATAATGCAACCCTCCATGACTTTTTCTTTTTCTGCAGCTAGAATGGTGGCTGGGAATTGTACTCCAGAACAGCTCACAATTTGTAATAAATCTGGTCTCTTTTCCTCCAGTTTCCTGCTCTTCCCAACCTGCCCTATGGACTTCATAAGATTTCAGCATTAGAGAGAATATAGAAGGACATCAACCCTAACTTCATCCAGTGAGGATTTCCACACACCATACACTCTCTGAGAGTTCTCTTGGCTTTGTGTGCACACCTCCAGTGACAGGGAGCTCGCTATGTCATGAGGCAGCCTGCTCCCTTGTGGCTATCACTGACCCAACTATTAAGCCTTCTTATACAGACAGTCCCTGACTTACTGTTAGACTTACAACTTTTTGATTTTACAGTGGTGCAAAAGCAATATGCATTCAATAGAAACTGTATTTCAAATTTTGAATTATGATCTTTTCCCAGGCTAGCAACATATGAAGACCAACCTTTTATTTTTAAAGTAGGCTTTGTTTTAGATGCTTTTGCCCAACTATAGGTTAATGTGAATGTTCTGAGAATATTTAAGGAAGGCTAGGCTAAACTGTGATCTTTGGGAGCTCAGATATGTTAAGTGCATTTTCAACTTACAATATTTTCAACTTACGATGAGTTTATTGGGATGAAGCCCATTGTAAGTAAAGGAGCATCTACATTAAGCTAAAATCCATGTCTATAACTTTCTCAGTAATATCAAGTTTGTTCCTTGGAGCCAGAGAATAAACGGAATGCTTTTCCACGTGATGGTCTTTCTGTTGTTTAAAGAGATCAGCCATGTACCTTCTCCCAACCTGAAGACAACTCCTCACCAGGCTACCTATCAATTCTACCTCTTTTTTTAAGAGATGGGGTCTCACTGTGTTGCCCAGCCTTGTCTTGAACTCTGGGCTCAAGTGATCCTCCCACCTCAGCCTTCCGAGTAGCCGGGATTACAGGCACACACCACCATGCCCAGCTCCATTTCCATTGTTCTTCATGCTTCCTTATTGAGTTCCTTCTCTGTCCCGATTATTCTTCTTTGATTGGGCTTTGACTACCTGGGCATTTAGTAGGGTCCATAACTGAATGCAGCATTCCAGCCAGGGTCTAAGCAACAGAATAGAGCAGGACCATCATCTCCACAATTTCCAATATCATACTTTCATCAATGTCTTCTGAAACAACATTCACTATTTTATGTTCATGTTAAACTAAAAGACAGGGCTGAAGGCAGCATCCTGGAACAGTGGAAACATTCCTATAAGTTGACTTGAATCCTTTAAATAAAGTCAATGTACCAACCAGAGTTTTTGACTATGAAAACAGTCAATTATAACATTGCTCTGCTGTGGCCACCACTGCCCATGATTATTTAACACGACTGCTACAGGAATGTTCATGCTGCTGCTGCCTCCATGAATAATTTCTACACCACTCCTGCCTCTTAGCATCACTCCTAAGAATTCAGAGTCTTCGGTGGGAATGACTGAGCCAATTCACATGCTTGAGCCCTAGCTGCCAGGTAGGGGAGGAATGAATCTTCCCCTTTCTGCCTCCATGGTGGGAGCTAGGGCATTGCAGCCCTCCAGTACTATATACACTGGAAAATTCTTCCAAAATAAGATGGGGGATTGCATGTTGAGTGACAAGTATAATGGCAAAGGTTCGTTCCAGTCATTTAAAAAAGTTCAATTTCCCTTTAATTGTACTATCATCCAACCCATATTTTCCTTTTTAGTCACAGGAATAACATGCCATAGATTGTTAAAGGCCGACCCAGTTTGCCAACAGACTATCAAATGCAGCACTGTGATCTGGCAGTTTAGGGACCTGTTAAAAAAAGAAATGTGATAGTCTTTGCTCTGGCTTGTTCTGAGAAATCTCCACTTCCTTTACATCTTTAAAAGTCTATTCTTGGCCAGACACAATGGCTCACGCCTGTAATCTCAGCACTTCAAGAGGCTGAGGCAGGAGGATTGCTTGAGCCCAGGAGTTCAAGATCAGCCTGGGCAACATAGTGAGACCTTGTCTCTATTAAAAATAAAAAAAAATTAGCCAGGCGTGGTGGTGGTATGTGTCTGTAGTCACAACTACTCATGAGGCTGAGGTGAGAGGATTGCCTAAGCCCAGGAGGTTAAGGTGGCAGTGAGATGTGATTGCGCCACTGCATTCCAGCCTGGGCAACAGAACAAGACCCTGTCTTACACACACACACACACACACACACACACATACACACAAACTGTTCTTAGATAAGACTGTAGTTTGCAGAATCAACATCTTCCTGTAATGGACAGGTATTGATTTTTTGTGCCTCCTCCTCAACATTACTCCTTCTGTTAGAGACTCCCACTCTTCCCCATGTGGTTAGGACAGGCTAACTATGGGGTCACTATGGCCCGGGTAACTTATATCTGGCCAATCAGAGCACTATACTCCTCTGGCCACAGTTGATTTGTTCAAGGATCAACATGTGGCCCAAGAAGGATTAATGAGCAATGTCCCTTCTTCTCCCAGGACTTCTTCTGCAAATGTTGAGTAAAAGCCTTTTCCTTTCCTCTGGAATGGCCAGTCTGGAGTTAGCAAGGGTGCTATATTAGTTTCCAAGGACTCCTCTAACAAACTGTCACAGACTTGGCAGCTTAAAACAACAGAAATTGAGTCTCTTACAGTTCTAGAGGCTAAAAGTCCAAAATATCAAGGTGTCAGCAGGGACACGCTTCTTCTTCTTTCTCTTTCCTTTTGTTTTCTTTTCTTTCTTTTTTTTTTTTTTTTTTTTTGAGATAGGGTCTCACTCTGTCACCCTTCCTAGTAGCTGGGACCACAGGCATATGCCACCATGCCCAGCTAATTTTTTTAAAATTTTTTTTGTGGAGACGAGGTCTCACTCTGTTGCCCAGGCTGGACACGCTCCTTCTGAAAGCTCTAAGAAATAATTCTTTCTTGCCTCTTCTAGCTTCTGGTGGCTTGCAGCCATCCTTGGCATTCCTTGGCTTGTAGCAGCATCATTCTAATCTCTGCCTCCATCTTCACGTGGCCTTCTCTTTGCCTATGATTTTCTCCTGTTGATGTGTCCTCTCCTCTTATAAGGAAACCAGTCACTAGACTTGGGCTCACCCTAATCCAGTATGACCCCATCTTGACTTAACTAATTGCATCTGCAAAGACTATTTCCAAATAAGCTCAATTCTGAGGTTTCGGATAGAAATGTATTTTGGAGGTACGCTGTCCATCTCATTACAGACATTATGTGGAAAAAGCCTATCTGAGAATTAAGCCAAAAAGGAAGATAGAGGGTTGCGCCCTGGTATGCGGTATCAGACTCCCCCTGGACTGACCAGTTATGTGACCTGGTGAATTACTCCTCCCTTTTTTCCCCCCATAAGCTGATTTGAAGTAACAGAAGGAAACTGATTACCACTCCTCCTTTTGCAAAATTAGAAAATCATTTACACAGGACTAATGTTCCAAACTTCTCCCCGCTATAGTCATCCTCCAAAAGTCTCTGACAAGGATTGAGCAATTTCATTTGGAAATTCTCTTAGTGCCTTGGATTTACTTCATTTGGCTAGGAAACTAACTTATTTTGAGAAGTGAGATGATCTCTTACAATGTCTTCAGCCATTCCTTTCTTATAATTTTTGTTGTGGAAAATTTTAAAAATATACAAAAATAGAGAAAATAGTGTAAGTCTCCAAGTTCCCATCACCCCACTTAAAAAAAAATCAACATTTAGCCATGTTTATTTCATCTATACCCCCAACTTTCCTCCACCTCCTGCAGGATTAGTTTAAAGGAAAATTCAGATAACATGTACAGTAGTACCCGCTTATCCATTGCTTTCTGGTGTCTCAGTTACTGGAGGTTAACAGTGGCCTAAAAATATTAAATGGAAAATTTCAGAAATAAAAAATTCATAAGTTTTAAACTGCACACTGCTCTGAGTAGTGTGATGAAATCTTGCCGTGTCCCTTGCCATCCCACCCAGGACATGAATCATCCCTTTTTCCAGCTTATCCA